>NC_079473.1:8266441-8584519 GCF_026250575.1 Diorhabda carinulata
CCAATCAAAAATTCATTCCATAATTGTATCCATTCAGGTTTCAGTTTAATATTGTAGATATCTTCGGTTCCATTTTCCATTTCTTCATTCCTATACAATTCGAAATTATGTATGATTGTAACATTCAAGTTCAGTTCAAATGATAAGCATTCTCACCTCTTATTCGAACTTATTCTTAAAGTCACACTCAGTAATGAAAACATCAATTTCTTGTGAGCAAAATAGACAAGCTCAATTGCATCATATAGCCTATTCGAATTAATAGCTAAAAATTCTCACCTCTTTTTCATATCCTTATTTCCTGTTCCTTGTTGTCCTCGATACTATTTTACACTTCTCATTTTATTGTTTCTTGTTTTTTGTTTTCAACATTATTTTCCTCATCGTGGCTCTTCTTCACATTACTTTTATCTTGTTTTTGACTTATGGTTTCTTCATTGTCTTTTAATATCGTAGTTATTTTTTTTATATTTTGTATTTCAATTTTATTCCAGAACCGATATCCATTCGAGTAACTTATCACCTGAAGTTTTTTGTTTTTCTTGTCAAATTTTGAGGTTTTTTCTAAATGTTTAGCATAAGCATCTAAGCCAAATACACTTAGATTACTTAGTGTCCGTCATTTACCCTCAATCCACTTTTCCATTAAGTTATGGAAAGTATGCTGGAGTTAATCAAGAATAATACCTCATTTTTTCATATATTCTTTCATTCGTTTACTTGTAGATTCTCCATCATTTCCGCTCTTACTTATGAACTTTTGTATCAAATTTAGTTTCAATCATTTTTATGTATTCTATTATCCAGTCTGACAATTAACTTTTGTGTTCCAGTGAAAATATTATAACATTCTGAAGAAAGCATTCATCAAAATGTATATTTCCAATACCTTTTATGCTTATGACACGTTTTGCAGATTTCATCATGCTTTGGTCTTCTAGTTTTTTAAATGTGTACTCATCGCCTCTCATTGTGGTTATTATTATCGCTTATGAATACAGATATATTGTCATTTCTCTTATAGGTATAGCTGAAAAATTTTTAGTGACCTTACCTTTTAATTGTTCTGTATCTCCTTCATACAGCTTAGACAATTTTTCAAATATTTCTTTATCATTTACAAATACTACTTGGTATGCGGTTCATAAGCAAGTCCATAATTCTATATGCTTTTAAAGTTATTCCACTTATTTTACAGTTTCCAGAAAAGAGTTTATTGTTCTAATGAATTTTCGTTTTTAGTTTCGTAATCCGAATTATTTATTTATGCATTGGAAAGTCTCGGATCCATAACTTGTTGTTGGTATGTTGCCGTTTTCCCTTTCAACACAAAAAATATTCTAGGCACCGTTGTAAAATATTATTTTGGTTATATTACGATGTCTACATAATATATACTGTAATATCATTGTATAAAGAATATTCTTAATACAATGGTAATACTATTATTACTCATAAAGGTAAGACTCCTATATGGACAGTTGGTATTACATATATGTCTACATCTTTTAATTTTATTTGTTTCAGATAGTTAAATCAACGTAACTATAGCGGTTTTATTTCGTGATGTGCAACGCGAAAATACGTTTTTTTCTTATTTTTCATTTCCGATACGTAAAGATATCATCAATTGATGATTTCGATTGGTTAACGAGATAAACATTTGAAAGTGTTTGATTTCAAAAGTCAACAATTGTCAGAAATATTATTTCAATTGAATGAAAGTAAGACGGTTAATAAGTGTTTTTTGTATATTAAAATTATATAAGTTTTTAAATGCCGTCGTCTTTGAGTAAAGAAACCAATTTGTATTACAAAAATTTGGTAGTGACAAACTTCAATAACTGGTTGAAGTTGGTTAAGGAGAAGAAAAAACAAACTTATCAAAACCAAAACTCAACGGTATCATTCCAAGCTACAAAGGAGGAAAAATATGCTAACGTTAAAAATATTATAGTGACTCCTGCAGATAAGTTCGATTCGTCACCACCAATGAACTGTAGCGACGCCAATTCCAACGAAGTTCTAAACAGAAAAGATGTGAAGGAGGAGGAACATATGAACTTTTCGAACGAGAGCTTTTAATCAATTGAAAGTGGAGAGTGGGAAATTTGTAAACTCATATACAGGTTTATTATTTTTTTATATTGAGTTTGTAAATTTTGATGGCTATGTACAGTGTGATTAATCGACTTTTTTTCGTAATCTATCTTGATAAAATTCCTGAAACGACACAAGGTACTCGATAATGGAGTTAGTCAAACTGTGTATTGACGGATAACTATTATTTTCAGACGCAATACCACGTGGCATTTTTCGATTCCGACGCAATGAATAGATCTTGGGTGGAGGCCGAGAATTTGAAACCGTTCTTGAAAAATATCGACGATAACCTTGTGCTGAACGATAAATTCAATAAATTCAATCTCAGGATGGATGTAGCCGTTAAACAGACTAAAAAAGCCGTCAAAATGAAGCTGCTCAACAGACTGAAAAAGTACAGCTTCATATATAGATATGCGAAATCTTCGAGAAAGACGAAGCGACACAGATACGCGAGTAAGGATGGCGGCGGTAAACGGAAGAAACGTGAGAAATTGGGTGATGAGACGGAATCTTCGGCGGATTTCAAGGAAAAATTTTCGTTCTAATTGTTGATAAAAAATTGTTAATTTTTTCAATAAAGTTTGTTAAAAAATCATCTTCATAAGCCATTCGAAGTATTATCTGATCTGGAAATGTTAGTATTGGTATTACCATTCGTTTTCTCAATGCTCATTTGACCCTTCTTAATTTGCCACTATGCAATTCAATCAAACATTTATTGCACAATTGTATCCATTCCGGTTAAAGATCATTATTGGAGGTATCTTCCGCTCCATTTTCCAATTCTTCATACTTATACAATTCGAAATTATGTATGATTGTATCAATCAAATTCAGAAAGAAATCATTTTCTATTACGATTGAAAGATAAGCATTCTCACACCTTATTTCAACGTTTTAGCTAGTTATCATTATAATCTATAATTACTCAACCAAGTCACATACAATCAGAACTTTTGAGGACATTACTCGTTTAGTTCGATTTGCACATATAATGTTGAATTTGTACAAAGTGATTAGATTGGTTAAATGCTTGTGCCTTGAAAGTTCTTATTTAAAAACAAGTGATACGACAAAATTCATTTATCAATAATTTATAATAATAAACATCTCAATGCAAAACTTATTTCCATTAGGCTAGTTGAAAATTTTTAAAAGAAATCCCTAAGAAGGTAAAACCGAATCGTAAGTACATTGCTGATTATTTGAAATATGGTTTTTGTGGTTACTGGCACAGATGACGACCTGCTACTTCAGTGTGTTTTATGTTTCGAGGTATTTGCTGATGAGAGTATGAAACCTTCAAAACTGTAAAGACTTTCCACAAAAAAAAACATTCAACAAAAAAGAATTCTTAAAGTCAAACTCGATAATGAAAACATTTTCTGGTGAGAAAAATAGACAAGCTACAATTGCATCAAATCGCCTATCCTTATTGATAGCTAAAAAAGGAACCCAACACTTTGTAGGGTAGAGTCTGAAGTTTCATTCACTGAAAAGGAAACAAATATCTTAAATATCTCGATGATTTAATTACAGATAACGAAATAAAACGGACAAAAAGTATTGGACGGACGACTGATGGTGATGGTGCTGTGAAGTGAAGGGTGTAACTTTCAAGTCACGGCCTGAGCAATCCCGACTTTTAACATTCTGTGCGATAAAATGAATGAAAGCGCTGTCAAAATTGTTTGAGCTTCTTAATGAATTATGATTGTTTTTGTTGTAAAATGACGCAACCGGGCATAATTTACCCGTTTTTATTTCCTTATTTCTTGTTCCTTGTTGTCTTCATTTTACACTCTTGACTTTTCTGTTTCTTGTTTTATGTTTTCACCATCATTTTCCTCATCATGGCTCTTCTTCACTTCACTTTCGTCTTGTTTTTGACTTGAATTGACTAATAATTATAATAAATAAGCATATTCTCATTAAAATCCTAAATGTTTGCCTCATGAAGGCATGAAACGTCACATCGAAGATTTGTTGGTACATGTCTATAGTAAATTTGTATTCAAATAAAACTAGTATTTGATATTATTTCATCCAAACATTCTATGCTAGATAAAACAAAAGCATAAACGAATACAGTTACATAGCAATTTTACATAGCTTATATTTTTTCATAAACATTCTCGCCAAAATTATTTTCTTGATCTTTGTTTAGATCAATTGTGGGAAATATTGTGTATTAACCAAATTTAGTAAGAATTAGAGCCAGATTCTTATTGATTTTTAATAATATTACGATGTATAAATAAATATTTTTGAAACATAACATGCATCCAGATAATAAACAAATAAATTGTAAAATTTGACAACATTGAGGTTTACTGTAAGTTGGCTTCAATTATATTCAAACATGCCAGCTGGGTTCATCCTTTTTATTCGTTCAAGATCAAAGTAAACCAAAGTTTCAATAAAAGGAACTTCGTAATTCATTATAATGATAGGAACGGAAATGGTATCTAGTTGGAAAAATTACTTATGTTTAAGTTTTATACGTGAAGATTAGGTGAATATAGTTTAAGTAATGAAGTAAATTTTGACAAAAAAGGTATATATTTTTTAAATATTGATTCTTATAGTAGGTATGTACAATTATTTTTCACATTTTCTACACCTTTGATTGATGTCAGAGGTTTGAACTTAATATACCTATACATACTTGTGTATTTTAAAATGATCACGTACACAACACAATGTTTTATTTTGATGAATACTGGAAGTAGTTTACAAATAATTTATTTTTAGTAAGTGAAGACTCACATAGTGAAGTAAAAAAGTAAATTGGTGAAATGAAAGTAATATTTGGTGGAAAATTTTAGCTGAATAAGTCAGTTGTAGTAAATATATTAAGGTTAATAAAGTCGTTATTAATATTAAATTAATTAATTTCTATGGCCTTTTCTGTTCTGAATGGTAACCAACAAACTAATGTACCCAGAAGAGAAAATACTAAACATCCCAAATCCGTAAGTCACGAAATGATGTTTCCAATTCCGAATCGACTACTCTTCAAGCCCAAGTAATCTCGCATCATTCAGAAGTACAAAGGAAGTGCCTTTTCAAGGACGAAAATTCGGGTGTGACGTATGGAAATCATATCAGTTATTATTTTTAAACCACGTAATTTTCCTTTAGGAACTTTGATCGGTAAAGTAGCGAAATTCCATATAGAAAAAAAAATTATTCAAAACGTCTGTGCGTCGTTTCCACTCGAGATTCTTTTTCTATTATTTTTTACGTTCCGTCTCGAGTGGTAAGTGTACATGGTCATTAAGTCTCGCCGGGGGTCGAAATATGATGAAGTAATTGATACTATACTTAACAAAATGGAAAAATGACAATTGAAAAAATATTAATGATATATGAATGAGGTTTCTGAATTAGTAATTGACAATTCAGAAATAAAGTGTGACAGTTGCTGTTATCTAAATTCAAAGACAAAGGTCTTAAAGAATTTGTCGTAACGAACTTTGGGTTAAAATTATAAAATGCGATGGACATCCTTTATATTAGCATCTAATTGAAGTCTTTGGTGTTAATTTTTTTAAGTATCACCCGAATTTCACTTCTCAATCGAAATATTTTGATACAATTTATATCATATATAGATTTTTTTCGAATACGAAGTTTTATTGTCAATAACTTTGTCATTATCGTTTGTAATTTTATAATTGATTTTCAAAACTATACAATGACAACGACTTTTGTCTCCTTTTGAATATACGAATAGGTCCTGTTAAGTGTATTTAGTGCACTAGCAGGGTACATGGATGTGCACATAGCTTCTCAACTCACATACAGAAAATTCAGGAAAAATGAGTCAACATTTGTCCATACTTTTTTCTTTGGATCTACAACTTTTCTTGAATTAGGGTGTTCAGTAAAAATCGTCGTCTTGTGTTCTTAGTGTCTGTTTATGGAAAACAACCTTGTTTGTCCCACCAAATCCTATATGTACACAAAAAAAGACTGTTCGTTTTTAGTATGGAACTAGAAAAATCTAGTCTTTCTGAACGCGTTAGACCTCTTCAAACTACTATCATCGAATAAATCAAATCTGGTTTCGTCCAAAAAAGGATAATTACTTTAGATCTAAAATCTGGCGTTGGCGTTCTATAGCCAAGCTTCTGAGAAGTATCCTGGGTATATTTGATGGTGTCCTACATCGGTTCCAGCAAGTTTAGGCGATTTGGATCATTATTTTTATGTGTTTGCGTTGAAATTTTTTTATTATTTCGTCTGTATTAACAACTTTATATCGTGTAGGTAGGTCCGTTGTTTGATATTTTGCCACCGAGATATTTTTCTTTAGAAATAGATATTCTGGACACTTATTTTTATATATTCACCTGTAAATAGACGATATTTAAGTCGTCTTGTGTTCTTAGTGTCTGTTAATGGAGAACAATCTTGTTTTCCAAATGCTATATGTACCCAAAAAAAGACGTTTTTTGGAAAAATCTAGTCTTTCTGAACGCGTTAGACCTCTCCAAACTACTATCATCGAATAAAACAAATCTGGTTTCGTTCAAAAAAGGATAATTCGTTTAGAGCTAAAATCCAATGTCTGTGTTTTACAGGCAAGCTCCTGGGAAGTATCTTGGGAGTTAATGGTATCAATTAGGATAATGTTTAAGTCTTCTTGCTTTCCTAGTAAGGCGAGAAGACTTTTCCTCAATGGATAACCATTATCAATATTATTGAAGATTTTTCAAAAGCCAAACATTGATGAAATCTATGCTATAATATCTGATGTTTGAATTTACGAAAATAGACGTTCGGTGGTCCGAGTAGTTTTAAAATTTGAGTTGTTTTCATGTGATAAACAAAAAAACTAACAGCGACATTTGCTGCATATACATCAAATAAATTATGTCTGCTTTTACATCCGTCTGCTCTTTGAAATGATATCGACTAAAGCACACACTATTAATTAAAATGGTGTCATGCCGAATATGAGATTAAAAGACATTCGCATAGTCTAAAGACGTCCTCGACGCCGCCCGTCTCCGCCACCGGAGAAGTCCCTAATTGTTTTTTTTTGTTTTAACCTAGACATCCGACTGTTGATAGTGAGAACTCCAATGTCGAAACGGTTGATTGTGTAAACGTGATTATTATACGAGGTTTCTTACAAAAGTTCTCATAGATATTTGGAGAATCGGAGGTTAAAAATTAAACTCGTAGATTGAATTATTTTACAATTTTCTTATTTTATTGTGCGACCAGTAAAAACCACTTGGAAGCTTAATTCTGTAGAATAAACTAAGGTCTCGTAATATATGTCCATTCCGGTCAAAAATACCGAGCTCGAGTCTACAACTGCTTTCCTATATTTAACAACGACCGTCTGCCGTTTTTTTTTCTTTTCCTTTTTGCCATCATTCTAGGTTATTATGACCCATAAAACGTTAAACTCATTCGAAATAATAATCTCAATGTTTATTAGAGACGAAAAGCACAACGGGTGGTAGAGAGAGCTGCATAATCTCGACGTATTTATATATATTCCCTTAAGAGCTCACGGAGGTATTATCTTTATATTTTTCCGTATTTTGTGCTTTGCCATAACTTTTCTACGTCGGAATAGATGAATTAGTAGTTTAACAATATTTGTATGTGTTTTTTTTTTTGGTTGTTTTTTACGATACAAGATGATCAATTAGATTACGTAAAATTTCTTTAACGAATTTTTCTAAAACTATTACTACTTTGAGATAAAAATGTCATCGAAAAATAAGTAACGAAAATGTTAGTCTCGTCAAATCCTAACAACGTCCACAAACTCCTTGTCTATAAAAGAAACAAAATTTTTCTATCTTTTTATTGGGGTGGTTTACTCCCCTTGTGGTTTTTGCTACATTTTTTTTTGGTCCTGTCTTCTCCTTCAATTCGATTTCTACAGGTATTTCCTCATCTGTCTTTGTTTCTTGCCCATAGACCATAGAGGTATCTATTATTCTTTTTACAAATTCTCATTATGTGTCTCGCCAAATTTAGTCTTTTCTATACCTCACATTTTCTCCTCCCAGTTCTTACTCTATTTCTTTATTTTTTTGCAATCTTCTTCTTCTTCTTTTTTATGTATGACGGTTGTTTCCACGGCGTACGCAATCTTAATAATTGTCAACAGCTTTTTGTTGCGACTAATGCGCCTTAGTACTTCGTCGTTGGTGATTCAGTCAGTCCAAGGTGTCTTCAAGATGCGTCTATAGAGCCGTGTCTCAATTTGTTTGATCGTTTGAGCTATCCAGGTGAAAATTTCTTTTTCTACAGAAGGACTGACCTCAAATAACATTCCATGAATCCTATTCAGACGTGTAGGTTTAGATTTATGTTTGCAAATATTGACAAATACTTTTCGAACCATTTGATCTTGATTTCTTCATCTACAGTTTCAAATGCGTATTTCTGTGTCCATATACAATATACAGTACGATGTGATGTAATCAGAGAAACTGAAACTGCAGTTCTAGGACTTTAGGAAAGTAGGACTTATAAACTAGCGGGAAAAAAACGAAAAACAGGAAGTTGTTGAAGGAAATGATCGAGGATTTTGGAATTATAATATTGAAGATAGATTCGACGTTTATGTGAGGATTTCGATTCAAATTTGTTTTTTTTTGTCTTTCAATTACCTGGAACCGCGTATGTTAATATAATGGACCTGATAATGCCCCTTTTCTTACATTTGCATTGTGCAAATACGGCAAATTCATGCATTAAATTTGCTCTCTTCTATTCAGAAGTTCCCTCATTTTTCAACATTTTACACAAATATTCTTTCGTTTCTTAGAAATAATTCTTAACACACAAAGTGATTTGCGAAATCTAAATTCGTATTTACATTAGTTACTTTTTTTTGAGGAAATCCATTTATTTTTATTAGCATTTTTAGACCGCGCAATCCGATTCAAACAGTGTCTAATTGAATCTGACACCGCTCAGACGTATAAAAAAGAAGAAGGATATTTCGAGGTTATAATAAGTATGTTGGATACAAATAATCAATTGTAATAAATAAAATGTTTTTTTGAGGTTAAGTTAGTTAAATTTGACATCAACGTCGTTCGTATGTCAAATATTGATATAAATTGAAAACCGATATGTCTAGATTGAGAAAAGAGAAGCGTTGCTTTTGCGATGCAATTAAACCGGGTCCTTTGAGTTATAAACGCAAAATTATGGAAAATTTGAGAAATGAGACACCCGCTACGGATAGTAATAACGATTGTAGTAGCATCCCAACGAGTTCGAGCGCTAGAGATAATTCTAAACCAACACCCGAAGCTACCAAAGAAGAAAACATCAAACATCGAAGAATGAAGAGATTTAAAATGCAATCGGACGGTGTTATTACATCTATTAATTGCGGTACGTCTGAAGATAATGAATTTTCTTATAAAAAAGACAATGTTAAGGATAAAACTAAGAATAGCGAAAGAGTTTTGTTAATTGAAGCACAAAATGTAGTTATTCAGAATCATTATTATACAATTTCTTAAACTATTTCGATTATTCGTATTTACTACCAACTCCGGGAGTTTCTTTTCCAGCCTTTTTCAAGGTAAGTTCATCCTCAAACTTACTCTTATTTACCGATACCTTCCATTTGTACCTAACCATAGTTATTAACCTCTAGTTTCTCACCCCTTTTCTTTCCAAATCAATCTTCACATCATCTAATATCTTTAGATCATTATTCGCGATCATCCAACTTTCATTTTCATTCTTTTCTTTCATTGTTTCTAACATAAATGTAACATAAACTTTTGACTTTAAACAGCCCCTCAAAAAAAATTCGCAGCAGTTAAATTTGGTGACTTATAACCTATTTCGAATTTTCCAAAACTTGAAAAAAACTCGTGGGGGTACATGATAGATTTTTGCTCAAAATTACATTATAACAGACTACAAAAATATTTTTCGTACGTATGTTTGGTACAATAAACTCTATTTGTAGAAATATCTGCGGGACTTTGAGCCGTAAGGGATTTTGAATTATTATAAATGTAATAACGAGAGAAACTATTAGTTTTTGTATGCACAACTCCGCGCGCGATTTCCCAGGCAGTTGTGTCAGAAATATACGTGACCACAAAACTGAATTTTCCAACTATCATATGTTAATAATCATGTCGAAGCTGCTATCAAAGCACTGCTACTAAAAGATATAAAAACGGAATTTAAATTTTGGATATACCTCGTAGTATTCAAAGCCTCGTGATATTTCTGACAATTCTGGTACATATTAAGTTTAATCACAGATTCCATCGGATTAAGATTTAAATTAATTAAATTTTGAGTCTTAAACTGGTATTTGTTTAAACGTAATAGCACCCCAAAAGCCGTTGGGTTATAAAACGACGACGCGCAGTCATTACCATTTTTAAATTACCCAATCAAAAAAAAAAAGAATTGAATAATTGACGTTTCTTGAACAGAGACGATTTTTCAAATTTCAAAAATGTTCATTTGTAGGTTATTTAAACCTACGAACTTTTGATTTGAGGTTAACTCAATAATTAAATCACCCAGCGTTGTTCAAAACGTACCGTTTTGATACTGAATTCGAGCTTATGACGTTATTAATCTTTATTTTTGATAATGAGGACAGTTGAGCTTTTGTACTGTACAATTTATCTCGAAATAATGATTGAAATTGTACTTTTAATTAATTAGAGAGAATCCAAAGGAGCTGGTATCAGATCTCATCCGAGTTTGTGTGTAGTTTTGCCCGTTTCTCCAAGGATATATTCAAAAGAGAATTCTCTCGTGTTTCAATACGAAATTGTTTGTAATGCAAATTCAGTTTTATTATAAAATTTCGTTTCTATATACGTGTATTATAATCAATTTTAATCTCTTCCTCGAAAAGCTCCATAATCAAAAAATCTTATTGTTCCCCATATGGGATTTTACGATGTGTCCAGTATAGGCCCAGACTTGGACCAAGTGTCCTAAACTTGGTGGGACTGTGATTTAAACCCGGTTGAGATAACGTATAAGTATCATTTATGTATCCCAATAAAGTTGGGATAAAGTATAACCATCATTTATGTATCCCAATAAAGTTGGGCTAAAGTAAAACTATCATTTATGTATCCCCAGGAAGTTGGGCTAAAGTATTACTATTATTTATGTATCCCAATAAAGTTGGGCTAACGTTTTTAATAAAGTTTTTTTTGAGAGTTATTCACTACGCATAACATATTGTGGTGTTTTATTCTAATATGATTGGAGGATTTCAGTGGGGGGTATGGGACACCCAAAACCATTTCACTTTCTTTGGTTGTTGTTGATTTATGTATGTCAAACGATTTGACCATACATTCCTCAATTTTTTTTCTTTGGTTCAACTTTTTTTATTTCTTTTTTATTTACTCAATGAGTCTTTCTCGCGCGTTTTCAGTTTGTGGTTTAACGAAATGGGTCATGTGGATATTTTTTCATTGCAATTTCAACTAAACACTGTCCCAGTTCTACCAGAAGATTACGTAGTTTAGGAGTTATTCCCGTCGCCTCGGCCGTTTAAGGGGATCATCTTCATCGGAAAACCGTAAAATAGCCGCATTACAACGAAGTCCTGTATCACCTTCCAGACCATTTCCGTTTTATCGTAAGATATATGGAATATACGTCAGAAAGTAACTTTTTTTAAACCCTTTCAATTTGGACTCGCAGAATATGTTACCAATAAAACGATTGTCGATGTGATTACGAAAATAAATATATTGTATGAAAGAAATTTATATAAAACGACAATTGTTATAATGATAATCCACTGAAATGTTTACCTGCAGTTTTTGAAGACAACATAGTTATATAAACGCGAATCAATCAGTGTATTTGTGAATGTTGTCGATTTAGCTGATGAAGTTTTACAAAGTCTTCTTCAAGATCAAAAATCCATAGTGATTCTACGAGGTCCAGATTCGAACAACTTTATTCAACAAAATCCCCACCTAGTGCAGTTTTTCCAAGACTTTTTCGACAGGTAGAGTTTCGAGGATTACTATTAATTGAGAAGTGCAATTCCGAGGAATCAAATACCAAGGCACGTCTTTCCCGAACAGAACTTCAAGACAGTTTTATTTAGAACATGGTTCTGTTTTGTAGTTAAAACGCTTTGCGTGACTGTTCAGTGGTTTACGTTCATTTTTCAAATATTACGAAGATACGAACGAAATTTTTAATAACATCATTTTCGAGTGTCGTTTCAGATCCGAATGTTATATGCAAATCAATATTATACCCCGTATGGATATTGGGGATATTATTTCAATTTTCATATTTATGCATGCGAACTTTTTCTTTAACAAAACATTGAAGTATCTATTGAAAGAAAACCAAATAAATATCTACGTAGGGCAAAGGATAGAGGAACATGTCCGCCGCAAAGCTGCGGTTCGTTTTAATACTTTCCAGCCCTGTGGGCTCCGGTAGTTGCTATGCATAAATAACGTCCCCCCCATAGATATATCGAATAAACATGGACGTCGTTAAATAATTATTTACTAAATTTGTATAAACACATTCCATAATCGGAAATATTTCCGATTATCAATTTCGACACCTTATGGATTTTATAAGTTTATAGGTAAAATAAATATTGTTCAGGATGGGTTCAAGAAGTAATTTTGAATTAAAGTTCAAGCGATCATTTGTTTGGTACCTACTCTCTGTATTTATCATCAGTTAATAAGATTCGTCTTAAGAGACTTTATTTTTCAATTAGAAACCATAATTTGTTGGTAGAAACTCTATTTTCCAAAAATAAAAGAAAATTCCTTTTAAGAAACTTTGTTTTCCAAAAAGCAAACTATAATTTGTCTTTGGGAGTGCCATTTAAAAAAAAACACAATTCGTCTTTAGAAACTTATTTTTTTAAGAAAAAACTGACATTTGTAGTAACGAACATTCTTTTTGAAAACCAAAAACATTTGTCTTAAGAAATGTTTTTTTCCAATTATAAACCAAAATTTGTCTTTAGGAACTTTGTTTTTCAAAAAAAAATAGAATTTTGTCTTAAGAGACTTTCTTTTTCAATTAGAAACCAAAATTTGTTTGCAGAAACTCAATTTTCCAAAATAAAAACAAGGAAATTCATCTTAAGAAACTTTGTTTCCCGAAGAGCAAACCAAAATTTTTTCTTTGCGAATTTAAAAAAATTTAAAAAAATAAACCAAAGTTCGGCTTTAGAAACTTTAGAAAATACTGACATTTGTAGTTACGAACTTTCTTTTTGAAAACCAAAGACATTTGTCTTGAGAATGTTTTTTTTCCTCAATTATGAACCAAAATTAGTATTTAGAATTTTCCGTTTTTGGAAAAACAAACCAAAATTTGTATTTAGAAACTTTATTTTTCAAAAAATAGACATTTGTCTTAAGAGACTTTCTGTTTCATTAGAAACCAAAATTTGTTTAAACAAACCTCATTTTTCCAAAAATAAGATGAGATTCGTCTTAAGAAATTCTGTTTTTCGAAAAGCAAACCAAAGTTTGCCTTCGGGTATTGCCATTTCGATGAAAAACAAAATTCATCTTTAGAAACTTTTTATTTTCGAAAACAAAAAAATATTATCACAAGAGACTTTCTTTTGCAATTAGAAACCATATTCAGAAACCTCAAAAATAAACCGACGTTTGTTTTCCAGAACTGTCGTATTCGAAAAAACAAACGAAATTTGTTTATAGAAACCGTTTTTTCCAAAATAAAAATTGTCTGTTATCTTAAAAAAATGTTGGTGGATGTTTTATTTAGATAGACAAACAAACCAACGAATTGATTAAATAAAGTTTGTAAAAAGAAAAATTTCTAGGAACCAGAAATAAGTGGACTTAGGGAGAGATACATAACCTCTAGGGAAAATAAGATCCGAGATTATTTTATATATCAAACAATACATGTGAACGTCCATTTTCAAAATAGAATAATTTCGACTATTTAATCAACAATAATTGTATTCAACGATCTAATTTAATGAACAGTTACAACAAAATTTCTCTGTAACACAGTTTATAAACTCAACGATGAGGTTCACCTTTTGTTTTCCATTTCCAACTTTTTCCCTCCACGCTTTTATTTATTAAGGAGGATGAATTAATAAAAACGTATACAAAGTAAAGTTTTACAAGCCGTTAGAACTTCATTTACATCCCGGAAAAAAAAGACATAAAATATCCCCCAAAATAAAATACGTTGCGAAAAATATTCCGAATAAAAAAATTCTCAACGAGGCCGTTTTAGAGAAATTTCAGTGTAGTGGGTACTCCCACAAATACCTAGCCTGACCTAAATATGGCGGTAGTTATTTGAAAAATATTAGAAAGTACACAATCTATACAAAACTTTTATTTGAAAGGCGTTAGCCTAAATAATATGAAAGCTGAACTGAATTCTACGCAGGGCGAGATTGCTAGTTCGTTATAAACAGTAAAATATTGTGTAGCAAAGTTTAGACGAGACCGTACGACCTTCGAAGACCAAATGTTTCAATATTGAAGACTCGATCGTGATGGTATTGATATTTTACTGTAGATTTTAGTTAGTAGATTGATTTACTTTAATTTTTAATTTAGTTAAAATCCGAAAGATGAATAAAAAGCTGACAGTTTTCTTTGCGGAGTAATGTTCCACAATTTCTACTAAACTGGTAAGACTAACGAACAATATAAATCAGCTTAACGTCGTGGCATTAATCTAAACGCCAGAAGGGATTAAATTTTGGACTAAATTGGTATACCTTTCAAACGGTTGGGATTTTTGAGTCCTTATTTCACACTTGACCGGAAGAAAGATGTGAATAATTGCTTAGGAAAAACTTTTTTCTTATATTTCAAGCCACATTTTCTGGAAATTCGAATTTCATTGCGTAATGTAACGCTTTGGCATATCTTGACAATCAAAACGATTACCACTTGAATAATCGATCATAATCGATTATTATTTAATCGTAGCTAATCGATTTTTAGCCAATTACGTTTCTCAATTCGTAAAACTTAATATTAATTTAATTTAATTCAATACTCAAACTTTCTATTGGATATTGTTTGTTTTATTAGGTGTTCGTGATGTTTTTTTATGACTTTTTGAAATTTAAAATATCTGTTTTATACGGATTATTATACTGTTTATACGAAATGTAGAAGTTTATTTCGTGATAAAGAGTACTGCATGGGATTTATTTATAAAAAGCAGTGGCTATATAACAAAACAGACTGAATACATTGTTCACGCCGATATAGATTGACGCGCATTTCGATAACCAAGTTATATCATCTTCAGAAACTGAAGATGAACTGTGTATTCTAAGTGCATTTAAGCCCTCGAAAGCTCCTGCATAGATATCTGATTTTTCGAAAGCTTTGTCTGACTTTTGTATATGTTAATATTCAATTTCTTATTTTTTAGACCTTTTAATATGTTTATACTTCTAATTTTTCTTGATTTTTGGAGTCTTTTGTTTTAAAAAACGTCAAATTTTTATTTGTATTTCAAAAATTACGAAAAAAAAACGGAATAGGCCTAGAATCAAGAAGAAGAAGAAGAAAATTCAATGAAATAATGTCGAAAAATAGACAAAAAGGATACTAAATATGTAATTGTTATTGAAAATTTAATAAAAGAACGTCTAAAAACATAAATATACAAAAACAAAAAAAAGTAACGTGTAAGTCTTACATTAAACGAAGTCAAAGAAAAATATTTAACAGTGTAATATTTATTTTAAAAAATGGTAGTTTCGTTGTTGTTGAGTTCCAACCTAAAATTCATCACCTTGTATATGTTGAAAACGATAAAAAAATCAAAAATAATTGCTAATAATGGATAGAACAAATTTTTAGGAAAATATAGAAAACCAAACACGTTTATCGGTTAAATAGTCACGCCCCGATTCACATCAATTTGCTTTGGGTTTCGTGATACGGCAACACTGATGTGAATATATGAAATCTGTCATTGTCATCATAAAGTTTGACATTTGTAATGGCGAACGTGTTGTTTACTACGATTTTCTGACGTAGATTAAACTAATGTTGAAGAATTCGGTGATGAAACCCAATCTCGAGGACGTTGTTATGAACCCACGTTTCATCAATAACATAAAACGGTTTTATTTCTGTTAAACGCTCGATGGAAACATTTTCGCGATGATGGTTTTGTTTCAATGTGCACAAACGCGGCATCCATCTTGTACTCAACTTTCTAATGTCAAAATTTTCAGTTAAAACACGATGTATATGTCGAGTATGTTTGCTATGAATAAACTGAACGATCCACGAGATTTCAGACAGTTTTATAGTCAATATCCTTCGCAAAATGAAATTTCGTTCATTTTTTCCCAAAAAGATAATCATTTTCTTCTCACTTCTCATTTTGAAAACATCGCTATACATGGTTTTCCCTAGCTAGTATCTAAAAGATTCAAGAATGAATGTTACAATGGGACGTAAAAGTGCTTTTTACGACCCCCGGTATTAAATAGAATCATATATTGCAGAATTCTACGTTTAAAAACTACACCAAGAAAAATGTTGAAAAACTCATCAATTTAATCGAAAGATATATTCGAAAGACTATGGTAGAAACGGTCTAGAAACAAACAAAACATCATAGAAAAGAAGAAAAGGAAGTTTCAAAACGCATCTAAATAGAAAAAGAACAAATAATAGTCAAAACAAATAAAAATTTAAGCGATTTTTTATCAAATTGCAGCGTTTTGTTAGTTTAAGTTGAATGAAATTCATAATTTTATCATATCTCGTATACGAGTGAAAATTTTCTAAATCTGTTGATTGCATTTTAGATTTTAAACCATGCAAAACATTTTAAAAAGAATAATTCTTTTTCGCAATATCAACAATTAAAAAGTTAGAATAGGTAATTTTTAATTTGTTACTTGTTTCTCAGTGTACTTTTATATAAAACATGGAAATTCGTAATAAAAGTTGCAGACGGTGGTAAAATGAAGCTGTTAAAGTAACGACGATGTTCAGAAACTATAATTTTGTATAATGTTCAAAAAACAACAACTTATATATATTTAAATAAATGTATTCATACAATTTAACAAATTAAAGTTATTTATTTGAAAAAATGATTGTTAATAATAACATTATGAGCTCTAATAGTAACTATTCCAACATCATCTAAATTTTCGGGATCATTGTCTGGTTTTTCTTCACGATTAGAAGTATTGACAGCGTCTTCATCGAAAGCTACTTCTAGTTGAGGTATTATCGTATCTTCGTTATCGTTTTCAATAATAGTACCCAGTTTGAGATCTTGTTTAGAACTAGAAAGTTCGCTTAACATAATAGGTACCTTCAAATCTTCAACGCTTCTTTCAACTGAACTCACGAATCTTGGTGGTACTCGAGGTAATTTCTCCAAAAATACAATGGGGAATGTACATTCCGTTTGCGTGGAAGTATCGCTGGTTCATCTTCTCAATATATTCATGTTCATTATTATAATAAACGATTCAGTAATTATGACAGATGTCAAAACAGATCGGTCAATTTTGATATATAAACTGTCAATTATTGTTGTAGAACTAGATATTTTGAGTATATGGAAAAAAATTTTGAAATAAAAGTTATAGATCTTTTAATTTTTTACAACTTTGTCATTTAACTTTTTTTTATTAGACTTCTTTAAGACTGCCAGAAATCGAGATAAACGGTTTTTCATCGAACCATTATTTTTTTTGTTTAAAAAATTCTTCTTCTTTTAATGCTTACCCATTAATGGATGTTCGCTTCTCTATCTCTAGCGGTATGGATCAATGTCTGAATATCTTATATACTCCTCCACTGCCTCAGGTTCCGCAGCCATGACATCCTCTTCCGTCCCAATCCTCTCTTACCTTCAATCTTGCCCTCGACTATCAGCTGGAGGAATTGATATTTATGGCCTCGCATTATTTGGTCAAGATATGCAATCTTTCGTTTCTTCACGATGTTAAAAAGTTCACGGTCTTTATTGATACGCCTGAGAATATCCTCATTTCTCACTTTGGCAATCCATGGTATCTTCAGGATTCTACGATATACCCACATTTCGAATGCCTCTAATTTGTTGATGTTTTTCACCTAAGTCTCCAACCCTCCATCCCGTAAAGAAGCACTGACCAAACGTAGCACCGCACAAGTCTCAGTCTAAGATCAAGATCAAAGTCGGTACATGTAAATACATTTTTAAATTTTATGGATTTACTTCGAGCTTGTTCAATTCGGCATTTTATTTTACCGTCCGACCACCATTCTTCATATAGCCATGTTCCTAGATATTTAAATTTTTCTACCCGTTCTATAGGTTTTCCATTATATGTTACTCTAGATATTCTAAACGTATTCGCTTCCGTAGTGATAATCATCATCAGTTTTTTTGATGTTGATGTTTAATCCCATGTTTTGGCTATGTCCGCCTACTATATTAATTAGTTGTTGTAGGTCATCTATATTATCTGTAATCAGTACTGTGTCATCGGCGTAACGTATATTGTTGACCCCGACTCCATTGACTTTGGTTCCAATGTCTCTAGCTTCAAGTGACTCTCGAAAGATGGCTTCAGAGTATATATTAAACAGGAGCGGCGACAATATACAACCTTGACGTACTCCTCTGCGAATCCGAACTTGCTCAGTTAGACCATGATTTACTTTGACTTGCGCTTTTTGGTGCCAGTACAGATTTTCGATACAACGAATGTCTTTTTCGTCCAAATCCAATTTTTTAAGGAGCTGCATAAGTTTGTGATGTTGAACTTTATCGAAAGCTTTTTCGTAGTCTATGAAGCATAGACAAACATTTTTCTTTGGTCATAGCAGTTCTGTACAAGGACCTGTGTTGCGACTAAGGCCTTTCTTGTACCTAACCCCTGTCTAAATCCAAATTGCGAGTCGCTTATATTATTATCACATTTTCTATATAATCTCTGATGTATTATTCTTAGGAATATTTTTAGGGAGAGGCTCATAAGGCTAATTAGCCTATGATCTTCACACTTTCATGCATTCGATTTTTTTGGGATAGGATTAAAAACCGAAGATAGCCACTGTTCAGGGTAATGACCAGTATCATATATCTTGTTGAACAGCTTGTGAAGCACTACTCTAATGCCCCTTTCGTCCAGTAGTTTCAGTATTTCTGATGGTATTTCATCTGGACCAGCTGCTTTATTGTTTTTAGCGACTAATACAGCCTTTTCTATCTCTTCTTTGGTAATAGTTAGACATTCTTCTGCATCGAGTTCTCTGGTCTGGTCTGGTCTATTGTCGTCAAAAAGTTTTTCTACATAGTCTTCCAATATCCTGTATTTCTCATGATCTTCTATAACTATCTGGTTGTCCTGGTTGGTTATTGTACCCATACTTCGTTTTTTAAATATACTAGCGGCTTCCTTTAATCTTTTATGGATGTTGAAATCATCGTGTCTTCGTTGCAGCTGTTCTATTTCGTTGCACTCGTTTTTAAGCCATTCATTTTTTGCAACTCTAATTTTTGATCTTATGAATCTCTGTAAGTCTCTGTACTTATTTATGTCCTTTTTTCTTTTTTATTTCTAGATTTGAATCCTAGAACACTTTGTGAGGTATTTCTTAAAACACTTGCTATTTCTACCCATGATTTTGACGGGTCGTCCTCTTCGACCGTGAACTCTAACTTCTGTATCTGAGAGTTTAATCGGTTGGTTAATACAGATTTAATGGTTGGACTATGCAGTTTATTTAGTGCTATTGTACGTCTTGGTGCTTCCTTTTTAGCCTTTGTAAGGGATATTTTTATGACGGCAGATGTGGATATATCAGCGCCAGGATATGTGCATGCCGTTTTTACTGAAGAAGCAAATCTGGAGTTTATAAGGATGTAATCTATCTGGTTACGGGTAACGTTCTCTGGTTGGTCTCTTGGTGATTTCCAGGTATATAGGCGGCGAGGGTGATGTTGGAACCATGTGTTGGTTTATGTCATATGTTATTCTTGACAGAATTGCAGTTTAGCTCTAAATTTTATTGAAGCAGTACGATCGGAGTAAGGGACGAAGTCTACGACATATTTTATCAGGTTTTTGGATATTATCATTCCTACCCTTCTGTGATTTCTGTCCTGGTTTCCTGAATAATAGAAGACACCATTTTCGACGGGACATATTCCACAGTCGGGCCACCAAGTTTCTGCAACTCCTAGAATATCTAAATTGCCAATTTCCCAGCTTCGAAAAGGCTTTGGGTATTCCAAGTTCCAATTTTTAAAGTTGTACGTAAGTTTAGTCTTTCTTCTAAGACATTCAAGTCAGTCCCCCCCGGAGATCCGATCGGGGGACTATTTAAGACTCAGGGAAATTTTGCTCGAATGTATCCATGTGGTTCTCTTGGGAAATATACACTAGGTGGTTTCCCGTTGCCTTCCTAGTTTTGCTTCAACCGCTCCTAACCTGGAGAACAGACGTTGTTTGCAGCCGCCCACTCTGGGTCAGACGCTGCGTGGGAATCTTCTTAGTTTCACCTTCATCACTTCGAGAACTTACCGGCATGGGTTGCCCTACCTATAGCTACGCTACCGCCGGCATCGTTCCCTGGATATAAGGTTACTGAGCCCTCTCACCAACGACAAGGTTTTGATTCCCCTAGAGAGGGTTTCAAAAATTATCAACCAAGATTTATGTGCTGATGAATTATTATCTTTTAATAAGAGGGCGGTTCGAATATAAGGTAACAAGCTTATCTGGTTACATATTTTTGGGATTTCTTCAGAAGGTTTTTTATCCTTGGACAACTCGGACAAACTCCTCCATCGAGCTTCAACTTCTTCGCGAGCTCTTAAGAGTTGATTCGGAGAGACGTTTGGAGTTTTGTCAAATCTTCATGAGGAGTTATGATGAAAATCGATTTTTTTTTCATAATTTACTAGTTTAAAGTTTTGTTTCCTACTATAATCTGGCCGGTCGGTAGTGAGAGCAATAAAAATGCGTGATCGGCTCATGGGATGCTAGTGGTACCTTTTATAACGATTCGTATTGGCTGAAGCATTGTCTGAGAAAGTCAAGTTCACACAGCTGCACGTTACATTAATTTACTATTATTATATTCTAAAAATCTTATATTAATAATTATTTTAAGCTCTTAAACATGTACTTTAGCTTTTATTATTCTTTAATATGTGGTATTACAGTTATGTTATACATTGACTATCCTCTATTTTAAAATAAATTTTATTGTTAAAAGTGGCTGTGATTGATATTCATGGAACTGTCTATTTATCAAAGTCGTTCATGTAACAGCTGCGAGAATTAGTTCTTATTTTGCAAAACATTTTGGTAGTTTCAAATCTTCCGCCTGGCTGTGGGCGTGACTTGAGGAAGTATGTCACATTCGAATGCACATCGCTTTACTATAATTGTATATGCCTTTTACAAATTCTTGTTGAGTTCATGACTCACTCATGTTTGTGTCTTTTTGCTGTTACGTCTTCGATTAGTTGCCTTTAAGTGTTTATTATCTGTTTTACAAATGGATGATTTGATGGCAATGCCACCACTATCATCTCCTAAAAAAAGGGTGCAAAGGCATCTGTCATTAGAGGAGAAAATAATGATTACAAATGTCTTCAAGGCAAATCTGCTACAAAGCCCAAGCAAGACTAAATCACAACACGTTGAATTTGTAGCTATGGCAACGGGTAAGTAATCAATGCAATTAGTCTACCGCATGTAAATTAATTCAGTAATAAAGGAGTAGTTTGAGTTACCGTATTATTTTAAATATATAGATAAGCACATGGCTTAATATTACGTTATTATTTTAGGTTCAAGTAATGCATCAGTATATAGAGTCCTTAAAGAACAAAAGGAAAACATTTTGACGGAACCTAAAGAATATTCTAGACCAAAGCCCATATTGGATAATATAAATAACGAATAGAAGGCGGCGATTAGAAGAATCGTACATTCTGTTTTCTTAATCAACGAATTGTGAACTGTCCAAAAAATAATGATGGCTATTGAACGGCATGAAGACTTACCGACCTTAAAAAAAACTTTACTCGAATATTTTGTTCATTGCAGTTTCAAGGGCCGTTCTAGGAACTGTGTTTTGAAAGAAAAAATTAACGAAATAATTAATTGGAGAAGAAGATTTCTAAGGGATATTAAAAAATTCGAGGAGGAAGGAAGAAAAATATATTATCTTGACGGGACTTGGGTGAATGCCGGTCACACAGTGAACAAAGTATGGACTGATACTACAGTCTTAAGTGCACGAGATGCATTTATCCGTGGCCTTTCAACGGGCTTAAAAAACCCGACGGGCAAAGGACAAAGATTAATAATCTTACATATTGGCTCCGAAAATGGTTTTGTAGAGAATGGTCTAGATATGTTTCAATCCAAGAAAACGGGTGACTATCGTGAGGAAATGAACTCAGATAGGTTCGATGGTTGGTTTAAGGGAATTTTAAATAAACTTGAGGACGGATCAGTCATTGTAATGGACAATGTATCGTACCATTCCAGAAAATTAGACCAATGTCCCACAAGTTCCACAAGAAAAGCGGACATACAACTGTGGTTAAGGGAACGAAATATTAATTTTGAAAACAATATGGTGCGGGCAGAACTATTGGCATTGGTTAAAGAGAATCGGCCATTAGTCCAAAGATATGTCTTTGATGAGATGGCCAAAGAGAAAAATGAAATTGTTTTACGTTTTCCACCTTACCATTGTGAATTCAACCCAATTGAACTCATATGGGCACAAATCAAGGGTGAGGTGGCAAGGAAAAACACAATATTTAAAATTAGTGATGTCCAAACTTTATTTACTAAAGCTTTAAATAATGTTACCCAAACCAATTGGAGTAAGGCAATCCAACATGTCCGCTTTTTTCGAAATAAAATGTGGGACATTGATAATTTAATGGAAAAACAAGTGGAACCTCTAATAATAAATTTAAGAGCTGATTCGTCCTCGTCGGAATCAGATTCCGATTTAGATTAAAATAGAAATTCATCCGCCCTTATATCCCTCTCAACCACCTTTTTTGAAAACAAAGAATTTATTCAGGAAAGGACCTTGTGTTGTTTATAAAGATTATTATTATTATTTATATCGTTTTGTTCGAATTTACTTTATAACCTTTGATACGTATTTGAATAAAACATACAGCACGACATTCCTTTCTTAGATATTACTTTACATTATTAGGTACCCTTACATTTTTATTTAATATACCATAAATTTGAAAAACTGTCTAACTATTTAAGGTTAGGGAAAATAAAATTACGGTTAAAATAATAATTATATATATTTATAGATACTTTTAAAAAAATCAAGGCAACGTGTGAAATATGTAGGTATAACATTTAGTAGTTAACTAAGTGAACGAAGATTTTAATGTATGAATGCTATGCAATTGATAAACAAAAGTATTATTTATATAATATGATATTAAAATAAAGTATTTAAAATTCAAATAGAAATGTTAGTTTGAAAAAAGCATTTAAAATTCAATTCAAATTTGCCACTAAATGCCTTTTAGTGTTGTGTATGGTGTGATTCAGGCTTACAATTTCTCTCTCGTGCACTATGCACGTGATTACTCTCTGTAATGAGCGGCCATACTACAGATCGTGTCAAAACACACCACAAAAATGAACGATCCTTATATATTGAATCTGAATGTAAGAAAAAAGACTTGGACCAAATAATATCTCTCGTGTTTCATAAAAATCTGTTCAATTAGGAAAACTATCAACGGATTTTCCTCCTAAAAGCTTTACAGCCTTCATATTCTGTCATATTTATTACTTTAATCCGCGTTGAAAGTATTTATATAACGAAAATCCGGTAGGATGTCTTTTTCGTGTTTACGTTTTGTAATTTTGCAATGAATTTATGAATGCTTTTCCGTGATTTTTTTAAATAAAATTTTTACCACAATTTCGTTCTACTTTTTATACCCTAATATGACAAATATAAACCCCATCAGTTAGCTATTAAAGCAATGAACGTTATCAAATTTATGTTTTCAATATGAAGATTGATTATTTTTGTTTTCCTGTGTAAATGCGAAATTAACTAAATTCTACAACAACACGCACCATATTGCTTTCAAATTAAAATGGTTTATCATAAAAATCATGGCGTATAGAAACAAGCTGTGTTCTCGCGCACGACCAATGAAAAATCCTTCCAAAACGCCACATTATTGGAAATGCAGCCAATCACAAGACTGCGCGGATTTAAATGTTGGATGCTATGATGACACAATTACATTCATTTATTGTTTGTTTGTTTTTTTTTCACGTCAATCAATGTTTGATTTAAGAAAATATAAAATTTGAGTTTGAGCTTAATAATTTAAAATAATATAACTGTCTAGGTTATTATTTTCAAAACAACAATATTATGATTGCATGGCAATATGGCGGTGTATCGGAAGTGCGTAGAACAGGTCGAAAATTGTTATACATATAAAATATAGTTTTTCTATTTTCTTCTACTGATTAATAGACGGCGCTAGTCGAATTCACATCACGATATTCAAAGGAGATGTAATTGTCAAATTGAAGGAAAGATATTAAAATATTGTATAAAACGATGTACAAATTGTAAACATTCTTTTGTTGCTGTAGATGACCGGCACCCAGATCGTCCTGTGACTGTTTCAACTCCGGAAACAATCAATCAAATTGTACGTGCAGATCGTCGGATGAACATCCTTATGGTGTTATAAATAAAGAAACAAAAATCTGACTCCTGATCAAAAGCGCTGGCGTCAACGGGTCTTCTCAGATTTCCTTGAAAGCTTAGAAAAACTATCTGCTTTGAAAGGGATCCGATTTGAGTCGATGGCAAATCAAAAAATAACAAAACTCGTAAAGGTACTTACTGAATAAGACTTGGTAAATGAAAAAAAAAACGTATAGAGAGGAGTGTGGCGAAGAGATAAAACACCCAAATTAGAACTGAAGACTTAGACAGAGTTGCTGTGTAACGATTTTTGTATTTGTCAATTTCTTCGGCAATAGATGTACTAGAAACAATTGTAATATTAATTAATAGTGTACTGAATAATGGCAAAAAATTCATAAATTCCGATGATTTTTAGGTATCTATTATAAAACGAATTCACCTCGTATATATTATTACTCATCGGGTTTTAAATTTAAGTACGACTCATCAATTTGATGTTTGATGATGATCAATTCAAAAACGTTTCATATTAAAACATTTCGTTTCAGTTATTTATTATAAAATAAGCCTACTAGAGCCTAAACGTCAATCTTTGTTAACAAGACAAATTCACTGAAAAAATCATCATCCAGAATTTTTAATAAACTTTGGTCTTATATCTAGTCACCTATTTCATCAATTCCGTATTTCTAAAGCGCTCGTTGCTAAATTTCAGAATTCCAAAGTATCTGTTACCAAAATTTTGCACTTCTGAAGTACCAGTTGCTAATAATCACATTTGTAAAGTGCTTGTTGCCACAATTCACAATCATTTACTTTACGTAAATATCTTTTGCCACAACGTACTGTTTTTAAAGTGTTCAAAGCCACAATTTACGATTCTAAAATATCTGTTGTCCCAATTCACTATTTCTGGAATGAGTGAGTCTTTTGTAATACTCTCATTATTCCGGATTTGTATCAGGAGTGAGTGAAATATTGCTGTTGAAAGACATGTATGTGACTGTATTAGCTCTGCTGGAATACCGCTATTGATTTCTTCTAATTACTTCTTCCGTGATATATAGTGTTAGCTATTCTATACTTTTCTTGATTTTCTATTAAAGTTAAATCATCAGCATATGTTATTATTTGTTTTGATTCATTAACGGTACTTCCATTGAACAATAACTCTGAGGGTCCTTCAACTTATCTTACTCTTCTTCAATTTCTTGTTTCTTAGACCTTTTGATATATTAATATATCTGAATGTTGTTGATTTTAGTTCTATTCTGTTTCAAAATTATAATTTATATCAATAGAAATAAGCAGATTGTCAGTGTCAATATCATATTTTGATAGACTGAAAGAGAAGTCGAAACGTCAACATCTATCTTTCTTTGAAAAACTATCAAAAAAAAACTAATTTTGAAACAGAAGAAACCTAAAATCAAAAAAATTTGGATCCATTTATATACATATATATATATATATATATATATATATATATATATATATATATATATATATATATATATATATATATATATATATATATATATATATAAAGGCATTTTCTATCTATTCAGGTAATAAAAAAATATCCTGGTCTTTCTTTATTAGAATCTCGGTGAAGGACATGACCAATAAAAATTAATATTGGTCGCAAATTATTGCTAGAAACTAAATTCGGACCATTTCGACGAAATTCCAAGATGCATGATTTGCGAAATTTATCAATGCAAAGGTGAAAACAATGTAACGGATTATTGAGATGATTACTGAGCAGTTATTTTTCCTTTCATTCTCGCTCAACCATAATAGCTATGAAAGTTGAATTGGCACCCAAATTTTATGTACAACAGATGTTCTTCTTTATTTATCGAGAACAGATATTAATACATATTACCATAATGCAGGTGCTACAGCTGAATTTGTTCTAATTTTTAATGATTTATTTGATATTTGTAAATCTCGTAATAGATTGGCACAATAAATATTTTAAAAACCACTTAGCTCAAGAACAAAATATATAATTGCATCAATTTATTATTTTTAAAACTGCCTTAAAACATATATTTCAAAATATTTGTAGTAATGTGAAGAGCCATGATGGGGAGAATTATGCTGAAAAGAAGTAAGAATGCTTATCGTTTGAAACGTATATGAGCATGATTTCTCTCTGAATCTTGAAGGTACAATTATACATAATTTCGAATAATGATCTTAAATCTGAATGGATATAATTATGGAGTAAACGGTTGATTGGATTGTATAGTGATAAATTGAAAAGTGTCGAATAAGCATTAAGAAAACGAATGACAACATCAATAGTGACAATTCCAAATCAGATAATACTTCGAATGGCTAATGAAGATGATGATAGAAAACAAAAGGGGAAAAGTGATGGTTATTTCATAAAATACGTGAGAACAATTTGTGTGCTGCATTTACTACTACTACCATCACACTCGCTATTACACTGTATGACGACTGTTTCGATGTTCTGTAGTTTTTATGTGTTTTGTACAAAACAAAGATATTACCGCGTACAATTTGATTTCAGATGATCGAATTAGTGATTCACTAAAGGCATTGAAAAAAATATGCAATTTGATCCATTTGGTCGAAAGATACAAAAAACTACAGGAAGAGGTGATTCATGAGATATCAACTGTTTGTTGTTATTTGTTATTTGTAATAACTGCAAATCATCAATGGATTATTTCTTGAAGGAAATACTAGCTATCATTACTCAGACTGAATTAGAACAACTTCCAAATTCCATGGTAAGTTCAATAATTACTCATCTTGTACTGGATATTGTGAACAATTTGAAATTTTTGTATCTCTTAGATAAACCCCAACAAATTGGTATTGTGTGTTACATATTACACAATTTGATTTGAACTATACGACGATGTATTGATAAATTGGTAGCCTAGACTAGTTCCATGCATAAATAAAATATTGCGTTACCATAGCAACGAACAATAACTTATTAAATGTGTTAGTGTTAAGTTTTACGTCAAACACTTAACACCAGAGTTATACAATAAATTGAAAGAAAAAATATGTTCACCGAAATTGTGAAAATCGAAAAATTGGATTATCGAGCCAAGTTCATCTACGATTTTTTTCTCGGGATTCTTGTCTTAATAAATACATCAAAAACAATTTGAGATAATTCCATAGAAACTCTATGTTTAGATCTGTGGCTTGGTTCTAAAAGGGCCAATGTCAATTTTTTCAAATTTTGTGTTATTTTATCAAAAGTTTCCAATTTAGTAAAGCTTTAATTCTACAAAGGCCAATGTCTAATAACAAACTAAAATTAGTTGTATTTCCATTATAATGTCAGCCAAAGTCATTGCTAGTGGTTTCTGATTTATTTCTATCTATTTCATACAGATGTTACTTTTTCGAGCTTGAACATGTCTATCCCCTCTTCATACCAACAATGAACTTTGTCTGACACACTCCCTCATTTATTTACTTTTTATCTTAACACGCGGTTTTCAAGGCATTTAGTTCAATATGTATCATTCTCGAGTTTACAAAATATTAGAACTGTGTCGCAAATCAAGTGTTTCAAAAGGTAAGTAATATTATTAATGCTATAATGTTATAATAAATAGAAAAAATGCTTTTAAAGTCAAACAGAATACTCCTTTAATTCCTTAAAAGTATACAATTGACACTACAAAACATGATAAATTATCAATTTTCTAGATCCTGTTGCTAGTACTAGCAGAAGTCAGATCGAAAGCAATGAAGCGAATCACAATAACAACATCATTGCATGTGAACAAGGTAAATTTTTCGAGTTTTCTATGTCACTTGTTTTAAACATTATGTTTTTTGAAGCATTATGTTCTCAAGAACTGTTCACGAAAACATCTTTTTTTTTTCTTTTGTTTAGAAGAAAAAGATTTGGATTATAATAATAGTTTTCAACCTATGATTGAAGAGGTACCTGCTGAAACCCACAATAATAATGATAATATCACTATCATTGTACAAGGTAAATTTCTCAACAGTTATCTTTTCAGATTTTAACAAAACTGAAAGCATGTAAATTAATGTTCCCAACAATTACTCACAAATCATATTTTTTTTAGATGAATTAAATTCAAACTTCCCTAGAAGTTTTCAATATACAAATGAAGAGTTACCTTCTGAAAGTTCAGATATCGCTGATTTACTTGCTGAGAGTTCAAATGATTATGTGCCTTCTTCTGAGAGTAGTAGTGAAGGTGAACAACAAACACCTGCTAAAATTTTAAAGAATAGGGGAAGAAAACGAAGGGATGAAGTGGAAGCATCCAGGAAGCGTAAAATAAATCCTAGTATCTGGAAAAAAAATGTGAGCAAACAACGAAAATTGCAAGGTAAGGAGTATGTTACCTTGAAAGGAAAATTAATAAGAGCTAAACGCATGAAGCCCCCATGTAATTGTAGAAAGAAATGCTTTGATCTTATGAGTAATGAGGAGAGAGAAATTATTTTTAAACATTTTTATCAATTATCTTACGATGGACAATCACAATTTATTTCGGATTTTGTTGAAGAAAAAGAAAAAGCTACACAAAGGCTACGAAGGAGATATAACTTTAGATATAACAATTAAAAGAATTAGAGTGTGTATTGAGAAAATAAGAGCTAGTGAAGCAGGTATGTGTGCTTCAGATAAACGGGGAAAACATGGAAAACAGCCCGTAATCCCAGAAAAAGAGAAAGATTTTATTAGAAGACATATAAACCAATTCCCATACTATGAAAGTCATTATTCAAGGTCTAATTCTCAGAAAAAATATTTGCCATCTCATTTATCAATTTCACAAATGTACAGGTTATACAAGGAAGAGTGTGTCATAAACAACGTCAGCCCGCAAAAAGAATCTATGTATCGTAAAATTTTTGTCGAAGAATTTAATCTTTCATTTCATAAACCAAAAAACGATACATGTGGAAAATGTGACAAATTCGAAATGTTGATTAAAACAGAGGCAAATGAGAGTAACAAAAATATAATAATTATTGAAAGAGATAGTCATATGCTTTTGGCAAAAAATGTCTCCCAACCCCACTTTTATCAAGCGGAATATCGTTTTATAAAAGGCAACTGTGTACACTGAATCTCACTTTATACATCACTAGTAGGAACCAAAACCCAGCAGCATTTTGCTATCTATGGGATGAGACAATCGCAGCTAGAGGAGGTCGAGAAATTGCATCATGTCTATACGCGTTTTTAAAGCAAATCCCAGTCGACATTGAAGAAGTCAATATTTTCAGTGATTCGTGTCCAGGACAAAATCGAAATATTTTTGTTGCTTTGATGTTTTTATTCTTAACTAAAGAATTATCTAGCAAAGGTAGGAAAATAGTAATCAATCACAAGTTTCTCGAAGCAGGGCACACCCACATGGAGGCAGACTCAGTGCATGCATTGATAGAGAAGACAAGGAAAAGAACAAATGCTCTCATTGAACTTCCTCGTGACTGGGCAAATTTAATTAGAATGATTCCAAGAAAACCACCAATCATCGTACATGAAATGCAACAAGATAGATTTCTAAACTTTAAAGAACTTCTCGGAACTGTATTTGTACAAAAAAAAGTTAATACTGCCGGGGAGCCAGTTAAGTGGACCAAAATCAAATGGATGCAATATCGATGGAATAAACCAAATGAAATCCAGTACAAAATTTCTTTTGGAAATGACGAGCAATTCAAAACAATAAGCTTAGTGAAAAAAGATACGAGACATTCTACCAACACCGATTATTATTTCAACTTACGACCCATATCAAACAAGCCATTACCATTGAGTAATGAAAAACTTAAAGACTTGTAAGACTTAATGCAGTACATTCAGCCAAATAGTCGCATATTTTATAATGCATTACTGGATAAATTGACGAGTTCATCAGATGTTGTAGATACATTTTCAGATTATGATGAAGATGAATAAGAAAATTATAAAAAAAAATATCTTTGAACTGTACTTTGTGTAAATGTTCTTTATGTGAATAAAATTGTTGAAATCAGATGTTTTTTCCCCTTCTAACTGCCTTATGGATCCTCATTAAGTGAACCAATGTCACTTTAAGATGCAGTAGCTTTAAATCCAAAAAGGGCCAATGTCATAATATTTACATAAAATAGTAACTTGTTAAAAAATTTCATATGATAAAATATTGTTTCTTTACATTAACAATAAGCAAATAAAAAAATAATAGTGGGAATCTTAGTATAAGAAAGTTAAATCATTCTAAAAAATCTCAAATATCTTTCAACGCCTTTTTCTCAGGACTAGCATTTTTGACTTTGGCCCTCTTAGAACCAAGCCACAGAGATGGATGTTTAAATGAGTGAAGTTTGAAGTATATCTATTCTGTCGTAAGAGTTTTCATTCAGTGTCTTAGTTCTGTCTGAGAAACTTGGAATAACTTTACCTTCAACTCCAAGTAGAGTACATGGATATGCACATAACTTCTCAACTCGGATACAGGAAATTCAGGAAAAACGAGTCAACATTTGTCCATACTTTTATCCACTACATGTGTTCAGTAAAAACTGTAAATCGTCTGCTCCCGATTTTTCAAAGTTGGTTTTCACATTTTCCCAGTCGAAATTTCGTCAATTTACTATTACACATCAATATTAATTTTAGAAAATACATGTATAATACAACAACCAAATTTTTTTAGTTTAAGTAATTCTTCGCTCACTGCTGTTTTTGAGAGTCTCCAAAAATTTTCTATCTAGTCTTTTCACGATAAGCAATAATATTCTAAATCTATCTATCCTTTAGGATAAGCAATAATATTCTCCCCTAATTGTGACGGGAAAAAATGTTGAGAATCTTTCATTTGTGCATCGAGATTACGCGAAAAAAATTGCTATTTTCAAGTTGTTTTATTGGAATTTATTGAAAAATAAATAAAATTGATTGATTTGGACATAAGAAAAAATTATTGGCTTGACAGTCAAAGAATAAATTTACGTCATATTTATGAAATTTCTGTGCCAAATGGAATTGACGGAAAGGGACACAAAAATGATTGGCAATGCGGTCAACGTGTTAATCATGGAATTACTCATATTTATGACGCTTTAAGACGATATAATTGAATTTTTATTTGGAAATTTAAGGAAAAGGCATGAAAATGATAAAATTTGGCATAAAAAATTTTGAAACAAACTTTATTTGAGAAAATTAACAAATTTTTATCAAAAATTTGAATGGAAATTTGAATTCCAACAGAAAATTTTTTTAAAAATAGAAAACAAAATCGGGATAGTGAATCGAATAATAGAGGTAAAAAATTATTTCTTCTTCTTCTTGTAGTAGGACGAGGTCCTGTCAGGTCTGTCATCAGCCCTCTTGTGACGCCGATGTCCAGCTATCGTACCAGCGTTTTGGGGGCCTACCGATTGGGCGTCTTGTGTCTGGTTTCTGTGTTTTGGCCCATTTGGCAATCCGTTCTGGAGCCATTCGTTCTACATGGTCTCTCCATTGTCGGCGTCTTGCTCTTACCCATCTAACGACATCCGCCTAGGGTGGTTGATGGGTGGATTGAGTAGCCCATTGACTATCACTGCCAGTCCCAAGCCCTGATAAAGGAGGAGGGTTAAGGGGTGAGGCTAGCAACCTGCCCCTCGTAAAAAGAAAAAACGCTCACAGAACTGTCACATTAGCCTCGGAAAAATTATTTAATTATTAATTTATAAATAAATGTAAAAACTTATGGTATACATGTTGATTGTTTGATTGTACAATGAATCGACACTGAGGACATACAGACAGCAGCCGAAAATTTGTTGAATGAACATATCACAAAAGTAAAAGTCCATGAAAAATACTATGAAGATAAGAAGAATATCCACATTGAGAAATCCAAGATATGTACTACTACTATTACCACACTCACTATTACACTGTCTGACGCCTGTTTCGATGTTCTTCGTTAGTCTCTATGTATTTTGTACAAAACAAAAATATATTACCGAGTATAATTGGATTTAAGATAGTCAATTGATTGATTTAGTAAACTCACTAAAGGCATTGAACAAAATATGTAATTTGATCCATTTGGACTATTTCTTGAAAGAAAGTCTATCATTACTCAGATTGAATTAGAACAACTTCCAAATTCAGTGGTAAGTTCATTAATTACTCAACTTGTACTGGATACTGTGGACAATTTAAATTTTGGTATCTCTTAAATAAATTCCAACAAATCATGTGTTTTTATATGAAGCCCCGTAGTGATGAAAAAGCTACTTTCGAGTAGATAAACTCAAATATTTGAGATTCCTAAAAACCTCTTCGCTTTTCTTAGGTGATGGGATGTTAAAAAATGCTTTTTAAAAATTTAAATTCTAAAAATCTATCCCCACTTTCATGAATAAATTCAAGGCATTTTTTTTTGTAAATTAGTTTTTCCTTGTCCTTGCAGAATGGAGTACCCAATAGATCCCTTGCTTCGGGTAATTCATCAGTGTTAATAATCCCTTATTTCTTCATTTCTCTTCCGATCGAGTATGTCCTGTTATTGATCTCAAAGGGACCTAGTCCTAATGTAAGAAGAAGAAGAAGAAGAAATAAATGAATCTGTTAATGTAAAACGGTCGATTAAATTTAGATTCTGGTCCACATTTCTTAGAAGCACATTTTAAGCATTCTCCAAAGCAACCATGGCATCTAAAATTCATGCAGTCACAAAAATCCATTTCTAATTTATTTTCATAAGATGTTGACGGCATTGCCGCGTCAAACGGGATCGATGTTCCTCGTGGAAGAATGTCGTTATTTTTCTTCAATTTGTACACTAATGTCTCTGGATGGCGACAGATTTGCGGAACCATATCGAAATGGGTTTTTTTCATTTATTTCAATCGGTGTCTTATACTGATTCGATGTCGGTAAAATTGCGGAATATGTTCTTTCTTCTTGTATTTTAGTTTGTGAACCATTTTGACTAGATGTCAGTTTGTGGTTTAGTTGTAAGTGGATATAGATATGGAGGGCTAACGTTTTCACTGGATCCATTGGATATTAGCGGGATTGCGGAATTATACCGAGACATCTTAACTATACATAATTTTTTCCTTGGAGATTTATCGTTATTTTCCTCTTGTAATATTAAATGGGATTGATGTTCCTCGTTGAAGGTTATCGTTATATTTCCCAATCTGCACAATAGTCTCTTATCTATGGATGTTGTTGGCCTGGTAGCGTCGAATCGAAGCGGTCTTTCTTCATTTATTTCAGTTGCTGTCTCATTTTTACTCGATTTTAGTAAACTTGTGGTTTGACAGTAAACCTCAATGTTGTCAAATTTTACAATTAATGTTAATTATATGGACGCATGTTACGTTTCACAAATATTTATTTATAAATCATAATATAATTAAAATCATAATGAATCTGGCTTTTGTTCTCACTAAATTTGGCCATTTTATCGTATGTTTATTGTTTGACTATTTGGATATTTTTCAAGTGACATATTAGTCTTATCTTTTTCATTCCATAGGGGAGTATCAGTGGAGTAACGCAACCTTATTTGTTAATAAATCGATTAACTTTTTACAATATAAAATAGTAGATTTCGTACGAAGGTAGAGCAAAGACAAAAGTAGCTAGTTGCATTGAAAATACAGGAAAAAGATTTACCAGAAGAAGTTTATATTTGTGGATCTCATTTCAAAGTAGACAATTTTCAATGGAGGAAAATCCTGAAAAAATATTTTTGTAAAAGAATGTGTGATTGATGAAAGAATTCGCTTATTTACAGAGAATATTGTTTTCGGGCAAAAAGTTATGTTAAATTTGGGGATATTAAAACAGGTACTTCTTGGCAGTGTTTAGACTCAACATCTGAAAGGTATTTATTGTCAGTTGGAAAAATGTTGTTAATGCATACTTATTGCTGATTTTGTATTTTACATCAGTCTGAAAGATCCGCTTCATCCAAATTTTCAGAAATTTAATTATTTCACTCACCTGGAACTTTAAGTGCTTCTGAAAGTATGAATAACTCTTGTAACCAACAAGAAAAATGTTCTTGTTGGTTACAGCAACAGTTCAGTAGTTCTGATTTCGATACACCGATGAAGGTCAAGAAAAATATGAGTATTCTGAAAAATAGAGTGACTCTCCAAAGAAAATCTCTCTTCAAATTAAATTCAAAATCTGTGAAAAAATAGGTTTTACGGAAATTATTGATAAATTTGCCACTCACAAAGCCAGAAATATTATTTTATAATTAGGTAATTATAATGATTAGGTACCTAGTCTAGTTTGTTTTTTATTTTGATAAAGTATTTGGTTGATATTATATAAGCTGGCCAAAAAAATGAAGTTTTCAAATTTTATTTGCATTTTTTCTCATGAATCACTTCTTTACAACGATTGTGACGTAGGAATACGATAAAAATACATAAAAATACGTAACTATCTAATCTATTTTTTCCTAAAAACTGAAAAATGACAAAACTGCAGCATAACTATCAATTTAAAGGCATGTGACCTTGAACAGAAAAAGAATTTAGCCATCGGCGCTTGATAATACAGTGAAGGTTGTAAATTTCATCAAGTCGCAGCCTAAGCAATCCCGACTTTTTGCCATTCTGTGCGATGAAATGAATGAAAGTGCTGTCAAGATTGTTTGGGCTTGTTAATGAATTATGATTGTTTTTGTTGTAAAATGACGCAATGGGGCATAATTTTATCTTTTTGATTTCCTTATTTCTTATTCTTTCTTTCTTCATTTTACACTTTTGGCTTTTCTGTTTCTTGTTTTTTGTTTTCAGCATCATTTTCCTCATCATGGCACTTCTTCACATTACTTTCATCTTGTTTTTGACTACTGCTTTCCCCATAATCTTTCAACATCCGAGTAATGATTTTAACTTTATATTAATCACCGAACTCCACATCTCCATGTATTTCAATTTTATTCCAGAGTCGATATACATTATTCGAGTATCCTATCATCTGAAGTTTCATATTTATATTGTCTATTTTTGAGGTATTCTGTAGATTTTTGGATTAAAAACGATGGATCATAATACATAATACACTGAGAATGATGAAGCAGACTTAACGACAATTTGTAATTGTTTTCCCGCAGCCGAAAGCAAACATGACATTCGAACATAGAAGTTCCACGAAAAAGGTGAAAATTGAATTTTAAAAAATTGATATAAACATATGATTGCATCGTAGCTAGTTTCAAAGAGAATGAAATATTCGAAATATGTGTATTGGGGTAGTTTTAAAAATAATAAATTGATATAATTATATATTTTGTTGTTGAACTAAGTGGTTTTTAAAATATTTATTTTGTCATTATATTACGAGAGTTCGAAATATCAAATAAATCATTAAAAATTAGAACAAATTCAGCTGTAGCACCCGCATTATGGAAATATTTATTAATATCTGTTCTCGATAAATAAAGAAGGGCATCTGGTGTAGTTTTACTTAAAATTTGGGTTGTCAATTAAAGTTTCATTTTTTCCTTTTCATAAAAAGTATGACTTGTTTTAATTTTTGTTACCACCCTAAGTCCTTCATGACATTATTCTGTAGAGTTTTGTAAGTAACTAATTTAACCATATGACTGGAATAGGGAAATATAAAAAGCTTTTCTAAAAATTAAAATTAAGTTTAATATGTCACTTGAAGAATATCTAAACACTCAAAAATATTTCACTCCAACAAATCTATTCAAAATGCTTTTTCAATATTTAGTAAACAAAGGCAGCCATATTATCTCAAACGAATACAGAAACATAGCGATGTAGCATAGCTTATATTTTTTCGTAAACTTTTTCATCAAAATCATTTTCATGGTCTTGAAAATATTTTTATTTGGGAAAATAACGATAAATCTCCAAGGAAAAAAACAGAGCACTGAATGAAAACGTTAGCCCTCCAAAAAAAGAAGAAAGTATCCGATTTAAATCCGTCAAACCTACAACATCCAGTCAAAATTTTCCACAAACTGATATAAATAGAGAGAGATCATGGCGATTTGATTCTGCAAGTCTACAGACATCTAGTCAAAATGGTTCACAAACTGAAATACATGAAGAAAGAACATATTCCGCAATTTTACCGACATCGAAACATTGAAATAAATTGAAAAAATATAACAATATTCTTCCACGAAGAACATCGATCCCATTTGACGCCGTCAACATCTTATGAAAATAAATTAGAAATGGATTTTGGTGACTGCATGAATTTAAGATGCCATGGTTGCTTTGGAGAAAGCTTAAAATGAGCTTCCAAGAAATGCGGACCAGAATCTAAGTTTAATCGACATTTTACATTAACAGAATCATTTATTTACATTTTGAAAAGGTTATCACTTTGATGAAGTAAAAATCTTAATTATGTTTTCTAATTGTTTTGAAGAAAAATGTTTACATATGTGTTTGACATTGAAGTTATGTAGATTATTCTTTCATATAAAAAATACATGAATTTTTTATCGATCTGGCTTTGTAAATACTATTTGGGAAGAGGTGATTCATTCATTAGTATTGGATATTGCCAACCTCTTTTTTGCAATTTCTGTATTTTACAACAATGTCTGAAAGAGCCGCTTCATCTAAATTTTCCTACATTGAATTACTACACTCATTTGAAATTTTAAGTGCTTCTAAGAGTAAGACTAACTCTTGTAACCAACAAGAAGAATGTTCTAATAATGTCACTGATATTGAAGTTCCAATGAAAAAGAAACAGGAAACAAACATGAATACTGATGAAATATCCGAAGCAAGGGACCTATTGTGAACTCCATTTTGAAAGGACATTGGGGTAGCAAAAAACTAATTTAATAAAAAAAATGCATCGAATTTATTCATGAAAGTGAAGACAAATTTTTCAAATTCATCAAAAACAGTTTTCAACTGTCATATGATTTAATTAGTTAGTAATTGCTTAGCTGCTTACAAAACTCTACAGAATGTTGTTATTGAGTAGAGATTGAGTTCACTAATTCAAACAACTGACGATCTTAACTCAAATTATACTCGATAATATTTTTTTTATTTGTACAAAATATATAGAGACTAACGGAGAACATGGAAACAGGAGTCAGACAGTGTAATAGTAAGTGTGGTAATAGTAGTAGTACATGTCTTGGATTTTTCAATGTGAATATTCTTCTTATCTTAATAGTATCTTTTGAGGACTTTTACTTTTGCGATATGTTCAATTAACAAATTTTGAACAGCTGTATGTGTTGTATGTCCTCAGTGTCGATTCATTGTACAATCAACCAATCAACATGTATACCATAAGTTTTTACATATATTTATTGAAATTAAATATTTACCTCTATTATTCAATTCACTTCCCCCATTTTGTTTTCTATTAGCATCTTCATTAACTAATCGAAGTATTATCTAATGTGGAAATTTTCAATATTGCCATTCATTTCCTCAATGCTTCTTTGACACTTCTCAATTTGTCACTGTGCAATCCAATCAAAAATTCATTCCATAATTGTATCCATTCAGGTTTCAGTTTAATATTGTAGATATCTTCGGTTCCATTTTCCATTTCTTCATTCCTATACAATTCGAAATTATGTATGATTGTAACATTCAAGTTCAGTTCAAATGATAAGCATTCTCACCTCTTATTCGAACTTATTCTTAAAGTCACACTCAGTAATGAAAACATCAATTTCTTGTGAGCCAAATAGACAAGCTACAATTGCATCATATAGCCTATTCGAATTAATAGCTAAAAATAGAACAGCTCACTCTGTAGGGTAGAATCTGAAGTTTCATTCACTGAAAAAGAAACAAAAAAAATCGCTCAAATTCACAGTTACAGTTTTAAAACAAACTTTTCACATCAACTTGATGAAAGTACTGAAGTTGCTTGCTAAGCTAATCTATTAGCCTTTGTTAGGTTTTGACCTCAATTAAAGCATAAAAGAAGAACTGCTTTTTTGTAAGTCTTTATCATCAAAACCACCAGGGGAAAAATTTTTAAGTATCTCAATGATTTACTTACATATAACGAAATAAAACAAAAGGATGGACGGAAGACTGATGGTGCTCGTGCTATGAACTGAAGGTTGTAACTTTTATTAAGTCACGGCCTAAGCAATCCCGACTTTTTGCTATTCTGTGTGATAGAATGGGAAGTGAGCTCAAAGCATACCAGCTTCATTGTGAAGTAAGGTGGCTCTCAAGAGGTAAAGTGCTGTTAAGATTGTTCAAGCTTCTTGAGGAATTAATATTTTTCTTTTTCATATCCTTATTTCCTGTTCCTTGTTGTCCTCGATACTATTTTACACTTCTCTCTTCATTGTTTCTTGTTTTTTGTTTTCAACATCATTTTCCTCATCGTGGCTCTTCTTCACATTACTTTTATCTTGTTTTTGACTTATGGTTTCTTCATTATCTTTTAATATCGTAGTTATTTTTTTTTATAATTTGTATTTCAATTTTATTCCAGAACCGATATCCATTCGAGTAACCTATCACCTGAAGTTTTTTATTTTTCTTGTCAAATTTTGAGGTTTTTTCTAAATGTTTAGCATAAGCATCTAAGCCAAATATACTTAGATTACTTAGTGTCCGTCATTTACCCTCAATCCACTTTTCCATTAAGTTATGGAAAGTATGCTGGAGTTAATCAAGAATAATACCTCATTTTTTCATATATTCTTTCATTCGTTTACTTGTAGATTCTCCATCATTTCCGCTCTTACTTATGAACTTTTGTATCAAATTTAGTTTCAATCATTTTTATGTATTCTATTATCCAGTCTGACAATTAACTTTTGTGTTCCAGTGAAAATATAACATTCTGAAGAAAGCATTGATCAAAATGTATATTTCCAATGTTAATAACCCGTTACGGTTTTAGGTTGTCACTAGATTAAAACATCCTGAAAATAAAAGGTTTATTGATTTTTGGTCAAATATATAACACAACGTGGTGAGAGAAAAACTACTAGCTGACCTTACAATTAATACATCATGTCGCGCCAAAAGTGCCAATGAATGGATCATTGACAAACTGCATTGCTTAGGGTGGGGCACATTACAAGGATAGATCCGTCTTATGTGCCCCAGCAAAACCTCTCATTTAGAGGTTCTTTTTCCTTTCCCTTTTCCTTTTTCTTTGGTACCGCAGTTATTGCATTTCTCTCTATAACTTGTATAGTCTTCATGTAACCAGCCAGAGCACTGCAAACATCGAATCCATTCGCTCTTCTTCTTGGTACGGTAGTAATTCTCGTGACATTCTACACATGTGTTTTCATTTTCATCAGAACATTCTTCGCTAGATTCACTAAGCTGCAACTCTACTTCACTTTCTGATGACGATGATAAATCCCTCACAACAGTCTTCTTACGTTTTTTCTCCTGTATTTTTTTTTTGTCTTCAAACAGTTTACGAGTTGTCAAATGAATTTTTGATGTCAAAACCTTAACAGATTGCTTCCTTTTACTTACTTTTTGTTGTTAACTTGTATTCCGCTTTCGTCCATGTTGTAGATTCTTTCTGGTTTACTAATCAAATCGTTATCAGTCAATACCTTCAACAACATTTCAAAATATTTGTCGACATCCTGTCTATTCATACCACTAGCTCTTGCCAATGACAGGCCTTCTGCTTTACGTTTACTCAGGTCTGGATGACGCTTCATAAATCCTTGAAACCAATCCCAGCCTGCTGACTTCTTCTCATTATTGAATCGATGTGGCAATCGAAGATTTTCAGCAAAGTCGTAAGCTATAGACTGCAGTCTCGATGGCTCCAAGGGAAATCCGATGGATTCAAGCTTTTTAATGTGAGCTACAAGTTTTAGTTCGTTCTCATATCCCAATTCAGAAGGTCTTCCAATTCTCTGCTTACACCTCCAACCCTTGAGGATGTGTCTTCGCAATGTGCGCGAAGGTATTTCATATAAACGACTCGCTTCATTTACTCCCATTTTCTTATTTATTACATCCTCCACCGCCTTCTGCATACTTTTTTCAGTCCATTTTCTTGGATCAACAGCTTTAACCTTTCCCATTTCCTAAAAAAAAATAATATTAAAAAGTAATCAAAATAAGAATTCAGGAATTATCTCCAAATGGGGCACATTAGCCGAAAAAAATCGGGGCGCATTAGACGATGTACAGTGTAATGTGCCCCACTTAAATAATTCTGATATTTGTTACGAAAAACGGAACGTAATTATAGGCAAATAAAAGTTAAATGAGGTTAGTTTTCGATAAAAACTTTAAAAACACGAAATAATATGGAGCAAATACTTTTAATCAACGTGAAAATAGATATAAAACAAATTCATGTAGTCATACAAACCTTTTAATCACTTTTTCTCACTAAAACTAAATAAAAACCAGCACAGTGTTGTTTACATCGCGGCCATACTTGGAACACTGACCAGCTAGGATCAAATAAGCGCCAAATTTAAAATGCTTCACTGAGTTTCGCAAGTGGGGCACATATCCGACTGGAGCACGTTTGCCTGGTTTACCCTAGACAATTTTTCAAATATTTCCCTATCATTTACAAATACTACTTGGTATGCGGTTTATAAGCAAGTCCATAATTCTATATGCTTTTAAAGTTATTCCACTTATTTTACAGTTTCCAGAAAAGAGTTTTTTGTTCTAATGAATTTTCGTTTTTAGTTTCGTAATCCGAATTATTTATTTATGCATTGAAGTCTCGGATCCATAACTTGTTGTTTTTGGTATTATTAGAATAAAAATATCCTTTTTATGTTTATAACTTAATATAATGACAGATACGCAATAACCTAAGCTGTCTAATCACACTAGAAGTCAATTTCACAACGTACTGGTATGTTGCCGTTTTCCCTTTCAACACAAAAAATATTCTAGGCACCGTTGTAAAATATTATTTTGGTTATATTACGATGTCTACATAATATATACTGTAATATCATTGTATAAAGAATATTCTTAATACAATGGTAATACTTTTATTACTCATAAAGGTAAGATTCCTATATGGACAGTTGGTATTACTTATATGTCTACATCTTTTAATTTTATTTGTTTCAGATAGTTAAATCATCGTAACTATAGCGGTTTTATTTCGTGATGTGCAACGCGAAAATACGTTTTTTTCTTATTTTTCATTTCCGATACGTAAAGATATCATCAATTGATGATTTCGATTGGTTAACGAGATAAACATTTGAAAGTGTTTGATTTCAAAAGTCAACAATTGTCAGAAATATTATTTCAATTGAATGAAAGTAAGACGGTTAATAAGTGTTTTTTGTATATTAAAATTATATAAGTTTTTAAATGCCGTCGTCTTTGAGTAAAGAAACCAATTTGTATTACAAAAATTTGGTAGTGACAAAGTTCAATAACTGGTTGAAGTTGGTTAAGGAGAAGAAAAAACAAACTTATCAAAACCAAAACTCAACGGTATCATTCATCCAAGCTCCAAAGGAGGAAAAATATGCTAACGTTAAAAATATTATAGTGACTACTGCAGATAAGTTCGATTCGTCACCACCAATGAACTGTAGCGACGCCAATTCCAACGAGGTTCTAAACAGAAAAGATGTGAAGGAGGAGGAACATATGAACTTTTCGAAGGAGAGCTTTTAATCAATTGAAAGTGGAGAGTGGGAAATTTGTAAACTCATATACAGGTTTATAATTTTTTTATATTGAGTTTGTAAATTTTGATGGCTATATACAGTGTGTTTAATCAACTTTTTTTCGTAATCTATCTTGATAAAATTCCTGAAACGACACAAGGTACTCGATAATGGAGTTAGTCAAACTGTGTATTGACGAGAAAGACGAAGCGACACAGATACGCGAGTGAGGATGGCGGCGGTAAACGGAAGAAACGTGAGAAGTTGTGTGATGAGACGGAATCTTCGGCGGATTTCAAGGAAAAATTTTCGTTCTAATTGTTGATAAAAAATTTTTAATTTTTTCAATAAAGTTTGTTAAAAAATCATCTTCATTAGCCATTCGAAGTATTATCCGATCTGGAAATGTTAGTATTGGTATTGCCATTCGTTTTCTCAATGCTCATTTGACCCTTCTTAATTTGCCACTATGCAATTCAATCAAACATTTATTGCACAATAGTATCCATTCCGGTTAAAGATCATTATTGGAGGTATCTTCCGCTCCATTTTCCAATTCTTCATACTTATACAATTCGAAATTATGTATGATTGTATCAATCAAATTCAGAAAGAAATCATTTTCATTTACGATTGAAAGATAAGCATTCTCACACCTTATTTCAACGTTTTAGCTACTTATCATTATAATCTATAATTACTCAACCAAGTCACATACAATCAGAACTTTTGAGGATATTACTCGTTTAGTTCGATTTGCACATATAATGTTGAATTTGTACAAAGTGATTAGATTGGTTAAATGCTTGTGCCTTGAAAGTTCTTATTTAAAAACAAGTGATACGACAAAATTCATTTATCAATAATTTATAATAATAAACATCTCAATGCAAAACTTATTTCCATTAGGCTAGTTGAGAATTTTTAAAAGAAATCCCTAGGAAGGTAAAACCGAATCGTAAGTACATTGCTGATTATTTGAAATATGGTTTTTGTGGTTACTGGCACAGATGACGACCTGCTACTTCAGTGTGTTTTATGTTTCGAGGTATTTGCTGATGAGAGTATGAAACCTTCAAAACTGTAAAGACTTTTCACAAAAAAAAACATTCAACAAAAAAGAATTCTTAAAGTCAAACTCGATAATGAAAACATTTTCTGGTGAGAAAAATAGACAAGCTACAATTGCATCAAATCGCCTATCCTTATTGATAGCTAAAAAAGGAACCCAACACTTTGTAGGGTAGAGTCTGAAGTTTCATTCACTGAAAAGGAAACAAATATCTCGATGATTTAATTACAGAAAACGAAATAAAACGGACAAAAATTATTGGACGGACGACTGATGGTGATGGTGCTGTGAAGTGAAGGTTGTAACTTTCAAGTCACGGCCTGAGCAATCCCGACTTTTAACATTCTGTGCGATAAAATGAATGAAAGCGCTGTCAAAATTGTTTGAGCTTCTTAATGAATTATGATTGTTTTTGTTGTAAAATGACGCAACGGGGCATAATTTACCCGTTTTTATTTCCTTATTTCTTGTTCCTTGTTGTCTTCATTTTACACTCTTGACTTTTCTGTTTCTTGTTTTATGTTTTCACCATCATTTTCCTCATCATGGCTCTTCTTCACTTCACTTTCGTCTTGTTTTTGACTTGAATTGACTAATAATTATAATAAATAAGCATATCCTCATTAAAATCCTAAATGTTTGCCTCATGAAGGCATGAAACGTTATATCGAAGATTTGTTGGTACATGTCTATAGTAAATTTGTATTCAAATAAAACTAGTATTTGATATTATTTCATCCAAACATTCTATGCTAGATAAAACAAAAGCATAAACGAATACAGTTACATAGCAATTTTACATAGCTTATATTTTTTCATAAACATTCTCGCCAAAATTATTTTCTTGATCTTTGTTTAGATCAATTGTGGGAAATATTGTGTATTAACCAAATTTAGTAAGAATTAGAGCCAGATTCTTATTGATTTTTAATAATATTACGATGTATAAATAAATATTTTTGAAACGTAACATGCATCCAGATAATAAACAAATAAATTGTAAAATTTGACAACATTGAGGTTTACTGTAAGTTGGCTTCAATTATATTCAAACATGCCAGCTGGGTTCATCCTTTTTATTCGTTCAAGATCAAAGTAAACCAAAGTTTCAATAAAAGGAACTTCGTAATTCATTATAATGATAGGAACGGAAATGGTATCTAGTTGGAAAAATTACTTATGTTTAAGTTTTATACGTGAAGATTAGGTGAATATAGTTTAAGTAATGAAGTAAATTTTGACAAAAAAGGTATATATTTTTTAAATATTGATTCTTATAGTAGGTATGTACAATTATTTTTCACATTTTCTACACCTTTGATTGATGTCAGAGGTTTGAACTTAATATATCTATACGTACTTGTGTATTTTAAAATGCTCACGTACACACCACAATGTTTTATTTTGATGAATATAATTTGAACAAGCTAAATGCTTTTAAGATGTTGGCAAGTATTTGATTATCTTTTTTAATAACAAGTATAAGCACTACACCAATACTGGAAGTAGTTTACAAATAATTTATTTTTAGTAAGTGAAGACTCACATAGTGAAGTAAAAAAGTAAATTGGTGAAATGAAAATAATATTTGGTGGAAAATTTCAGCTGAATAAGTCAGTTGTAGTAAATATATTAAGGTTAATAAAGTCGTTATTAATATTAAATTAATTAATTTCTATGGCCTTTTCTGTTCTGAATGGTAACCAACAAACTAATGTACCCAGAAGAGAAAATACTAAACATCCCAAATCCGTAAGTCACGAAATGATGTTTCCAATTCCGAATCGACTACTCTTCAAACCCAAGTAATCTCGCATGATTCAGAAGTACAAAGGAAGTGCCTTTTCAAAGACGAAAATTCGGGTGTGACGTATGGAAATCATATCAGTTATTATTTTCAAACCACGTAATTTTCCTTTAGGAACTTTGATCGGTAAAGTAGCGAAATTCCATATAGAAAAAAAAATTATTCAAAACGTCTGTGCGTCGTTTCCACTCGAGATTCTTTTTCTATTATTTTTTACGTTCCATCTCGAGTGGTAAGTGTACATGGTCATTAAGTCTCGCCAAGGGTCGAAATATGATGAAGTAATTGATACTATACTACAAAATGGAAAAATGAAAATTGAAAATTTATTAATGATATATGATGTTTCTAAATTAGTAATTGACAATTCAGAAATAAAGTGCGATAGTTTCTGTTATCTAAATTCAAAGACAAAGGTCTTAAAGAACTTGTCGTAACGAACTTTGGGTTAAAATTATAAAATGCGATGGACATCCTTCATATTAGCATCTAATTGGAGTCTTTAGTGTTAATTTTTTCAAGTATTACCAGAATTTCACTTCTCAATCGAAATATTTTGATACAATTTATATCATATATAGATTTTTTTCGTATACGAAGTTTTATTGTCAATAACTTTATCATTATCGTTTGTAATTTTATAATTGATTTTCAAAACTATACAATGACAACGACGTTTGTCTCCTTTTGAATATACGAATAGGTCCTGTTAAGTGTATTTAGTGCACTAGCAGGGTACATGCCTGTGCACATAGCTTCTCAACTCAGATACAGAATATTCAGGAAAAACGAGTCAACATTTGTCCATACCCTTTTTCTTTGCATCTACAACTTTTCTTGAAATAGGGTGTCCAGTAAAAATCGTCGTCTTGTATTCTTAGTGTCTGTTTATGGAAGAAAACCTTGTTTGTCCCACCAAATCCTATATGTACCCAAAAAAGACTGTTCGTTTTTAGTATGGAACTAGAAAAATCTAGTCTTTCTGAACGCGTTAGACCTCTTACTACTGACTACTATCATCGAATAAATCAAATCTGGTTTCGTTCAAAAAAGGATAATTAGTTCAGATCTAAAATCTGGTGTTCGCGTTCTATAGCCAAGCTTCTGAGAAGTATCCTGGGTATATTTGATGGTGTCCTACATCGGTTCCAGCAAGTTTAGGCGATTTGGATCATTATTTTTATGTGTTTGCGTTGAAATTTTTTTATTATTTCGTCTGTATTAACAACTTTATATCGTGTAGGTAGGTCCGTTGTTTGATATTTTGCAACCGAGACATTTTTCTTTAAAAATAGATATTCTGGACACTTATTTTTATATATTTACCTGTAAATAGACGATATTTAAGTCGTCTTGTGTTCTTTTATTACCCAAAAAAAACGTTTTTTGGAAAAATCTAGTCTTTCTGAACGCGTTAGACCTCTCCAAACTACTATCATCGAATAAAACAAATCTGGTTTCGTTCAAAAAAGGATAATTCGTTTAGAGCTATAATCCAATGTCTGTATTTTACAGGCAAGCTCCTGGGAAGTATCTTGGGAGTTAATGGTATCAATTAGGATAATGTTTAAGTCTTCTTGCTTTCCTAGTAAGGCGAGAAGACTTTTCCTCAATGGATAACCATTATCAATATTATTAAAGATTTTTCAAAAGCCAAACATTGATGAAATCTATGCTATAATAGCTGATGTTTGAATTTACGAAAATAGACCTTCGGTGGTCCGAGTAGTATTAAAATTTGAGTTGTTTTCATGTGATAAACAAAAAAACTAACAGCGACATTTGCTGCATACACATCAAATAAATTATGTCTGCTTTTACATCCGTCTGCTCTTTGAAATGATATCGACTAAAGCACACGCTATTAATTAAAATGGTGTCATGCCGAATTTGAGATTAAAAGATATTCGCATAGTCTAATGACATCCTCGACGCCGCCCGTCTCCGCCGCCGGAGAAGTCCCTAATTGTTTTTTTTTTTCGTTTTAACCTAGACATCCGACTGTTGATAGTGAGAACTCCAATGTCGAAACGGTTGATTGTGCAAACGTGATTATTATACGAGGTTTCTTACAAAAGTTCTCATAGATATTTGGAGAATCGGAGGTTAAAAATTAAACTCGTAGATTGAATTATTTTACAATTTTCTTATTTTATTGTGCGACCAGTAAAAACCACTTGGAAGCTTAATTCTGTAGAATAAACTAAGGTCTCGTAATATATGTCCATTCCGGTCAGAAATACCGAGCTCGAGTCTACAACTGCTTTTCTATATTTAACAACGACCGTCTGCCGTTTTTTATCCTTTTCCTTTTTGCCATCTTTCTAGGTTATTATGGCCCATAAAACGTTAAACTCATTCGAAATAATAATCTCCATGTTTATTAGAGACGAAAAGCACAACAGGTGGTAGAGAGAGCTGCACAATCTCGACGTATTTATATATATTCCCTTAAGGGCTCACGGAGGTATTATCTTTATATTTTTCCTTATTTTGTGCTTTGCCATAACTTTTCTACGTCGGAATAGATGAATTAGTAGTTTAACAATGTTTGTATGTGTTTTTTTTGGTTGTTTTTTACGATACAAGATGATCAATTAGATTACGTAAAATTTCTTTAACGAATTTTTCTAAAACTATTACTACTTGGAGATAAAAATTTCATCGAAAAATAAGTAACGAAAATGTTAGTCTCGTCAAATCCTAACGACGTCCACAAACTCCTTGTCTATAAAAGAAACAAAATTTTTCTATCTTTTTATTGGGGTGGTTTACTCCCCTTGTGGTTTTTGCTACAGTTTTTTTTTGGTCCTGTCTTCTCCTTCAATTCGATTTCTACAGGTATTTCCTCATCTGTCTTTGTTTCTTGCCCATAGACCATAGAGGTATCTATTATTCTTCTTACAAATTCTCATTATGTGTCTCGCCAAATTTAGTCTTTTCTATACCTCACATTTTCTCCTCCCAGTTCTTCCTCTATTTCTTTATTTTTTTGCAATCTTCTTCTTCTTCTTTTTCATGTATGACGGTTGTTTCCTCGGCGAACGCAATCTTAATAATTGTCAACAGCTTTTTGTTGCGACTGATGCGTCTTAGTACTTCGTCGTTGGTGATTCAGTCAGTCCAAGGTGTCTTCAAGATGCGTCTATAGAGCCGTGTCTCAAATTGTTTGATCGTTTGAGCTATCCAGGTGAAAATTTCTTTTTCTACAGAAGGACTGACCACAAATAACATTCCATGAATCCTATTCAGACGTGTAGGTTTAGATTCATGTTTGCAAACATTGACAAATTCTTTTCGAACCATTTGATCTTGATTTCTTCATCTACAGTTTCAAATGCTGAAACTGCAGTTCTAGTACTTTAGGAAAGTAGGATTTATAAACTAGCGGGAAAAAAACGAAAAACAGGAAGTTGTTGAAGGAAATGATCGAGGATTTTGGAATTATAATATTGAAGATAGATTCGACGTTTATGTGTGGATTTCGATTCAAATTTGTTTTTTTTTGTCTTTCAATCACCTGGAACCGCGTATGTTAATATAATGGACCTGATAATGCCCCTTTTCTCACATTTGCATTGTGCAAATACGGCAAATTTATGCTTTAAATTTGCTCTCTTCTATTCAGAAGTTCCCTCATTTTTCAACATTTTACACAAATATTCTTTCGTTTCCTAAAAATAATTCTTAACACACAAATTGATTTGCGAAATCTAAATTTGTATTTACATTAGTTACTTTTATTTCGAGGAAATCCATTTATTTTTATTAGCATTTTTAGACCGCGCAATCCGATTCAAACAGTGTAATTGAATCTGACACCGCTCAGACGTATAAAAAAGAAGAAGGATATTTCGAGGTTATAATAAGTATGTTGGAAACAAATAATCAATTGTAATAAATAAAATGTTTTTTTGAGGTTCAGTTAGTTAAATTTGACATCAACGTCGTTCGTATGTCAAATATTGATATAAATTGAAAACCGATATGTCTAGATTGAGAAAAGAGAAGCGTTGCTTTTGCGATGCAATTAAACCGGGTCCTTTGAGTTATAAACGCAAAATTATGGAAAATTTGAGAAATGAGACACCCGCTACGGATAGTAATAACGATTGTAGTAGCATCCCAACGAGTTCGAGCGCTAGAGATAATTCTAAACCAACACCCGAAGCTACCAAAGAAGAAAACATCAAACATCGAAGAATGAAGAGATTTAAAATGCAATCGGACGGTGTTATTACATCTATTAATTGCGGTACGTCTGAAGATAATGAATTTTCTTATAAAAAAGACAATGTTAAGGATAAAACTAAGAATAGCGAAAGAGTTTTGTTAATTGAAGCACAAAATGTAGTTATTCAGAATCATTATTATACAATTTCTTAAACTATTTCGATTATTCGTATTTACTACCAACTCCGGGAGTTTCTTTTCCAGTTTTTTTCAAGGTAAGTTCATCCTCAAACTTACTCTTATTTACCGATACCTTCCATTTGTACCTAACCATAGTTATTAACCTCTAGTTTCTCACCCCTTTTCTTTCCAAATCAATCTTCACATCATCTAATGTCTTTAGATCATTATTCTCGATCATCCAACTTTTATTTTCATTCCTTTCTTTCATTGTTTCAACTTAAATGTAACATAAACTTTTGACTTTAAACAGCCCCTCAAAAAATCTATTTGTAGAAAAATCTGCGGGACTTTGAGCCGTAAGGGATTTTGAATTATTATAAATGTAATAACGAGGGAAACTATTAGTTTTTGTATGCACAACTCCGCGCGCGATTTCCCAGGTAGCTGTGTCAGAAATATACGTGACCACAAAACTGCATTTTCCAACTATCATATCGCTTGTCCAGTTCAAGACTGGTTTATTTCAAAAAAAGCGATTTCTCAGGAGAGCTGATTAAAGTTTATGCTTTTCTCTTCAATTGATATCCGATGATTGCATTATCCGAATTTTTTAAATTTTGCACGAATCATCACAATAAAAGTACTCATCTATAGATTTACAGAGGTTTTCCCCTCTCTCTATACTATTTTTTTTTATGAGTAATTATGAGCAAAACTCCAAGATGATCCTATCTTGCACCGAAATATTTCAGGTTTTTATGGATAACTCCAGTTATTAATCATTCAAAAGCTGTTTATTTTTTATGAAACAAGTACAAAAATAAGAACAAAAGTGTAAAACATAATAAATATCTTCATGAATTCGAAAATCCTTGAGACTAGTAAGACATTTTTAGTGAAAAAAGTCATGAGTCTTCATTCTCAGTGGTAACTACGTCTTTCTTCAGACTAGGTAGGCACTCTTATCACAAATTGTAGACAAAAAAAACATTTTCATTATTTTAAGATAATCACAGCTTATTACAAAATATGACTTTATACAATAAATGCATGTAAAACTTTATATCTAGATACTACAAAAAGAGAAAAAAAAAATACTGTGCCAATTCGTTTCCTACTGAAGGAACTCAACAATACAATTACTTGGAAAAAAATGCATGTAAATACTTTTACAACTAGATACTTAAAAAAAGAGAGAAAAAAATATTGGGCTAATTCGTTTCCTATTGTAGGAAATCAACAATACAATTGCTTTGGAAAAAAATGAAAATAATAATAACAGTATAAAATAACAAAAATTGTAGGAAAACCAAGGAAGCGATTAGTTTGCACCTTTTATAAATTTTTGTAAAACTCTTTGTAACACAGAGGCATGACAGCTTCACCATTGGTTTTTTTCTGGAAAAGAGAAAGTAATGCATCTTTTTTTTTATTAGTGATGCTCGACTTTCTTGTATAGGCCTTGGAGAGTGTTACAGTTGGAGTGAAACTGAAACTGCAAGAAGCAGATGAACTGCCTCGACGTTTCTTGTTCTGGTTTGCTATGTTGATAGATTTGAAATCTTGCTGAGAGAATGATGTTTTATATCGAAAAAATCCAGGCTCATCTTTGTGGGTCTCAATCACACAGATAACAGAGATTGGTACCTTAACACCGTCTTCAATGAACAAAGCTTTGCTGGAGGTGTCTTCTTTGCTTGTGAGATGATAGAAATATAATTTTCTGGGACGTAGATAGGTGAGGCTTTTCTATATTTCTTTATAGCCCGTTCTATAACAGAGTGAACGTTGTCGCCCTCGTTTTGAGTGTGTCCAGTTACTAGGAATTTGTGCGCTATAGATCTGATATTTTTAAGCTCCCAAGTGGCAAACATGAACAGGGCCAAAATAAACCGGTTTTTTTGCTGACCTCCGCAGTTAACACTGTAAAAAATGACATCAACTGGGGTATTGACAGTTCTGTTTAGGTTTTCGAGGTATAACCAGATGCAACTGCCAATTTCGTTGGCACCCCGTTTTGCTTGGCCTTCATGCCACATGTAACAATATGTCTTCTTGGACTTTAGCTCATACATAGTGAAGTTATACACGTTTAATTTGGACACGTAATAAAAGGCTGATGATTCTCCTTGAGGGCAAGGCAGGGAAGCTTGTAGATCAAAAACGGTCACAATTTTATCTAATCCTTTATCTGTATCTTTTTCTAATCGAGCCATCTCCTTTTCTCTTAAATGTTCTTGGTAATTATCTTCGAGCTGTGCTTTCTCAGATTCAGAGACGTTCAGGTAGCCCAAACAAAAATTACACTGATCTTTTTTAGGGTAGTGGAAAGCAATGTTGAACTCGATGTTGAATATGAAGACGTACATTGAATACTTAACGAATGGCTGGCTTGCCTCTTTCTGGACCTCGACATAATCACGATGCAGATCTGCAATAGACTTTCCTCCTTCAATGTACTCCTTTTTACTATTCGATCGGCAGTAGTGTCTTTCGAGCCGAGGTATGGAGTTGATGTGATTTCGTACACCTTCCTTCATCTCAGGTGGAAGAGTGGGTTTCCTATGGTGTTTTCCTCTTTGGTCTGATTCAAAAATACCAACAATGTTGGATTTTTCTTTTCTTATCGCAGTGTTGAGAGCTCGAGCACTGATATTGAGAGTGGCCAAGAAGAAGATCTTGCATACACGTATTTTTTTCTTATCAATAGTAAAATAAAATACTTTGTTAAGGGCTCTTGGTGTTTTATCTAATCGGCCGTAACGGTATCGGGGGTTGACTTCAGAAAGACAACTGTTTAAGAACGCTCTTTGCAAATGGATATTCGAGAGGTTCCAGTATTTAGTAAAAATTTCTATGCGCGTTTCCTCGCTTATGTTGGCTGCACAATGAAAGCGACATTTAGTTTCATTGCACGGTGGCTGTACCTTCCTGGCTTCCGTCAACTTGACGAATTTTTCTTTGGAGCCATCAGGATTTTTCCGCACTCCCAATGATTCGTAACTTCTTCCAGATATCTCCATAATAGATCACTTACCAAGAACAATATTACTAAAAATTTCAGTGTTAAAGAGGGCTATCTCAGGTTGTCTCCAATAATTACTGGAAATTTAAGAGCTAAAGAGGGCTATCTCAAGTTGGCTCTTTCTTGAAGAGAATAATCTAGAGGGAAATAAGTTAATTTACCATTCAAAATAGAGCCATTATCATAATAGTTCAGTTTTGTACTAAAGATTGATATGAAAAAGTTACTTACTGTCGGTTTATCACATAATAACCCACTATTGCACAATAGAACTCCACTCTCTCTATGTGTGGTAAGGATCAAAACTGAAATGATTCACTCTTGCACAGCCCCCCCTCCACAAATCAAAGATGGCCCACTTACATGCACTCCATCTAGGGGTGATCCACAAAGTTTTATAAGAAACGGTCTTGCACAGAATTAGTAGAGGCAATTTGAAGATAATTCATGCAAAAAACTGAAAATCGCTTTATTTTGAGTTAGACCAGTTTTGAACTGGACGCGATATGTTAATAATCATGTCGAAGCTGCGATCAAAGCACTGCTACTAAAAGATATAAAAACGGAACTTAAATTTTGCATAGGTATACCTCGTAGTATTCAAAGCCTCGTGATATTTCTGACAATTCCGGTATTAAGTTTAATCACAAATTCAATCAGATGAAGATTTAAATTAATTAAATTTTGAGTCTTAAACTGGTATTTGTTTAAACGTAATAGCACTCCAAAAGCCGTTGGGTTATAAAACGACGACGCGCAGTCATTACCATTTTTAAATTACCCAATCAAAAAAAAAAGAATTGAATAATTGACGTTTTTTGAACAGAGACGATTTTTCAAATTTCAAAAATGTTCATTTGTAGATTATTTAAACCTACGAACTTTTGATTTGAGTTTAACTCAACAATTAAATCACCCCGCGTTGTTCAAAACGTACCGTTTTGATACTGAATTCGAGCTTATGACATTATTAATCTTTATTTTTGATAATGAGGACAGTTGAGCTTTTGTACTGTACAATTTATCTCGAAATAATGATTGAAATTGTACTTTTAATTAATTAGAGAGAATCCAAAGGAGCTGATATCAGATCTCATCCGAGTTTGTGTGTAGTTTTGCCCGTTTCTTCAAGGATATATTCAAAAGAGAATTCTCTCGAGTTTCAGTACGAAATTGTTTGTAATGCAAATTCAGTTTTATTATAAAATTTCGTTTCTATATACGTGTATTATAATCAATTTTAATCACAAGACTTCCTCGAAGAGCTCCATAATAAAAGCATCTTATTGTTCCCCATATGGGATTTTACGATGTGTCCAGTATAGGCCCAGACTTGGACCAAGTGTCCTAAACTTGGTGGGACTGTGATTTAAACCCGGTTGAGATAACGGATAACTATCATTTATGTATCCCAATGAAGTTTGGATAAAGTATAACCATCATTTATGTATCCCAATAAAGTTGGGCTAAAGTAAAACTATCATTTGTGTATCCCCAGAAAGTTGAGCTAACGTATAACTATCATCTATGTATCCTAATAAAGTTGAGCTAAAGTATAACTATCCCAATAAAGTTGGGCTAAAGTATAACTATCATTTATGTATCCCCAGGAAGTTGGGCTAAAGTATTACTATTATTTATGTATCCCAATAAAGTTAAGTTAAGGCTAACGTTTTTAATAAAGTTTTTTTTGAGAGTTATTCACTACGCATAACATATTGTGGTGTTTTATTCTAATATGATTGGAGGGTTTCAGAGGGGGCTATGGGACACCCAAAACGTTTTACTTTCTTTGGTTGTTGTTGATTTATGTATGTCAAACGATTTGACCATATATTCCTCAATTATTTTTCTTTGTTTCAACTTTTTTTATTTCTTTTTTATTTACTCAATGAGTCTTTCTCGCGCGTTTTCAGTTTGTGGTTTAACGAAATGGGTCATGTGGATATTTTTTCATTGCAATTTCAACTAAACACTGTCCCAGTTCTACCAGAAGATCATCTTCATCGGAAAACCGTAAAATAGCCGCATTACAACGAAGTCCTGTATCACCTTCCAGACCATTTCCGTTTTATCGTAAGATATATGGAATATACGTGAGAAAGTAACTTTTTTTTAACTCTTTCAATTTGGACTCGCAGAATATGTTACCAATAAAACGATTGTCGATGTGATAACGAAAATAAATATATAGTATGAAAGGAATTTATATAAAACGACGATTGTTATAATGATAATCCACTGAAATGTTTACCTGCAGTTTTTGAAGATGACAACATAGTTATATAAACGCGAATCAATCAGTGTATTTGTGAATGTTGTCGATTTAGCTGAGGAAGCTTTACAAAGTCTACTTCATAATCAAAAATCCATAGTGATTCTACGAGGTCCAGATTCGAACAACTTTATTCAACAAAATCCCCACCTAGAGCAGTTTTTCCAAGACTTATTAGATAGGTAGAGTTTCACAGAACTTCAAGACAGTTTTATTTAGAACATGGTTCTGTTTTGTAGTTAAAACTTTCATTCATTCGACGTAGAGGTGGTTTTTCTTTGGTTTTGTAACAATTTTGATATATTCTTCTTTGAAACCAATTGGTGAGTCGATTGCTTATCACTTTTTGAAAAGAGAAATCACTAATTGAGTCGCTTTGCGTGACTGTTCAGTGGTTTACGTTCATTTTTCAAATATCACGAAGATACGAACGAAGTTTTTAATAACATGATGACTGTTTTATCATTTTCGAGTGTCGTTTCAAATCCGAATGTTATATGCAAATCAATATTATACCCCGTATGGATATTGAGGATATTATTTCAATTTTCATATTTATGCATGCGAACTTTTTCTTTAACAAAACATTGAAGTATCTATTGAAAGAAAACCAAATAAATATCTACGTAGGGCAATAACTAACTGAACTAACAAATAGAGAATTGTGTAGATATGCCCAAATACAAATTACATATCGTTGATTATTCATACATAATAATAATTTCGCCTAAAGGAAGAGGAACATGACCGCCGCAAAGGAGCGGTTCGTTTTAATACTTTGTATAAACACATTCCATAATCGGAAATATTCCGATTATCAATTTCGACACCTCATGAATTTTATAAGTTTATAGGTAAAATAAATATTTGTTAGCGGTACCTACTCTCTGTATTTATCATCAGTTAATGAGATTCGTCTTTAGAATTTTTGTTTTCCAAAAAACAAACTATAATTTGTCTTTGGGAGTTGCCATTTCAAAAAAAAACACAATTCGTCTTTAGAAACTTATTTTTTTAAGAAAAAACTAACATTTGTATTAACGAACATTCTTTTTGAAAACCAAAAACATTTGAACAATTATGAACCAAAATTAGTATTTAGAATATTCCGTTTTTGGAAAAACAAACCAAAATTTGTATTTAGAAACTTTATTTAAAAAAAATGACATTTGTCTTAAGAGACTTTCTGTTTCATTAGAAACCAAAATTTGTTTAAACAAACCTCATTTTTCCAAAAATAAGATGAGATTCGTCTTAAGAAATTTTGTTTTTCGAAAAGCAAACCAAAATTTGCCTTCGGGTATTGCCATTTCGATAGAAAACAAAATTCGTATTTAGAAATTTCTGTTTATGGAAAAACAAACCAAATGTTGTGTTTAGAAACTTTATTTTTCAAAAAAAATAGACATTTGTCTTAAGACACTTTCTGTTTCAATTAGAAACCAAAATTTGTTTGTACAAATTTCATTTCTCCAAAAACAAGATGAGATTCGTCTTTACAAACTTTGTTTTTGGAAAAGCAAACCAAAATTTGCCCTCGGGTATTGCCATTTCGATAAAAAACAAAATTCGTCTTTAGAAACTTTGTTTTTCGAAAACAAAAAAATATTATCACAAGAGACTTTCTTTTGAAATTAGAAACCATATTCAGAAACTTCAAAAATAAACCGACGTTTGTTTTCCAGAACTGTCGTATTCGAAAAAACAAACGAAATTTGTTTATAGAAACCGTTTTTTCCAAAAATAAATTGTCTGTTATCATAAAAAAAATGTTGAGGGGTTGTTTTATTTAGATAGACAAACAAACCAACGAATTGATTAAATGAAGTTTGTAAAAAGAAAAATTTCTAGGAACCAGAAATAAGTGTACTTAGGGAGAGATACATAACCTCTAAGGAAAATAAGATCCGAGATTATTTTATATATCAAACAATACATGTGAACGTCCATTTTCAAAATAGAATAATTTCGACTATTTAATCAACAATAATTCTATTCAACGATCTAATTTAATGAACAGTTACAACAAAATTTCTCTGTAACACAGTTTATAAACCCGACGATGAGGTTCATCTTTTGTTTTCCATTTCCAACTTTTTTCCCTCCACGTTTTTATTTATTAAGGAGGATGAATTAATAAAAACGTGTACAAAGTAAAGTTTTACAAGCCGTTAGAACTTCATTTACATCCTGGAAAAAAAAGACATAAAATATCCCCCAAAATAAAATACGTTGCGAAAAATATTCCGAATAAAAAAATTCTCAACGAGGCCGTTTTAGAGAAATTTCAGTGTAGTGGGTGCTCCCCTAGCCTGACCTAAATATGGCGGTAGTTATTTGAAAAATATTAGAAAGTACACAATCTATACAAAACTTTTATTTGAAAGGCGTTAGCCTAAATAATATGAAAGTTGAACTGAATTCTACGCAGGACGAGATTGCTAGTTCGTTATAAAAAGTAAAATATTGTGTAGCAAAGTTTATACGAGACCGTACGACCTTCGAAGACCAAATGTTTCAATATTGAAGACTCGATCGTGATGGTATTGATATTTTACTGTAGATTTTAGTTAGTAGATTGATTTACTTTAATTTTTAATTTAGTTAAAATCCGAAAGATAAATAAAAAGCCGACAGTTTTCTTTGCGGAGTAATGTTCCACAATTTCTACTAAACTGGTAAGACTAACGAACAATATAAATCAGCTTAACGTCGTGGCATTAATCTAAACGCCAGAAGGGATTAAATTTTGGACTAAATTGGTATACCTTTCAAACGGTTGGGATTTTTTAGTCCTTATTTCACACTTGACCGGAAGAAAGATGTGAATAACTGCTTAGGAAAAACTTTTTTCTTATATTTCAAGCCACATTTTCTGGAAATTCGAATTTCATTGCGTAATGTAACGCTTTGGCATATCTTGACAATCAAAACGATTACCACTTGAATAATCGATCATAATCGATTATTATTTAATCGTAACTAATCGATTTTTAGCCAATTACGTTTCTCAATTCGTAAAACTTAATATTAATTTAATTTAATTCAATACTCAAACTTTCTATTGGATATTGTTTGTTTTATTAGGGGTTCGTGATGATTTTTTATGACTTTTTGAAATTTAAAATATCCGTTTTATACAGATTATTATACTGTTTATACGAAATGTAGAAGTTTATTTCGTGATAAAGAGTACTGCATGGGATTTATTCATAAAAAGCAGTGGCTATATAACCAAACAGACTGAATACATTGTTCACGCCGATATAGATTGACGCTCGTTTCGATAACCAAGTTATATCATCTTCAGAAACTGAAGATAAACTGTGTATTCTAAGTGCATTTAAGCCCTCGAAAGCTCCTGCATAGATATCTGATTTTTCGAAAGCTTTGTCTGATTTTTGTATATGTTAATATTTAATTTCTTATTTTTTAGACTTTTTAATATGTTTATACTTCTAAATTTTCTTGATTTTTGGAGTCTTTTGTTTTAAAAAACGTCAAATTTTTATTTGTATTTCAAAAATTACGAAAAAAAAACGGAATAGGCCTAGAATCAAGAAGAAGAAGAAGAAAATTCAATGAAATAATGTCGAAAAATAGACAAAAAGGATACTAAATATGTAATTGTTATTGAAAATTTAATAAAAGAACGCCTAAAAACAAAAATATACAAAAACAAAAAAAAGTAACGTGTAAGTCTTACATTAAACGGAGTCAAAGAAAAATATTTAACAGTGTAATATTTATTTTAAAAAATGGTAGTTTCGTTGTTGTTGAGTTCCAACCTAAAATTCATCACCTTGTATATGTTGGAAACGATAAAAAAATCAAAAATAATTGCTCATAATGGATAGAACAAATTTTTAGAAAAATATAGAAAACCAAACAAGTTTATCGGTTAAATAGTCACGCCCCGATTCACATCAATTTGCTTTGTACGTTTTTTTTGTTGACGTGAAATATTTTTGGTTCATGGTTCATGCGCGCTTTTTTGCATTTATTTTTTACGACCCTTTTTCAATTAGAGTTTATTGGTTCGTGTTTATGTATCCATCTTTTTATAGCGAGAGGAATAAACATGCATTTTTTGCAAATTGATCATCTTAATTTTGAATAATTAAAAATGTAATAACAAAACTCGTTTACATTTTTTCAACATAAGAAATCCAAAAATGATAATGTATAAATTAATATTAATATAGTTTCCGCGTCGTGATCAAACCCTGTATAACAGAGTTATTTGATAGATACTTGAGTTTCGTGATACGGCAACACTGATGTGATTATATGAAATCTGTCATTGTCATCATAAAGTTTGACATTTGTAATGGCGAACGTGTTGTTTACTACGATTTTCGACGTAGATTAAACTAATGTTGAAGAATTCGGTGATGAAACCCAATCTCGCGGACGTTGTTATGAACCCACGTTTCATCTATAACATAAAACGGTTTTATTTCTGTTAAACGCTCGATGGAAACATTTTCGCGTCGATGGTTTTGTTTCAATGTGCGCAAACGCGGCATCCATCTTGTACTCAACTTTCTAATGTCAAAATTTTCAGTTAAAACACGATGTACATGTCGAGTATGTTTGCTATGAATGAACTGAACGATCCACGAGATTTCATAAAAGATAATCATTTTCTTCTCACTTCTCATTTTGAAAACATCTCTATACATGGTTTTCCCTAGCTAGTATCTAAAAGATTCAAGAATGAATGTTACAACGGGACGTAAAAGTGCTTTTTACGACCCCCGATATTAAATAGAATCATATATTGCAGAATTCTACGTTTAAAAACTACACCAAGAAAAATGTTGAAAAACTCATCAATTTAATCGAAAGATATATTCGAAAGACTATGGTAGAAACGGTCTAGAAACAAACAAAACATCATAGAAAAGAAGAAAAGGAAGTTTCAAAACGCATCTAAATAGGAAAAGAAATGATCTTAAATCTGAATGGATATAATTATGGAGTAAACGGTTGATTGGATTGCATAGTGACAAATTGAAAAGTGTCGAATAAGCATTAAGAAAACGAATGACAACATCAATAGTGACAATTCCAAATCAGATAATACTTCGAATAGCTAATGAAGATGATGATAGAAAACAAAAGGGGAAAAGTGATGGTTATTTCATAAAATACGTGAGAACAATTTGTGTGCTGCATTTACTACTACTACCATCACACTCGCTATTACACTGTATGACGACTGTTTCGATGTTCTGTAGTTTTTATGTGTTTTGTACAAAACAAAGATATTACCGCGTACAATTTGATTTCAGATGATCGAATTAGTGACTCACTAAAGGCATTGAAAAAAATATGCAATTTGATCCATTTGGTCGAAAGATACAAAAAACTACAGGAAGAGGTGATTCATGAGATATCAACTGTTTGTTGTTATTTGTTATTTGTTATTTGTAATAACTGCAAATCATCAATGGATTATTTCTTGAAGGAAATACTAGCTATCATTACCCAGACTGAATTAGAACAACTTCCAAATTCAGTGGTAAGTTCAATAATTACTCATCTTGTACTGGATATTGTGAACAATTTGAAATTTTTGTATCTCTTGTATCTCTTTGTATGTGTGTTACATATTACACAATTTGATTTGAACTATACGACGATGTATTGATAACTTGGTAGCCTAGACTAGTTCCATGCATAAATAAAATATTGCGTTACCATAGCAACGAACAATAACTTATTAAATGTGTTAGTGTTAAGTTTTACGTCAAAAACTTAACACCAGAGTTATGCAATAAATTGAAAGAAAAAATATGTTCACCGAAATTGTGAAAATCGAAAAATTGGAGTATCGAGCCAAGTTCATCTACGATTTTTTTCTCGGGATTCTTGTCTTAATAAATACATCAAAAACAATTTGAGATAATTCCATAGAAACTCTATGTTTAGATAGATGTTTAAATGAGTGAATTTCGAAGTATATCTATTCTGTCGTAAGAGTTTTCATTCAGTGTCTTAGTTCTGTCTGAGAAACTTGAATAACTTTACCTTCAACTCCAAGTAGAGTACATGGATATGCACATAGCTTCTCAACTCGGATACAGAAAATTCAGGAAAAACGAGTCAACATTTGTCTGTACTTTTATCCACTACATGTGTTCAGTAAAAATTGAAAATCGTCTGCTCCCGATTTTTCCAAGTTGGTTTTCACATTTTCCCAGTCGAAATTTCGTCAATTTACTATCACCCTTCTATTATGATCAATATTAATTTTAGAAAATACATGTATAATACAACAACCAAATTTTTTTAGTTTAAGTAATTCTTCGCTCACTGCTGTTTTTGAGAGTCTCCAAAAATTTTCTATCTAGTCTTTTTACGATAAGCAATGATATTCTAAATCTATCTATCCTTTAGAATAAGCAATAATATTCTCCCCTAATTGTGACGGGAAAAAATGTTGAGAATCTTTCATTTGTGCATCGAGATTACGCGAAAAAAATTGCTATTTTCGGCTTGACAGTCAAAGAATAAATTTACGTCATATTTATGAAATTTCTGTGCCAAATGGAATTGACGAAAAGGGACACAAAAATGATTGGCAATGTGGTCAACGTGTTAATCATGGAATTACTCATATTTATGACGCTTTAAGACGATATAATTGAATTTTTATTTGGAAATTTAAGGAAAAGGCATGAAAATGATAAAATTTGGCATAAAAAATGATTTGCATGAAAATAATGGAAAAATAGGATTTTGAAACAAACTTTATTTGAGAAAATTAACAAATTTTTATCAAAAATTTGAACGGAAATTTGGATTCCGACAGAAAATTTTTTTAAAAATAGAAAACAAAATCGGGATAGTGAATCGAATAATAGAGGTAAAAAATTATTTAATTACAATAAATATATGTAAAAACTTATGGTATACATGTTGATTGGTTGATTGTACAATGAATCGACACTGAGGACATACAGACAGCTGCCGAAAATTTGTTGAATGAACATATCACAAAAGTAAAAGTCCTTGAAAAATACTATGAAGATAAGAAGAATATTCACATTGAGAAATCCAAGATATGTACTACTACTATTACCACACTCACTATTACACTGTCTGACGCCTGTTTCGATGTTCTTCGTTAGTCTCTATGTATTTTGTACAAAACAAAAATATATTACCGAGTATAATTGGATTTAAGATCGTCAATTGATTGAATTAGTAAACTCACTAAAGGCATTGAACAAAATATGTAATTTGATCCATTTGGACTATTTCTTGAAAGAAAGTCTATCATTACTCAGATTGAATTAGAACAACTTCCAAATTCAGTGGTAAGTTCAATAATTACTCAACATGTACTGGATACAGTGGACAATTTAAATTTTGGTATCTCTTAAATAAATCCCAACAAATCATGTGTTTTTATATGAAGCCCCGTAGTGATGAAAAAGCTACTTTCGAGTAGATAATCTCAAATATTTGAGATTCCTAAAACCCTCTTCGCTTTTCTTAGGTGATGGGATGTTAAAAAATGTTTTTAAAAAATTTAAATTCTAAAAATCTATCCCCACTTTCATGAATAAATTCAAGGCATTTTTTTTGTAAATTAGTTTTTCCTTGTCCTTGCAGAATGGAGTATCCAATAGATCCCTTGCTTCGGGTAATTCATCAGTGTTAATGTTTGTTTCCTGTTTTAATTTTTTTAGTGGAACCTCAATATCAGTGACATTATTAGAACATTTTTCTTATTGGTTATAAGAGAGTCTCACTCTTGGAAGCACTTAAAGTTTCAGATGAGTGTAATAATTCAATTTAGGAAAATTTAGATAAAACGGGTCTTTCAGACTGATGTAAAATACAGAATATGCAATAAATATGCATATTGATGAGTATGATTTACACAAGCTAAATTCTTTTAAAAGGTTGACAACATCTAATTCTAATGAATGAATCACGTCAAGAAATGCGGACTCCCTTATTTCTTCATTTCTCTTCCGATCGAGTATGTCCTGTTATTGATCTCAAAGGGACATGTGTGATATTCAGGATGTAGTAAGATGGGCAAGAAGCCATAGAAGAGAATGGCGAGACTATGTTGACAGAATGCCAAATGAACGGTTAGCAAAAATTGCAAAGGAAAAGAAACCAGACACATCTCGACCTCCTGGACGACCACCTAGAAGGTGGTATGAAAGCTGGTCCTCAGCATCTCAACTACTCCTGGCAAACCCTTTATGAAAATACAGGACCTAGTCCTAATGTAAGAAGAAGAAGAAGAAGAAATAAATGAATCTGTTAATGTAAAACGGTCGATTAAATTTAAATTCTGGTCCACATTTCTTAGAAGCACATTTTAAGCATTCTCCAAAGCAACCATGGCATCTTAAATTCATGCAGTCACAAAAATCCATTTCTAATTTATTTTCATAAGATGTTGACGGCATTGCCGCGTCAAACGGGATCGATGTTCCTCGTGGAAGAATGTCGTTATTTTTCTTCAATTTGTACACTAATGTCTCTGGATGGCGACAGATTTGCGGAACCATATCGAAATGGGTTTTTTTCATTTATTTCAATCGGTGTCTTATACTGATTCGATGTCGGTAAAATTGCGGAATATGTTCTTTCTTCTTGTATTTTAGTTTGTGAACCATTTTGACTAGATGTCAGTTTGTGGTTTAGTTGTAAGTGGATATAGATATGGAGGGCTAATGTTTTCACTGGATCCATTGGATATTAGCGGGATTGCGGAATTATACCGAGACATCTTAACTAGACATAATTTTTTCCTTGGAGATTTATCGTTATTTTCCTCTTGTAGAATTAAATGGGATTGATGTTCCTCGTTGAAGGTTATCGTTATATTTCCCAATCTGCACAATAGTCTCTTCTCTATGGATGTTGTTGGCCTGGTAGCGTCGAATCGAAGCGGTCTTTCTTCATTTATTTCAGTTGCTGTCTCATTTTTACTCGATTTTAGTAAACTTGTGGTTTGACAGTAAACCTCAATGTTGTCAAATTTTACAATTAATGTTAATTATATGGACGCATGTTACGTTTCACAAATATTTATTTATAAATCGTAATATAATTAAAATCATGATGAATCTGGCTTTTGTTCTCACTAATTTTGGCCATTTTATCGCTTGCGATAAAATGGCTGCCTTTGTTTGACTATTTGGATATTTTTCAAGTGACATTTTAGTCTTATTTTTTTCATTCCATAGGGGAGTATCAGTGGAGTAACGCAACCTTATTTGTTAATAAATCGATTAACTTTTTACAATATAAAATAGTAGATTTCGTACGAAGGTAGAGCAAAGACAAAAGTAGCTAGATGCATTAAAAATACAGGAAAAAGATTTACCAGAAGAAGTTTATATTTGTGGATCTCATTTCAAAGTAGACAATTTACAATGGAGGAAAATCCTGAAAAAATATTTTTGTAAAAGAATGTGTGATTGATAAAAGAATTCGCTTATATACAGAGAATATTGTTTTCGGGCAAAAAGTTATGTTAAATTTGGGGATATTAAAACAGGTACTTCTTGGCAGTGTTTAGACTCAACATCTGTCTGAAAGATCCGCTTCATCCAAATTTTCAGAAATTTAATTATTTCACTCACCTGGAACTTTAAGTGCTTCTGAACGTATGAATAACTCTTGTAACCAACAAGAAAAATGTTCTTGTTGGTTACAGCAACAGTTCAGAAAAGAAAAAATATGAGTATTCTGAAAAATAGAGTGACTCTTCAAAGAAAATCTCTCTTCAAATTAAATTCAAAATCTGTGAAAAAATAGGTTTTACGGAAATTATTGATAAATTTGCCACTCACAAAGCCAGAAATATTATTTTATAATTAGGTAATTATAATGATTAGGTTCCTAGTCTAGTTTGTTTTTTATTTTGATAAAGTATTTGGTTGATATTATATAAGCTGGCCAAAAAAATGAAGTTTTCAAATTTTATTTGCATTTTTTCTCATGAATCACTTCTTTACAACGATTGTGACGTAGGAATACGATAAAAATACATAAAAATACGTAACTATCTAATCTATTTTTTCCTAAAAACTGAAAAATGACAAAACTGCAACATAACTATCAATTTAAAGGCATGTGACCTTGAACAGAAAAAGAATTTAGCGATCGGCGCTTGATAATACAGTGAAGGTTGTAAATTTCATCAAGTCGCAGCCTAAGCAATCCCGACTTTTTGCCATTCTGTGCGATGAAATGAATGGAAGTGCTGTCAAGATTGTTTGGGCTTGTTAATGAATGTCTTTGTTGTAAATTGTAAATATTCTTCCACGAAGAACATCGATCCCGTTTGACGCCGTCAACATCTTATGAAAATAAATTAGAAATGGATTTTTGTGACTGCATGAATTTAAGATGCCATGGTTGCTTTGGAGAAAGCTTAAAATGAGCTTCCAAGAAATGCGGACCAGAATCTAAGTTTAATCGACATTTTACATTAACAGAATCATTTATTTACATTTTGAAAAGGTTATCACAAACCCTTTGATGAAGTAAAAATCTTAATTATGTTTTCTAATTGTTTTGAAGAAAAATGTTTACATATATGTTTGACATTGAGGTTATGTAGATTATTCTTTCATATAAGAAATACATGAATTTTCTATCGATCTGGCTTTGTAAATACTATTTGGGAAGAGGTGATTCATTCATTAGTATTGGATATTGCCAACCTCTTTATTGCAATTTCTGTATTTTACAACAATGTCTGAAAGAGCCGCTTCATCTAAATTTTCCTACATTGAATTACTACACTCATTTGAAATTTTAAGTGCTTCTAAGAGTAAGACTAACTCTTGTAACCCACAAGAAGAATGTTCTAATAATGTCACTGATATTGAAGTTCCAATGAAAAAGAAACAGGAAACAAACATGAATACTGATGAAATATCCGAAGCAAGGGACCTATTGTGAACTCCATTTTGAAAGGACATTGGGGTAGCAAAAAACTAATTTAATAAAAAAAATGCATCGAATTTATTCATGAAAGTGAAGACAGATTTTTCAAATTCATCAAAAACAGTTTTCAACTGTCATATGATTTAATTAGTTAGTAATTGCTTAGCTGCTTACAAAACTCTACAGAATGTTGTTATTGAGTAGAGATTGAGTTCACTAATTCAAACAACTGACGATCTTAACTCAAATTATACTCGATAATATTTTTTTTATTTGTACAAAATATATAGAAACTAACAGAGAACATAGAAACAGGAGTCAGACAGTGTAATAGTAAGTGTGGTAATAGTTGTAGTACATGTCTTGGATTTTTCAATGTGAATATTCTTCTTATCTTCATAGTATCTTTTGAGGACTTTTACTTTTGCGATATGTTCAATTAACAAATTTTTAGCAGCTGTGTGTATGTCCTCAGTGTCGATTCATTGTACAATCAACAAATCAACATGTATACCATAAGTTTTTACATATATTTATTGAAATTAAATATTTACCTCTATTATTCAATTCACTTCCCCCATTTTGTTTTCTATTAGCATCTTCATTAACCAATCGAAGTATTATCTAATGTGGAAATTTTCAATATTGCCATTCATTTCTTAAATGCTTCTTTGACACTTCTCAATTTGTCACTGTGCAATCAAATCAAAAATTCATTCCATAATTGTATCCATTCAGGTTTCAGTTTAATATTGTAGATATCTTCGGTTCCATTTTCCATTTCTTCATTCCTATACAATTCAAAATTATGTATGATTGTAACATTCAAGTTCAGTTCAAATGATAAGCATTCTCACCTCTTATTCGAACTTATTCTTAAAGTCACACTCAGTAGTGAAAACATCAATTTCTTGTGAGCAAAATAGACAAGCTCAATTGCATCATATAGCCTTTTCGAATTAATAGCTAAAAATAGAGCAGCTCACTCTGTAGGGTAGAATCTGAAGTTTCATTCACTGAAAAAGAAACAAAAAAAAAAATCGCTCAAATTCACAGTTACAGTTTTAAAACAAACTTTTCACATCAACTTGATGAATGTACTGAAGTTGCTTGCTAAGCTAATCTATTAGCCTTTGTTAGGTTTTGACCTCAATTAAAGCATAAAAGAAGAACTGCTTTTTTGCAAGTCTTTATCATCAAAACCACCAGGGGAAAAATTTTTAAGTATCTCAATGATTTAATTACATATAACGAAATAAAACAAAAAGATGGACGGACGACTGATGGTGCTCGTGCTATGAACTGAAGGTTGTAACTTTCATTAAGTCACGGCCTAAGCAATCCCGACTTTTTGCTATTCTGTGTGATAGAATGGGAAGTGAGCTCAAAGCATACCAGCTTCATTGTGAAGTAAGGTGGCTCTCAAGAGGTAAAGTGCTGTTAAGATTGTTCAAGCTTCTTGAGGAATTAATATTTTTCTTTTGCATATCCTTATTTCCTGTTCGTTGTTGTCCTAGATACTATTTTACACTTCTCACTTTGTTGTTTCTTGTTTTTTGTTTTCAACATCATTTTCCTCATCGTGGCTCTTCTTCACATTACTTTTATCTTGTTTTTGACTTATGGTTTCTTCATTATCTTTTAATATCGTAGTTATTTTTTTTTATATTTTGTATTTCAATTTTATTCCAGAACCGATATCCATTCGAGTATCCTATCACCTGAAGTTTTTTATTTTTCTTGTCAAATTTTGAGGTTTTTTCTAAATGTTTAGCATAAGCATCTAAGCCAAATATACTTAGATTACTTAGTGTCCGTCATTTACCCTCAATCCACTTTTCCATTAAGTTATGGAAAGTATGCTGGAGTTAATCAAGAATAATACCTCATTTTTTCATATATTCTTTCATTCGTTTACTTGTAGATTCTCCATCATTTCCGCTCTTACTTATGAACTTTTGTATCAAATTTAGTTTCAATCATTTTTATGTATTCTATTATCCAGTCTGACAATTAATTTTTGTGTTCCAGTGAAAATATTATAACATTCTGAAGAAAGCATTCATCAAAATGTATATTTCCAATGTTAATAATCCGTTACGGTTTTAGGTTGTCACTAGATTAAAACATCCTCCAAATAAAAGGTTTATTGATTTTTGGTCAAATATATAACACAACGTGGTGAGAGAAAAACTACTAGCTGACCTTACAATTAATACATCATGTCGCGCCAAAAGTGCTAATGAATGGATCATTGACAAACTGCATTGCTTAGGGTGGGGCACATTACAAGGATAGATCCGTCTTATGTGCCCCAGCAAAACCTCTCATTTAGAGGTTCTTTTTCCTTTCCCTTCTCCTATTTCTTTGGTACCGCAGTTATTGCATTTCACTCTATAACTTGTATAGTCTTCATGTAACCAGCCAGAACACTGCAAACATCGAATCCATTCGCTCTTCTTCTTGGTACGGTAGTAATTCTCGTGACATTCTACACATGTGTTTTCATTTTCATCAGAACATTCTTCGCTAGATTCACTAAGCTGCAACTCTACTTCACTTTCTGATGACGATGATAAATCCCTCACAACAGTCTTCTTACGTTTTTTCTCCTGTATTTTTTTTTTGTCTTCAAACAGTTTACGAGTTGTCAAATGAATTTTTGATGTCAAAACCTTAACAGATTGCTTCCTTTTACTTACTTTTTGTTGTTAACTTGTATTCCGCTTTCGTCCATGTTGTAGATTCTTTCTGGTTTACTAATCAAATCGTTATCAGTCAATACCTTCAACAACATTTCAAAATATTTATCGACATCCTGTCTATTCATACCACTAGCTCTTGCCAATGACAGGCCTTCTGCTTTACGTTTACTCAGGTCTGGATGACGCTTCATAAATCCTTGAAACCAATCCCAGCCTGCTGACTTCTTCTCATTATTGAATCGATGTGGCAATCGAAGATTTTCAGCAAAGTCGTAAGCTATAGACTGCAGTCTCGATGGCTCCAAGGGAAATCCGATGGATTCAAGCTTTTTAATGTGAGCTACAAGTTTTAGTTCGTTCTCATATCCCAATTCAGAAGGTCTTCCAATTCTCTGCTTAGACCTCCAACCCTTGAGGATGTGTCTTCGCAATGTGCGCGAAAGTATTTCATATAAACGACTCGCTTCATTTACTCCCATTTTCTTATTTATTACATCCTCCACCGCCTTCTGCATATTTTTTTCCGTCCATTTTCTTGGATCAACAGCTTTAACCTTTCCCATTTCCTAAAAAAAAAAAAAAATATTAAAAAGTAATCAAAATAAGAATTCAGGAATTATCTCCAAATGGGGCACATTAGCCGAAAAAAATCGGGGCGCATTAGACGATGTACAGTGTAATGTCTACATCTTTTAATTTTATTTGTTTCAGATAGTTAAATCATCGTAACTATAGCGGTTTTATTTCGTGATGTGCAACGCGAAAATACGTTTTTTTCTTATTTTTCATTTCCGATACGTAAAGATATCATCAATTGATGATTTCGATTGGTTAACGAGATAAACATTTGAAAGTGTTTGATTTCAAAAGTCAACAATTGTCAGAAATATTATTTCAATTGAATGAAAGTAAGACGGTTAATAAGTGTTTTTTGTATATTAAAATTATATAAGTTTTTAAATGCCGTCGTCTTTGAGTAAAGAAACCAATTTGTATTACAAAAATTTGGTAGTGACAAAGTTCAATAACTGGTTGAAGTTGGTTAAGGAGAAGAAAAAACAAACTTATCAAAACCAAAACTCAACGGTATCATTCATCCAAGCTCCAAAGGAGGAAAAATATGCTAACGTTAAAAATATTATAGTGACTACTGCAGATAAGTTCGATTCGTCACCACCAATGAACTGAAGCGACGCCAATTCCAACGAGGTTCTAAACAGAAAAGATGTGAAGGAGGAGGAACATATGAACTTTTCGAAGGAGAGCTTTTAATCAATTGAAAGTGGAGAGTGGGAAATTTGTAAACTCATATACAGGTTTATTATTTTTTTATATTGAATTTGTAAATTTTGATGGCTATATACAGTGTGATTAATCGACTTTTTTTCGTAATCTATCTTGATAAAATTCCTGAAACGACACAAGGTACTCGATAATGGAGTTAGTCAAACTGTGTATTGACGAGAAAGACGAAGCGACACAGATACGCGAGTGAGGATGGCGGCGGTAAACGGAAGAAACGTGAGAAGTTGTGTGATGAGACGGAATCTTCGGCGGATTTCAAGGAAAAATTTTCGTTCTAATTGTTGATAAAAAATTGTTAATTTTTCCAATAAAGTTTGTTAAAAAATCATCTTCATTAGCCATTCGAAGTATTATCCGATCTGGAAATGTTAGTATTGGTATTGCCATTCGTTTTCTCAATGCTCATTTGACCCTTCTTAATTTGCCACTATGCAATTCAATCAAACATTTATTGCACAATAGTATCCATTCCGGTTAAAGATCATTATTGGTGGTATCTTCCGCTCCATTTTCCAATTCTTCATACTTATACAATTCGAAATTATGTATGATTGTATCAATCAAATTCAGAAAGAAATCATTTTCATTTACGATTGAAAGATAAGCATTCTCACACCTTATTTCAACGTTTTAGCTAGTTATCATTATAATCTATAATTACTCAACCAAGTCACATACAATCAGAACTTTTGAGGACATTACTCGTTTAGTTCGATTTGCACATATAATGTTGAATTTGTACAAAGTGATTAGATTGGTTAAATGCTTGTGCCTTGAAAGTTCTTATTTAAAAACAAGTGATACGACAAAATTCATTTATCAATAATTTATAATAATAAACATCTCAATGCAAAACTTATTTCCATTAGGCTAGTTGAGAATTTTTAAAAGAAATCCCTAGGAAGGTAAAACCGAATCGTAAGTACATTGCTGATTATTTGAAATATGGTTTTTGTGGTTACTGGCACAGATGACGACCTGCTACTTCAGTGTGTTTTATGTTTCGAGGTATTTGCTGATGAGAGTATGAAACCTTCAAAACTGTAAAGACTTTTCACAAAAAAAAAACATTCAACAAAAAAGAATTCTTAAAGTCAAACTCGATAATGAAAACATTTTCTGGTGAGAAAAATAGACAAGCTACAATTGCATCAAATCGCCTATCCTTATTGATAGCTAAAAAAGGAACCCAACACTTTGTAGGGTAGAGTCTGAAGTTTCATTCACTGAAAAGGAAACAAATATCTCAATGATTTAATTACAGAAAACGAAATAAAACGGATAAAAATTATTGGACGGACGACTGATGGTGATGGTGCTGTGAAGTGAAGGTTGTAACTTTCAAGTCACGGCCTGAGCAATCCCGACTTTTAACATTCTGTGCGATAAAATGAATGAAAGCGCTGTCAAAATTGTTTGAGCTTCTTAATGAATTATGATTGTTTTTGTTGTAAAATGACGCAACCGGGCATAATTTACCCGTTTTTATTTCCTTATTTCTTGTTCCTTGTTGTCTTCATTTTACACTCTTGACTTTTCTGTTTCTTGTTTTATGTTTTCACCATCATTTTCCTCATCATGGCTCTCCTTCACTTCACTTTCGTCTTGTTTTTGACTTGAATTGACTAATAATTATAATAAATAAGCATATCCTCATTAAAATCCTAAATGTTTGCCTCATGAAGGCATGAAACGTTATATCGAAGATTTGTTGGTACATGTCTATAGTAAATTTGTATTCAAATAAAACTAGTATTTGATATTATTTCATCCAAACATTCTATGCTAGATAAAACAAAAGCATTAACGAATACAGTTACATAGCAATTTTACATAGCTTATATTTTTTCATAAACATTCTCGCCAAAATTATTTTCTTGATCTTTGTTTAGATCAATTGTGGGAAATATTGTGTATTAACCAAATTTAGTAAGAATTAGAGCCAGATTCTTATTGATTTTTAATAATATTACGATGTATAAATAAATATTTTTGAAACGTAACATGCATCCAGATAATAAACAAATAAATTGTAAAATTTGACAACATTGAGGTTTACTGTAAGTTGGCTTCAATTATATTCAAACATGCCAGCTGGGTTCATCCTTTTTATTTCAAGATCAAAGTAAACCAAAGTTTCAATCAAAGGAGCTTCGTAATTCATTATAATGATAGGAACGGAAATGGTATCTAGTTGGAAAAATTACTTATGTTTAAGTTTTATACGTGAAGATTAGGTGAATATAGTTTAAGTAATGAAGTAAATTTTGACAAAAAAGGTATATATTTTTTAAATATTGATTCTTATAGTAGGTATGTACAATTATTTTTCACATTTTCTACACCTTTGATTGATGTCAGAGGTTTGAACTTAATATACCTATACGTACTTGTGTATTTTAAAGTGCTCACGTACACACCACAATGTTTTATTTTGATGAATATAATTTGAACAAGCTAAATGCTTTTAAGATGTTGGCAAGTATTTGATTATCTTTTTTAATAACAAGTATAAGCACTACACCAATACTGGAAGTAGTTTACAAATAATTTATTTTTAGTAAGTGAAGACTCACATAGTGAAGTAAAAAAGTAAATTGGTGAAATGAAAATAATATTTGGTGGAAAATTTCAGCTGAATAAGTCAGTTGTAGTAAATATATTAAGGTTAATAAAGTCGTTATTAATATTAAATTAATTAATTTCTATGGCCTTTTCGGTTCTGAATGGTAACCAACAAACTAATGTACCCAGAAGAGAAAATACTAAACATCCCAAATCCGTAAGTCACGAAATGATGTTTCCAATTCCGAATCGACTACTCTTCAAACCCAAGTAATCTCGCATGATTCAGAAGTACAAAGGAAGTGCCTTTTCAAAGGCGAAAATTCGGGTGTGACGTATGGAAATCATATCAGTTATTATTTTCAAGCCACGTAATTTTCCTTTAGGAACTTTGATCGGTAAAGTAGCGAAATTCCATATAGAAAAAAAAATTATTCAAAACGTCTGTGCGTCGTTTCCACTCGAGATTCTTTTTCTATTATTTTTTACGTTCCGTCTCGAGTGGTAAGTGTACATGGTCATTAAGTCTCGCCGAGGGTCGAAATATGATGAAGTAATCGATACTATACTTAACAAAATGGAAAAATGACAATTGAAAAATTATTAATGATATATGATGTTTCTAAATTAGTAATTATCAGAAATAAAGTGCGACAGTTTCTGTTATCTAAATTCAAAGACAAAGGTCTTAAAGAACTTGTCGTAACGAACTTTGGGTTAAAATTATAAAATGCGATGGACATCCTTCATATTAGAATCTAATTGAAGTCTTTAGTGTATTACCAGAATTTCACTTCTCAATCGAAATATTTTGATACAATTTATATCATATATAGATTTTTTTCGTATACGAAGTTTTATTGTCAATAACTTTATCATTATCGTTTGTAATTTTATAATTGATTTTCAAAACTATACAATGACAACGACGTTTGTCTCCTTTTGAATATACGAATAGGTCCTGTTAAGTGTATTTAGTGCACTAGCAGGGTACATGGATGTGCACATAGCTTCTCAACTCAGATACAGAATATTCAGTATACGAAGTTTTATTGTCAATAACTTTATCATTATCGTTTGTAATTTTATAATTGATTTTCAAAACTATACAATGACAACGATGTTTGTCTCCTTTTGAATATACGAATAGGTCCTGTTAAGTGTATTCAGTGCACTAGCAGGGTACATGGATGTGCACATAGCTTCTCAACTCAGATACAGAATATTCAGTATACGAAGTTTTATTGTCAATAACTTTATCATTATCGTTTGTAATTTTATAATTGATTTTCAAAACTATACAATGACAACGACGTTTGTCTCCTTTTGAATATACGAATAGGTCCTGTTAAGTGTATTTAGTGCACTAGCAGGGTACATGGATGTGCACATAGCTTCTCAACTCAGATACAGAAAATTCAGGAAAAACGAGTCAACATTTGTCCATCCTTTTTTTCTTGACATCTAGAACTTTTCTTGAAATAGGGTGTCCAGTAAAAATCGTCGTCTTGTGTTCTTAGTGTCTGTTTATGGAAAAAAACCTTGTTTGTCCCACCAAATCCTATATGTACCCAAAAAAGACTGTTCGTTTTTAGTATGGAACTAGAAAAATCTAGTCTTTCTGAACGCGTTAGACCTCTTACTACTGACTACTATCATCGAATAAATCAAATCTGGTTTCGTTCAAAAAAGGATAATTAGTTCAGATCTAAAATCTGGTGTTCGCGTTCTATAGCCAAGCTTCTGAGAAGTATCCTGGGTATATTTGATGGTGTCCTACATCGGTTCCATCAAGTTTAGGCGATTTGGATCATTATTTTTATAATACTATCCATTAATGGGTGTTTGCGTTGAAATTTTTTTATTATTTCGTCTGTATTAACAACTTTATATCGTGTAGGTAGGTCCGTTGTTTGATATTTTGCAACCGAGACATTTTTCTTTGAAAATAGATATTCTGGACACTTATTTTTATATATTCACCTGTATATATTCTGTACCCAAAAAAAGACTATTCCTCTTTAGTATGGAAAGACGTTTTTTGGAAAAATCTGGTCTTTCTGAACGCGTTAGACCTCTCCAAACTACTATCATCGAATAAAACAAATCTGGTTTCGTTCAAAAAAGGATAATTCGTTTAGAACTATAATCCAATGTCTGTATTTTACAGGCAAGCTCCTGGGAAGTATCTTGGGAGTTAATGGTATCAATTAGGATAATGTTTAAGTCTTCTTGCTTTCCTAGTAAGGCGAGAAGACTTTTCCTCAATGGATAACCATTATCAATATTATTGAAGTTTTTTCAAAAGCCAAACATTGATGAAATCTATGCTATAATATCTGATGTTTGAATTTACGAAAATAGACGTTCGGTGGTCCGAGTAGTTTTAAAATTTGAGTTGTTTTCATGTGATAAACAAAAAAACTAACAGCGACATTTGCTGCATATACATCAAATAAATTATGTCTGCTTTTACATCCGTCTGCTCTTTGAAATGATATCGACTAAAGCACACGCTATTAATTAAAATGGTGTCATGCCGAATTTGAGATTAAAAGATATTCGCATAGTCTAATGACGTCCTCGACGCCGCCCGTCTCCGCCGCCGGAGAAGTCCCTAATTGTTTTTTTTTTCGTTTTAACCTAGACATCCGACTGTTGATAGTGAGAACTCCAATGTCTAAACGGTTGATTGTGCAAACGTGATTATTATACGAGGTTTCTTACAAAAGTTCTCATAGATATTTGGAGAATCGGAGGTTAAAAATTAAACTCGTAGATTGAATTATTTTACAATTTTCTTATTTTATTGTGCGGCCAGTAAAAACCACTTGGAAGCTTAATTCTGTAGAATAACCTAAAGTCTCGTAATATATGTCCATTCGGTCAGAAATACCGAGCTCGAGTCTACAACTGCTTTTCTATATTTAACAACGACCTCTGCCGTTTTTTATCCTTTTCCTTTTTGCCATCATTCTAGGTTATTATGGCCCATAAAACGTTAAACTCATTCTAAATAATCTCCATGTTTATTAGAGACGAAAAGCACAACGGGTGGTAGAGAGAGCTGTATAATCTCGACGTATTTATATATATTCCCTTAAGGGCTCACGGAGGTATTATCTTTATATTTTTCCGTATTTTGTGCTTTGCCATAACTTTTCTACGTCGGAATAGATGAATTAGTAGTTTAACAATGTTTGTATGTGTTTTTTTTTGGTTGTTTTTTACGATACAAGATGATCAATTAGATTACGTAAAATTTCTTTAACGAATTTTTCTAAAACTATTACTACTTGGAGCTAAAAATGTCATCGATAAATAAGTAACGAAAATGTTTGTCTCGTCAAATCCTAACAACGTCCACAAACTCCTTGTCTATAAAAGGAACAAAATTTTTCTATCTTTTTATTGGGGTGGTTTACTCCCCTTGTGGTTTTTGCTACAGTTTTTTTTTGGTTCTGTCTTCTCCTTCAATTCGATTTCTACAAGTATTTCCTCATCTGTCTTTGTTTCTTGCTCATAGACCATAGAGGTATCTATTATTCTTCTTACAAATTCTCATTATGTGTCTCGCCAAATTTAGTCTTTTCTATACCTCACATTTTCTCCTCCCAGTTCTTACTCTATTTCTTTATTTTTTTGCAATCTTCTTCTTCTTCTTTTTTATGTATGACGGTTGTTTCCACGGCGTACGAAATCTTAATAATTGTCAACAGCTTTTTGTTGCGACTAATGCGTCTTAGTACTTCGTCGTTGGTGATTCAGTCAGTCCAAGGTGTCTTCAAGATGCGTCTATAGAGCCGTGTCTCAAATTGTTTGATCGTTTGAGCTATCCAGGTGACAATTTCTTTTTCTACAGAAGGACTGACCACAAATAACATTCCATGAATGTTTGAAAACATTGACAAATACTTTTCGAACCATTTGATCTTGATTTCTTCATCTACAGTTTCAAATGCGTATTTCAGTGTCCTTATACAATATACTGTTGGAGTATAGCAACGATGCGCACACTAAATATAATTGTGCCTGTGCGAAATAAAAATGCCAGGTAGACGGGAAACCAAGAGAGCCAAATTTTATTGCTCTTCCCCTTCCGTCTGAAGAGCCCCGAAGGATGACCCACCACAGACAGTCCGCCACCAGCCCACGCGACAGCCAGTCGCATTCAGCAGTTCACATCCAGTTATCAGTGTTTATACAAAAGTGTTTTTTACAGTCCATTCATTTATAATTAAACGAAAGACTTTTTCAAGTGCATTTTATATACTGCGTTACGTGCATACTTTTATTCATGTATTATTGTGCTTCATTTATGTATTATTAATAAAGTCAATCTAATAATACTTATTGTTTATTAACATTTAACAACATATACAGTACGATGTGATGTAATCAGAGAAACTGAAACTGCAGTTCTAGGACTTTAGGAAAGTAGGACTTATAAACTAGCGGGAAAAAAACGTAAAACAGGAAGTTGTTGAAGGAAATGATCGAGGATTTTAATGTAATTATAATATTGAAGATAGATTCGACGTTTATGTGTGGCTTTCGATTCAAATTTGTTTTTTTTTGTCTTCCAATTACCTGGAACCGCGTATGTTAATATAATGGACCTGATAATGCCCCTTTTCTTACATTTGCATTGTGCAAATACAACAAATTTATGCATTAAATTTGCTCTCTTCTATTCAGAAGTTCCCTCATTTTTCAACATTTTACACAAATATTCTTTCGTTTCCTAAAAATAATTCTTAACACACAAAGTGATTTTATTTTGAGGAAATCCATTTATTTTTATTAGCATTTTTAGACCGCGCAATCTGATTCAAACAGTGTCTAATTGAATCTGACACCGCTTAGACGTATAAAAAAGAAGAAGGATATTTCGAGGTTATAATAAGTATGTTGGATACAAATAATCAATTGTAATAAATAAAATGTTTTTTTGAGGTTAAGTAAGTTAAATTTGACATCAACGTCGTTCGTATGTCAAATATTGATATAAATTGAAAACCGATATGTCTAGATTGAGAAAAGAGAAGCGTTGCTTTTGCGATGAAATTAAACCGGGTCCTTTGAGTTATAGAGATAATTCTAAACCAACACCCGAAGCTACCAAAGAAGAAAACATCAAACATCGAAGAATGAAGAGATTTAAAATGCAATCGGACGGTGTTATTACATCTATTAATTGCGGTACGTCTGAAGATAATGAATTTTCTTATAAAAAAGACAATGTTAAGGATAAAACTAAGAATAGCGAAAGAGTTTTGTTAATTGAAGCACAAAATGTAGTTATTCAGAATCATTATTATACAATTTCTTAAACTATTTCGATTATTCGTATTTACTACCAACTCCGGGAGTTTCTTTTCCAGCCTTTTTCAAGGTAAGTTCATCCTCAAACTTACTCTTATTTACCGATACCTTCCATTTGTACCTAACCATAGTTATTAACCTCTAGTTTCTCACCCCTTTTCTTTCCAAATCAATCTTCACATCATCTAATATCTTTAGATCATTATTCTCGATCATCCAACTTTTATTTTCATTCTTTTCTTTCATTGTTTCTAACATAAATGTAACATAAACTTTTGACTTTAAACAGCCCCTCAAAAAAAATTCGCAGCAGTTAAATTTGGTGACTTATAACCTATTTCGAATTTTCCAAAACTTGAAAAAAACTCGTGTGGGTACATGATAGATTTTTGCTCAAAATTACATTATAACAGACTACAAAAATATTTTTCGTACGTATGTTTGGTACAATAAACTCTATTTGTAGAAATATCTGCGGGACTTTGAGCCGTAAGGGATTTTGAATGATTATAAATGTAATAACGAGGGAAACTATTAGTTTTTGTATGCACAACTTCGCGCGCGATTTCTCAGGTAGCTGTGTCAGAAATATACGTGACCACAAAACTGCATTTTCCAACTATCATATCGCTTGTCCAGTTCAAGACTGGTTTATTTCAAAAAAGAGAGCTCAAGAGAGCTGATTAAAGTTTATGCTTTTCTCTTCAATTGATATCCGATGATTGCGTTATCCGAATTTTTTAAATTTTGCACGAATCATCACAATAAAAGTACTCCTCTATAGATTTACAGAGGTTTTCTTCTCTCTCTATACTATTTTTTTTTATGAGTAATTATGAGCAAAACTCCAAGATGATCCTATCTTGCACCGAAATATTTCAGGTTTTTATGGATAACTCCAGTTATTAATCATTCAAAAGCTGTTTATTTTTTATGAAACAAGTACAAAAATAAGAACAAAAGTGTAAAACATAATAAATATCTTCATGAATTCAAAAATCCTTGAGACTAGTGAGACATTTTTAGTGAAAAAAAGTCATGAGTCTTCATTCTCAGTGGTAACTACGTCTTTCTTCAGACTAGGTAGGCACTCTTATCACAAATTGTATACAAAAAAAACATTTTCATTATTTTAAGATAATCACAGCTTATTACCAAATATGACTTTGTACAATAAATGCATGTAAAACTTTATATCTAGATACTACAAAAAGAGAAAAAAAAATACTGTGCCAATTCGTTTCCTACTGAAGGAACTCAACAATACAATTACTTGGAAAAAAATGCATGTAAATACTTTTACAACTAGATACTTAAAAAAAGAGAGAAAAAAATACTGGGCTAATTCGTTTCCTATTGTAGGAAATCAACAATACAATTGCTTTGGAAAAAAATGAAAATAATAATAACAGTATAAAATAACAAAAATTGTAGGAAAACCAAGGAAGCGATTAGTTTGCACCTTTTATAAATTTTTGTAAAACTCTTTGTAACACAGAGGCATGACAGCTACACCATTGGTTTTTTTCTGGAAAAGAGAAAGTAATGCATCTTTTTTTTTATTAGTGATGCTCGACTTTCTTGTATAGGCCTCGGAGAGTGTTACAGTTGGAGTGAAAATGAAACTGCAAGAAGCAGATGAACTGCTTCGACGTTTCTTGTTCTGGTTTGCTATGTTGATAGATTTGAAATCTTGCTGAGAGAATGATGTTTTATATCGAAAAAATCCAGGCTCATCTTTGTGGGTCTCAATCACACAGATATCAGCGATTGGTACCTTAACACCGTCTTCATTGAACAAAGCGTCCTTTATTGTCAAGTCAACTGTCAGCTTTGCTGGAGGTGTCTTCTTTGCTTGTGAGATGATAGAAATATAATTTTCTGGGATGTAGATAGGTGAGGCTTTTCTATATTTCTTTATAGCCCGTTCTATAACAGAGTGAACGTTGTCGCCCTCGTTTTGAGTGTGTCCAGTTACTAGGAATTTGTGCGCTATAGATCCGATATTTTTAAGCTCCCAAGTGGCAAACATGAACAGGGCAAAAATAAACCGGTTTTTTTGCTGACCTCCGAAGTTATCACTGTAAAAAATGACATCAACTGGGGTATTGACAGTTCTGTTTAGGTTTTCGAGGTATAACCAGATGCAACTGCCAATTTCGTTGGCACCCCGTTTTGCTTGGCCTTCATGCCACATGTAACAATATGTCTTCTTGGACTTTAGCTCATACATAGTGAAGTTATACACGTTTAATTTGGACACGTAATAAAAGGCTGATGATTCTCCTTGAGGGCAAGGCAGAGAAGCTTGTAGATCAAAAACGGTCACAATTTCATCTAATCCTTTATCTGTATCTTTTTCTAATCGAGCCATCTCCTTTTCTCTTAAATGCTCTTGGTAATTATCTTCGAGCTGTGCTTTCTCAGATTCAGAGGCGTTCAGGTAGCCCAAACAAAAATTACACTGATCTTTTTTAGGGCGGTGGAAAGCAATGTTGAACTCGGTGTTGAATATGAAGACGTACATTGAATACTTAACGAATGGCTGGCTTGCCTCTTTCTGCACCTTGACATAATCACGATGCAGATCTGCAATAGACTTTCCTCCTTCAATGTACTCCTTTTTACTATTCGATCGGCAGTAGTGGCTTTCGAGCCGAGGTATGGAGTTGATGTGATTTCGTACACCTTCCTTCATCTCAGGTGGAAGAGTGGGTTGCTTATGGTGTTTTCCTCTTTGGTTTGATTCAAAAATACCACCAATGTTGGATTTTTCTTTTCTTATCGCAGTGTTGAGAGCTCGAGCACTGATATTGAGAGTGGCCAAGAAGAAGATCTTGCATACACGTATTTTTTTCTTATCAATAGTAAAATAAAATATTTTGTTTAGGGCTCTTGGTGTTTTATCTAATCGGCCGTAACGGTATCGGGGGTTGACTTCAGAAAGACAACTGTTTAAGAACGCTCTTTGCAAATGGATATTCGAGAGGTTCCAGTATTTAGTAAAAATTTCTATGCGCGTTTCCTCGCTTATGTTGGCTGCACAATGAAAGCGACATTTAGTTTCATTGCACGGTGGCTGTACCTTCCTGGCTTCCCTCAACTTGACGAATTTTTCTTTGGAGCCATCAGGATTTTTCCACACTCCCAATGATTCGTAACTTCTTCCAGATATCTCCATAATAGATCACTTACCAAGAACAATATTACTAAAAATTTCAGTGTTAAAGAGGGCTATCTCAGGTTGTCTCCAATAATTACTGGAAATTTAAGAGCTAAAGAGGGCTATCTCAAGTTGGCTCTTTCTTGAAGAGAATAATCTAGAGGGAAATAAGTTAATTTACCATTCAAAATAGAGCCATTATCATAATAGTTCAGTTTTGTACTAAAGATTGATATGAAAAAGTTACTTACTGTCGGTTTATCACATAATAACCCACTATTGCACAATAGAACTCCACTCTCTCTATGTGTGGCAAGGATCACTCTTGCACAGCCCCCCCTCAAATCAAATCAAAGATGGCCCACTTACATGCACTCCATCTAGGGGTGATCCATTAAGTTTTTTAAGAAACGGTCTTGCACAGAGTTAGTAGAGGCAATTTGAAGATAATTCATGCAAAAAACTGAAAATCGCTTTATTTTGAGTTAGACCAGTCTTGAACTGGACAAGCGATATGTTAATAATCATGTCGAAGCTGCGATCAAAGCACTGCTACTAAAAGATATAAAAACGGAACTCGAAGAGCTCCATAATAAAAGCATCTTATTGTTCCCCATATGGGATTTTACGATGTGTCCAGTATAGGCCCAGACTTGGACCAAGTGTCCTAAACTTGGTGGGACTGTGATTTAAACCCGGTTGGGATAACGTATAACTATCATTTATGTATCCCAATAAAGTTGGGATAAAGTATAACCATCATTTATGTATCCCAATAAAGTTGGGCTAAAGTAAAACTATCATTTGTGTATCCCTAGAAAGTTGAGCTAACGTATAACTATCATTTATGTATCCTAATAAAGTTGAGCTAAAGTATAACTATCCCAATAAAGTTGGGCTAAAGTATAACTATCATTTATGTATCCCCAGGAAGTTGGGCTAAAGTATTACTATTATTTATGTATCCCAATAAAGTTGGGCTAACGTTTTTAATAAAGTTTTTTTTGAGAGTTATTCACTACGCATAACATATTGTGGTGTTTTATTCTAATATGATTGGAGGATTTCAGTGGGGGCTATGGGACACCCAAAACGTTTTACTTTCTTTGGTTGTTGTTGATTTATGTATGTCAAACGATTTGACCATACAATTTTTTTTCTTTGGTTCAACTTTTTTTATTTCTTTTTTATTTACTCAATGAGTCTTTCTCGCGCGTTTTCAGATTGTGGTTTAACGAAATGGGTCATGTGGATATTTTTTCATTGAAATTTCAAGTAAACACTGTCCCAGTTCTACCAGAAGATTACGTAGTTTAGGAGTTATTCCCGTCGCCACGGCCGTTTAAGGGGATCATCTTCATCGGAAAACCGTAAAATAGCCGCATTACAACGAAATCCTGTATCACCTTCCAGACCATTTCCGTTTTATCGTAAGATATATGGAATATACGTGAGAAAGTAACTTTTTTTAAACCCTTTCAATTTGGACTTGCAGAATATGTTACCAATATAACGATTGTCGATGTGATTACGAAAATAAATATATTGTATGAAAGAATTTTATATAAAACGACGATTGTTATAATGTATAATGATAATCCACTGAAATGTTTACCTGCAGTTTTTGAAGACGACAACATAGTTATATAAATGTATAAATCAATCAGTGTATTTGTGAATGTTGTCGATTTAGCTGAGGAAGCTTTACAAAGTCTTCTTCAAGATCAAAAATCCATAGTGATTCTACGAGGTCCAGATTCGAACAACTTTATTCAACAAAATCCCCACCTAGAGCAGTTTTTCCAAGACTTATTCGACAGGTAGAGTTTCACAGAACTTCAAGACAGTTTTATTTAGAACATGGTTCTGTTTTGTAGTTAAAACTTTCATTCATTCGACGTAGAGGTGGTTTTCCTTTGGTTTTGTAACAATTTTGATATATTCTTCTTTGAAACCAATTGGTGAGTCGATTGCTTATCACTTTTTGAAAAGAGAAATCACTAATTGAGTCGCTTTGCGTGACTGTTCAGTGGTTTACGTTCATTTTTCAAATATTACGAAGATACGAACGAAATTTTTAATAACATGATGACTGTTTTATCATTTTCGAGTGTCATTTCAAATCCGAATGTTATATGCAAATCAATATTATACCCCGTATGGATATTGAGGATATTATTTCAATTTTAGTATTTATGCATGCGAACTTTTTCTTTAACAAAACATTGAAGTATCTATTGAAAAAAAACCAAATAAATATCTACGTAGGGCAATAACTAACTGAACTAACAAATAGAGAATCGTGTAGATATGCCCAAATACAAATTACATATCGTTGATTATTCATACATAATAATAATTTCGCCTAAAGGATAGAGGAACATGTCGCCGCAAAGCTGCGGTTCGTTTTAATACTTTCCAGCCCTGTGGGCTCCGGTAGTTGCTATGCATAGATAACGTCCCCCCATAGATATAACGAATAAACATGGACGTCGTTAAATAATTATTTACTAAATTTGTATAAACACATTCCATAATCGGAAATATTTCCGATTATCAATTTCGACACCTCATGGATTTTATAAGTTTATAGGTAAAATAAATATTGTTCAGGATGGGTTCAAGAAGTAATTTTGAATTAAAGTTCAAGCGATCATTTGTTAGGGGTACATACTCTCTGTATTTATCATCAGTTAATGAGATTCGTCTTTAGAAACTTTGTTTTCCAAAAAACAAATTATAATTTGTCTATGGGAGTTGCCATTTCAAAAAAAAACACAATTCGTCTTTAGAAACTTATTTTTTTAAGAAAAAACTGACATTTGTATTAACGAACATTCTTTTTGAAAACCAAAAACATTTGAACAATTATGAACCAAAATTAGTATTTAGAATATTCCGTTTTTGGAAAAACAAACCAAAATTTGTATTTAGAAACTTTATTTAAAAAATAGACATTTGTCTTAAGAGATTTTCTGTTTCATTAGAAACCAAAATTTGTTTAAACAAACCTCATTTTTCCAAAAATAAGATGAGATTCGTCCTAAGAAATTCTGTTTTTCGAAAAGCAAACCAAAGTTTGCCTTCGGGTATTGCCATTTCGATAGAAAACAAAATTCGTATTTAGAAATTTCTGTTTATGGAAAAACAAACCAAATGTTGTGTTTAGAAACTTTATTTTTCAAAAAAAAAATGGACATTTGTCTTAAGACACTTTCTGTTTCAATTAGAAACCAAAATTTGTTTGTACAAATTTCATTTCTCCAAAAATAAGATGAGATTCGTCTTTACAAACTTTGTTTTTGGAAAAGCAAACCAAAATTTGCCTTCGGGAATTGCCATTTCGATAAAAAACAAAATTCGTCTTTAAAAACTTTGTTTTTCGAAAACAAAAAAATATTATCACAAGAGACAAGGAGGATGAATTAATAAAAACGTATACAAAATAAAGTTTTACAAGCCGTTAGAACTTCATTTACATCCTGGAAAAAAAAGACATAAAATATCCCCCAAAATAAAATACGTTGCGAAAAATATTCCGAATAAAAAAATTCTCAACGAGGCCGTTTTAGAGAAATTTCAGTGTAGTGGGTGCTCCCACAAGTACCTAGCCTGACCTAAATATGGCGGTAGTTATTTGAAAAATATTAGAAAGTACACAATCTATACAAAACTTTTATTTGAAAGGCGTTAGCCTAAATAATATGAAAGTTGAACTGAATTCTACGCAGGGCGAGATTGCTAGTTCGTTATAAACAGTAAAATATTGTGTAGCAAAGTTTATACGAGACCGTACGACCTTCGAAGACCAAATGTTTCAATATTGAAGACTCGATCGTGATGGTATTGATATTTTACTGTAGATTTTAGTTAGTAGATTGATTTACTTTAATTTTTAATTTAGTTAAAATCCGAAAGATAAATAAAAAGCCGACAGTTTTCTTTGCGGAGTAATGTTCCACAATTTCTACTAAACTGGTAAGACTAACGAACAATATAAATCAGCTTAACGTCGTGGCATTAATCTAAACGCCAGAAGGGATTAAATTTTGGACTAAATTGGTATACCTTTCAAACGGTTGGGATTTTTGAGTCCTTATTTCACACTTGACCGGAAGAAAGATGTGAATAATTGCTTAGGAAAAACTTTTTTCTTATATTTCAAGCCACATTTTCTGGAAATTCGAATTTCATTGCGTAATGTAACGCTTTGGCATATCTTGACAATCAAAACGATTACCACTTGAATAATCGATCATAATCGATTATTATTTAATCGTAACTAATCGATTTTTAGCCAATTACGTTTCTCAATTCGTAAAACTTAATATTAATTTAATTTAATTCATTACTCAAACTTTCTATTGGATATTGTTTGTCTTATTAGGGGTTCGTGATGATTTTTTATGACTTCTTGAAATTTAAAATATCCGTTTTATACAGATTATTATACTGTTTATACGAAATGTAGAAGTTTATTTCGTGATAAAGAGTACTGCATGGGATTTATTCATAAAAAGCAGTGGCTATATAACCAAACAGACTGAATACATTGTTCACGCCGATATAGATTGACGCTCGTTTCGATAACCAAGTTATATCATCTTCAGAAACTGAAGATAAACTGTGTATTCTAAGTGCATTTAAGCCCTCGAAAGCTCCTGCATAGATATCTGATTTTTCGAAAGCTTTTTCTGACTTTTGTATATGTTAATATTTAATTTCTTATTTTTTAGACTTTTTAATATGTTTATACTTCTAAATTTTCTTGATTTTTGGAGTCTTTTGTTTTAAAAAACGTCAAATTTTTATTTGTATTTCAAAAATTACGAAAAAAAAACGGAATAGGCCTAGAATCAAGAAGAAGAAGAAGAAAATTCAATGAAATAATGTCGAAAAATAGACAAAAAGGATACTAAATATGTAATTGTTATTGAAAATTTAATAAAAGAACGCCTAAAAACAAAAATATACAAAAACAAAAAAAAGTAACGTGTAAGTCTTACATTAAACGGAGTCAAAGAAAAATATTTAACAGTGTAATATTTATTTTAAAAAATGGTAGTTTCGTTGTTGTTGAGTTCCAACCTAAAATTCATCACCTTGTATATGTTGGAAACGATAAAAAAATCAAAAATAATTGCTCATAATGGATAGAACAAATTTTTAGAAAAATATAGAAAACCAAACAAGTTTATCGGTTAAATAGTCACGCCCCGATTCACATCAATTTGCTTTGTACGTTTTTTTTGTTGACGTGAAATATTTTTGGTTCATGGTTCATGCGCGCTTTTTTGCATTTATTTTTTACGACCCTTTTTCAATTAGAGTTTATTGGTTCGTGTTTATGTATCCATCTTTTTATAGCGAGAGGAATAAATATGCATTTTTTGCAAATTGATCATCTTAATTTTGAATAATTAAAAATGTAATAACAAAACTCGTTTACATTTTTTCAACATAAGAAATCCAAAAATGATAATGTATAAATTAATGTTGATATAGTTTCCGCGTCCTGATTAAACCCTGTATAACAGAGTTATTTGATAGATACTTGAGTTTCGTGATACGGCAACACTGATGAGAATATATGAAATCTGTCATTGTCATCATAAAGTTTGACATTTGTAATGGCGAACGTGTTGTTTACTACGATTTTCGACGTAGATTAAACTAATGTTGAAGAATTCGGTGATGAAACCCAATCTCGCGGACGTTGTTATGAACCCACGTTTCATCTATAACATAAAACGGTTTTATTTCTGTTAAACGCTCGATGGAAACATTTTCGCGTCGATGGTTTTGTTTCAATGTGCGCATACGCGGCATCCATCTTGTACTCAACTTTCTAATGTCAAAATTTTCAGTTAAAACACGATGTACATGTCGAGTATGTTTGCTATGAATAAACTGAACGATCCACGAGATTTCAGAAAAGATAATCATTTTCTTCTCACTTATCATTTTGAAAACATCGCTATACATGGTTTTCCCTAGCTAGTATCTAAAAGATTCAAGAATGAATGTTACAACGGGACGTAAAAGTGCTTTTTACGACCCACGGTAATTTTTAATTTGTTACATGTTTCTCAGTGTACTTTTATATAAAACATGGAAATTCGTAATAAAAGTTGCAGACGGTGGTAAAATGAAGCTGTTAAAGTAACGACGATGTTCAGAAACTATAATTTTGTATAATGTTCAAAAAACAACAACTTATATATATTTAAATAAATTTATTCATACAATTTAACAAATTAAAGTTATTTATTTGAAAAAATGATTGTTAATAATAACAGTATGAGCTCTAATAGTAACTATTCCAACATCATCTAAATTTTCGGGATCATTGTCTGGTTTTTCTTCCCGATTAGAAGTATTGACAGCGTCTTCATCGAAAGCTACTTCTAGTTGAGGTATTATCGTATCTTCGTTATCGTTTTCAATAATAGTACCCAGATTGAGATCTTGTTTAGAACTAGAAAGTTCTACCTTCAAATCTTCAACGCTACTTTCAACTGAACTCACGAATCTTGGTGGTACTCGAGGTAATTTCTCCAAAAATACAATGGGGAATGTACATTCCGTTTGCGTGGAAGTATCGCTGGTTCTTCTTCTCAATATATTCATGTTCATTATTATAATAAACGATTCAGTAATTATGACAGATGTCAAAACAGATCGGTCAGTTTTGATATATAAACTGTCAATTATTGTTGTAGAACTAGGGGAAATGTGCCTATGATGGACCCCTTAAGGAAATATCATTACAACTTTCTTAGTTTTGGACTTATTAATTTTTTTCACATGAAAATATATACTTAGCTCGAAGTTTATTATAGTATAGGAAGATTTTTCTGCCAAATAATTTCCTGTTTAATAGCATAGCTATTTTTAAAAAAGTAGTCGAGGGGTCAATCATTGGCACACATCTGCCCATGTCGGACCCCTTTAAAATAAATGAAAAAAAAATGTCTTTAAAGTTTTATTAGAAAAAATATAGAACAAACTAACATCACGTTAGGTACAGAGCTCACAAATAAAAGACTTGCAATGAAAGGAAACACCAGCGCACTCATTATGGCACCACGAGTTACATTTTTGATAACGAATCCACTTTTCTTTTGCACGTGAGTGCGAGAATAACTCATTGCAGTAAAGGCAGCTAGCATCATCATCTGAGTCATCTTGTCCCTTTTCCAAAAAGTTCTCAAAGGCGGATTCATCTTCATCAGAACTGTCATTTTCAATGACAAGTTTCCGTTTTACTATCCTGGCTTGTTGTTTACTTATCTTTGTTTCCTTTTCTATAACCTTCTCTTTGAGTTCATGAATTTCTGGTGTTGTATTCAAATGACCAGTTTTTCCCCTTCTTCTGCATTTTTTTTATGAGTACCAATTGCTACAGTTTGAGGGGGAGGACAAATTTCTTTCACAGAAATGTCGAGAACTGACGATGAAGACATGTTAAGACCAGATGTGGATGGGGTTTGAATTTCTAATTCCATTTGGTTCTCGATGATATCTCCTTAAGCCTCGAGAATCTGCTTATCCGTTGCTAAAGCTGGTGCAAACTGCCAGTCCTCGAAGACATGAGGATTGAAAGGATGAATGCCAGTCTTTTTGAACGAATTTATTGCATTTGATGGTACAGCACTCTTCAAATAAGCTTGATTGAGAAGACCTGCTATTTTGAATTGAGTCACTGCCTTCCCCGGGTTTTGACGAAGCCATAATTGAAATTCTTGATCAAAATACGTATGAAGAGGACGGAAGAATCCTACGTCCAATGGTTGAACGTGATGTGAACAATCTGCCGGGAAGCAGAACACAATTACCCCATTTTCTTTTGCAAACTGAAGAGATTCGAGGCTCTTATGGCTACTGTGCCCATCTAGGAGCAAAAGAACCTTATTGTTATTAGATGCTTTCGTATACTTCACGAAATGCTTTAGCCATCTACAAAAAATTTCACTGGTCATCCAACCTTTTTCTTATACGAAAGCTATGCTACCAACGGGAGCACCGTTCATAAGCTCATCGTTCATCCTTTGACGAGGGTAAATAAGAGCAGGAGGGATGTAAGTGCCCATGACATTCATTGCGCATACTACGGTCACGTGCTGCCTACACTCTGCACTGTTGAGTGCACCAACTTGCTTCCGACCTTTTGAAGCGTAAATTTTTTGACATTTCTTTTGGACCGTAGTCAAACCTGACTCATCCATATTAAATATATTTTCGAGAGGAAAGTTGTACTGCTCCAGAGTGTTAGATAGTGCATTGAAATAGGCTTGAATATTAGGCTTGTTAAAAGCCTGGGCTCTAGCTAATGATGTACTTTCTGGACTACGCAAAGAAATTCGTGGATTGCGCTTCAGGAATCCCCTCACCCATTTCCAACCTGCCATTTTTGTTTCACGATTGAAACGATGCTCTATTTTATTTTTTTCGGCTACTTCGAATACCATCCGCCGCAAATCTTTAGAGGTTAAACCAAAAAAACGTGTTTCCATATCAATAATATATCCTGCAATCTCCTCTTCGATGGCTTTAGAGAAAATTGCGGTTCGTCCTCCCAAATTACCCTTGGAACTGTCCTGTTTAGCCAAACGCCAATGTTCCCAAAAGTTGTTTTGGGAACATTGAAGGTCTTTGCAGCCAACTTAAAGCCCATACTGTGATCTTGTACGTTCTCAATAGCCTGTCGCATATCATGCTCGTCCCACTGTTGTCTTTTTTTGGATGCCATCTCTATAAATGGAAAAGAAAAACTACTAAAACAATATATTTATTTTGTTTATTTCAGTTCCAATGATGGACCCCTGGTCCATCATTGGGATCCGTTAAGTAGTCCATCATAGGCCATATTGCATAAATCAGATAAAAATCTTTTTTTGCTCTCCGCCATAACCTCAATTTTTACTCGCCAATCAACATGCAACAGTTCTATCAAGCTGTAGTAACAAAATCAGATTCTAAAACAAAAGTTATCTAACATCATGCCATGCTACTTTGTTATATCAATACATACTAATTTCAATTTATTTATTTATTTTCACAAAAACGGTTTAGATTCGCAAGAGCGCTTGTAAACAACTGACTATAAGCATCAATCAACCCAACCAATATGGTGGTAGTGTAATATGCGCGGTAAATTTGAAAATATAGCTAGTGGTCCATCATTGGCGGGGGTCCATCATAGGCACATTTCCCCTAGATATTAGAATGTGGGTTTTTTACGTAAAAAAGCAAACACAAATTTTGAGTATACGGAAAAAATATTTGAAATGATAGTTATAGATCTTTTAATTTTTTACAACTTTGTCATTTAACTTTTTTTTATTAGACTTCTTTAAGACTGCCAGAAATCGAGATAAACGGTTTTTCATCGAACTATTATTTTTTTTTTGTTTAAAAAATTCTTCTTCTTTTAATACTTACCCATTAATGGATGTTCGCTTCTCTATCTCTAGCGGTATGGATCAATGTCTGAATATCTTATATACTCGTCCACTGCCTCAGGTTCCGCAGCCATGACATCCTCTTCCGTCCCAATCCTCTCTTACCTTCAATCTTGCCCTCGACTATTAGCTGAAGGAATTGATATTTATGGCCTCGCATTATTTGGTCAAGAGATGCAATCTTTCGTTTCTTAACGATGTTAAAGAGTTCACGGTCTTTATTGATACGCCTGAGAATATCCTCATTTCTCACTTTGGCAGTCCATGGTATCTTCAGGATTCTACGATATACCCACATTTCGAATGCCTCTAATTTGTTGATCTTTTTCACCTAAGTCTCCAACCCTCCATCCCGTAAAGAAGCACTGACCAAACGTAGCACCGCACAGGTCTCAGTCTAAGATCAAGATCAAAGTCGGTACATGTAAATACATTTTTAAATTTTATGGATGTACTTCGAGCTTGTTCAATTTGGCATTTTATTTTACCGTCCGACCACCATTCTTCATATAGCCATGTTCCTAGATATTTAAATTTTTCTACCCGTTCTATAGGTTTTCCATTAAATATATGTTACTCTAGATATTCTAAACGTATTCGCTTCCCTAGTGATAATCATCATCAGTTTTTTTGATGTTGATGTTTAATCCCATGTTTTGGCTATGTCCGCCTACTATATTAATTAGTTGTTGTAGGTCATCTATATTATCTGTAATCAGTACTGTGTCATCGGCGTAACGTATATTGTTGACCCCGACTCCATTGACTTTGGTTCCAATGTCTCTAGCTTCAAGTGACTCTCGAAAGATGGCTTCAGAGTATATATTAAACAGGAGCGGCGACAATATACAACCTTGACGTACTCCTCTGCGAATCCGAACTTGCTCAGTTAGACCATGATTTACTTTAACTTGCGCTTTTTGGTGCCAGGACAGATTTTCGATACAAAGAATGTCTTTTTCGTCCAAATCCAATTTTTTAAGAAGCTGCATAAGTTTGTGATGTTAAACTTTATCGAAAGCTTTTTCGTAGTCTATGAAGCATAGACAAACATTTTTTCTTTGGTCATAGCAGTTCTGTACAAGGACCTGTGTTGCGACTAAGGCCTCTCTTGTACCTAACCCCTGTCTAAATCCAAATTGCGAGTCGCTTACATTATTATCACATTTTCTATATAATCTCTGATGTGTTATTCTTAGGAATATTTTTAGGGAGTGGCTCATAAGGCTAATTAGCCTATGATATGATAGAAGATCCAGTTAGACATTCTTCTGCATCGAGTTCTCTGGTCTAGTCTGGTCTATTGTCGTCAAAAAGTTTTTCTACATAGTCTTCCAATATCCTGTATTTCTCATGATCTTCTATAACTATCTGGTTGTCCTGGTTGGTTATTATACCCAGACTTCGTTTTTTAAATATACCAGCGGCTTCCTTTAATCTTTTATGGATGTTGAAATCATCGTGTCTTCGTTGCAGCTATTCTATTTCGTTGCACTCGTTTTAGAGCCATTCATTTTTTGCAACTCTAATTTTTGATCTTATGAATCTCTGTAAGTCTCTGTACTCATTTATGTCCTTTTTTAGTTTTCTACGCTCATCCATTAAGAGCAAAATTTCATCGGTCATCCATTTTTGTTTTTTATTTCTAGATTTGAATCCTAGAACACTTTGTGAGGTATTTCTTAAAACACTTGCTATTTCTACCCATGATTTTGACGGGTCATCCTCTTCGACCGTGAATTCTACGACATATTTTATCAGGTTTTTGGATATTATCCTATATTCTAGCCTATATATATATTATTCCTACCCCTTTTCTGTGATTTCTGTCCTGGTTTCCTGAATAATAGAAGACACCATTTTCGACGGGACATATTCCAGAGTCGGGCCACCAAGTTTCTGCAACTCCTAGAATATCTATCCTGAGTCGAGATTTACCAATTTCCCAGCTTCGAAGAGGCTTTGGGTATTCCAAGTTCCAATTTTTAAAGTTGTACGTAAGTTTAGTCTTTCTTCTAAGACATTCAAGTCAGTCCCCCTCGGAGATCCGATCGGGGGACTATTTAAGACTCAGGAAAATTTTGCTCGAATGTATCCATGTGGTTCTCTTGGGAAATATATACTAGGTGGTGTCCCGTTGCCTTCCTAGTTTTGCTTCAACCGCTCCTAACCTGGAGAACAGACGTTGTTTGCAGCCGCCCACTCTGGGTCAGACGCTGCGTGGGAATCTTCTTAGTTTCACCTTCATCACTTCGAGACCTTACCGGCATGGGTGGCCCTACCGATAGCTACGCTACCGCCGGCATCGTTCCCTGGATATAAGGTTACTGAGCCCTCTCACCAACGACATGGTTTTGATTCCCCTAGAGAGGGTTTCAAAAATTATCAACCAAGATTTATGTGCTGATGAATTATTATCTTTTAATACGAGGGCGGTTCGAATATAAGGTAACAAGCTTCACTGGTTACATATTTTTGGGATTTCTTCAGAAGGTTTTTTATCCCTGGACAACTCGGACAAACTCCTCCATCGAGCTTCAACTTCTTCGCGAGCTCTTAAGAGTTGATTCGGAGAGACGTTTGGAGTTTTGTCAAATTTTCATGAGGAGTTATGATGAAAATCGATTTTTTTTTCATAATTTACTAGTTTAAAGTTTTATTTCCCACTATAATCTGGCCGGTCGGTAGTGAGAGTAATAAAAACGCGTGATCGGCTCATGGGATGCTAGTGGTACCTTTTATAACGATTCGTATTGGCTGAAGCATTGTCTGAGAAAGTCAAGTTCACACAGCTGCACGTTACATTAATTTACTATTATTATATTCTAAAAATCTTATATTAATAATTATTTGAAGCTCTTGTTTTATTATGTTATTTATTTACTTTGATAAAAATTAAAAATTAAACTACATTTCTAACATGCGCTTTTACAGTAAGAATTATGTGACTGTATAATAGCGCATGTTAAACATGTACTTTAGCTTTTATTATTCTTTAATATGTGGTATTACAGTTATGTTATACATTGACTATCCTCTATTTTAAAATAAATTTTATTGTTAAAAGTGGCTGTGATCGATATTCATGGAACTAAATTTAAACTGTCTATTTATCAAGGTCGTTCATGTAACAGCTGCGAGAATTAGTTCTTATTTTGCAAAACATTTTGGTAGTTTCAAATCTTCCGCCTGGCTGTGGGCGTGACTTGAGGAAGCATGTCACATTCGAATGCACATCGCTTTACTATAATTGTATATGCCTTTTACAAATTCTTGTTGAGTTCATGACTCACTCATGTTTGTGCCTTTTTGCTATTACGTCTTCGATTAGTTGCCTTTAAGTGTTTATTATCTGTTTTACAAATGGATGATTTGATGGCAATGCCACCACTATCATCTCCTAAAAAAAGGGTGCAAAGGCATCTGTCATTAGAGGAGAAAATAATGATTACAAATGTCTTCAAGGCAAATCTGCTACAAAACCCAAGCAAGACTAAATCTCAACACGTTGAGTTTGTAGCTATGGCAACGGGTAAGTAATCAATGCAATTAGTCTACCGCATGTAAATTAATTCAGTAATAAAGGAGTAATTTGAGTTACCGTATTATTTTAAATATATAGATAAGCACATGGCTTAATATTACGTTATTATTTTAGGTTCAAGTAATGCATCAGTATATAGAGTCCTTAAAGAACACAAGGAAAACATTTTGACGGAACCTAAAGAATATTCTATACGATTAGAAGAATCGTACATTCTGTTTTCTTAATCAACGAATTGTGAACTGTCCAAAAAATAATGATGGCTATTGAACGGCATGAAGACTTGCCGACCTTAAAGAAAACTTTACTCGAATATTTTGTTCATTGCAGTTTCAAGGGCCGTTCTAGGAACTGTGTTTTGGAAGAAAAAAAAACGAAATAATTAATTGGAGAAGAAGATTTCTAAGGGATATTAAAAAATTCGAGGAGGAAGGAAGAAAAATATATTATCTTGACGGGACTTGGGTGAATGCCGGTCACACAGTGAACAAAGTATGGACTGATACTACAGTCTTAAGTGCACGAGATGTATTTATCCGTGGCCTTTCAACGGGTTTAAAAAACCCGACGGGCAAAGGACAAACATTAATAATCTTACATATTGGCTCCAAAAATGGTTTTGTAGAGACTGGTCTAGATATGTTTCAATCCAAGAAAACGGGTGACTATCGTGAGGAAATGAACTCAGATAGGTTCGAGGGTTGGTTTAAGGGAATTTTAAATAAACTTGAGGACGGATCAGTCATTGTAATGGACAATGTATCCTACCATTCCAGAAAATTAGACCAGTGTCCCACAAGTTCCACAAGAACTGTGGTTAAGGGAACGAAATATTAATTTTGAAAACAATATGGTGCGGGCAGAACTATTGGCATTGTTTAAAGAGAATCGGCCATTAGTCCAAAGATATGTCGTTGATGAGATGGCCAAAGAGAAAAATGCAATTGTTTTACGTTTTCCACCTTACCATTGTGAATTCAACCCAATTGAACTCATATGGGCACAAATCAAGGGTGAGGTGGCAAGGAAAAACACAATATTTAAAATTAGTGATGTCCAAACTTTATTTACTAAAGCTTTAAATAATGTTACCCAAACCAATTGGAGTAAGGCAATCCAATATGTCCGCTTTTTTCGAAATAAAATGTGGGACATTGATAATTTAATGGAAAAACAAGTGGAGCCTCTAATAATAAATTTAAGACCTGATTCGTCCTTGTCAGAATCAGATTCCGATTTAGATTAAAATAAAAATTCATCCGCCCTTATATCCCTCTCAACCACCTTTTTTGAAAACAAAGAATTTATTCAGGAAAGTACCTTGTGTTGTTTATAAAGATTATTATTATTATTTATATCGTTTTGTACGAATTTACTTTATAACCTTTGATACGTATTTGAATAAAACATACAGCACGACATTTCTTTCTTAGATATTACTTTACAGTATTAGGTACCCTTACATTTTTATTTAATATACCATAAATTTGAAAAACTGTCTAGCTATTTAAGGTTAGGGAAAATAAAATTACGGTTAAAATAATAATTATATATATTTATAGATACTTTTAAAAAAATCAAGGCAACGTGTGAAATATGTAGGTATAACATTTAGTAGTGTTGAAAGTTATGGATAGGTAATCGTGATTATTAGGTTTTATATTTATAAATGAAATACACAGTGGTTAACATTCATATATTAAGTCTTTATTTAAAAGACTACGTTTTCGAGAAGCGTCCTCACGCTTGAAAGAGTCGGTTTATACTAACTGAAAAACTAATAATAAAATATTTACAATGAGGTCTAAGCCTCTTCTAAGAATCGTAAAATTACAGATGTTTTACTAAAATATATGCATTACTCCGAAAAGTAAAAAGAGTCCTTTGTGTGACCCATGTGTCCGGGGTCTAAAATATCTTTCAACTAAATGTTAAGTTTCCTTAAACATAAAATCTAAGCATAATGTTAAAATGTTAAAAAAAAATAATTTGTAAAATAGGATTCAATTTTGCTCAGAGAAATTCAACACGCCCCCTCAAAAATGAATCCCTTACATAAAAACAAACTTGTAAAAATACAGTCTACATAATAATATTTTACAACTAAAATCCTAAGTATTAAGTACTCCATACATTTCTTACAATATTATCTTTACTTGAATAAAAACCGTAATGACCCTTCTCTCAACGTAGTCCATCAACTTATATGACTCTACCTGGTCCAACATTTGTTGCTTAAGGGTTTAAGGGAAAACCCAACATCTTTTGAGAAAACCTTACCAGACCAATTTACAATAGTGTTACAAAAAAAATTCTTAAAAAAAATATTTCAAGTCAATTTTTGTTCTGAACTCCATAAATTTTGCCCCTGTCAGTGATTTAGTCAATACATCGGCTATCTTCTGATCTGTAGGCATATAAATTAATTTGATTAGTCCCTTTTCTACTTTATCACGATAATAGTGATATTTTATATCGATGTTTCGATCTTTTGTGACGCAATTCTTATGCATCCATTGTTATCTTCATATATTATTATAGGACCTGATATAATTATTTTTATACTATCTGCTAGTGATCGCAACCACAGAGCTTCTCGTGCAGCCTCATACAAAGCCATATATTCAACTTCTGGAGTAGAACCTGCCACGGAAGTCTGCCGCTTCGTAGCCCAACAGATAGTACAATTTTCGTATAATTTAAAAAGATAACCCGTCGTACTTTTTCTATCATTATTATCACCCGCCCAATCAGCATCAGCATATCCACTTATTATATTTTTATAATGACTTCTAGTATATACTAATTTTAAATCGATTGTGCCCTTTAAATATCTTAAGATTCTTTTTAAATATTGCCATAATTTAATATTATTTTTGTTCATATATCTACTAACATTATTGACTGAAAAACTCAGATCTGGGCGAGTACAAATCATTAAATACATCAAACAACCAATAATACTTCGACATGGCTTATTACAATTTTTATCTAAATTTAAAGCTCCATAATCTATTTTGTTTTCAAGAGGACTATTTTCTGGATCACAATCTTGCATCTTAAATTTTTCTAGAACTAATTTTACATACGCACTTTGATCTAATGTTATGACTGACTCTGTTCTGGAAACTCTTATACCTAGAAATAATCTTATTTCTTTAAGATCTACCATTTGAAATTTATGCATTAAATATTCTTTTAAACTATTCATCGTATCTTTATTCAGAGTGGCAATAACAAGATCATCAACATATAGTACGACATAAATATTTCTGGAAATATCCCCCAAATCTAAGATATAAATGCACCGATCTACTGGAGAATTTTGAAAATTCATTGATTTTAAAGTTTTGTCAAATACCTCAAACCAACACCGGGCTGCCTGCTTCAAACCATAAAGTGCTTTGTTTAATTTACAGACCTGACCCTTTTTACATTGAACGCCCTCAGGTACTCTCATAAAAATTTCTTCTTTTAATTTGCCATTCAAAAATGCTGTTTTTACATCCATATAGTGTAGTAACAGATTATTCTGATTGGCAAAAGCGACAATGAATCTAAAACTAGATATTCTAGCAACTGGCGCAAAAGTTTCGTCATAGTCTACCATAAATTCCTGACTAAAACCTCTTGCTACTAAACGAGCTTTATATTTACAAGGACTACCAAATTCATTATTCTTAATTGTAAATACCCATTTACAGTCTACAATATTTTTATCAGTAGGTCTTGGTACTAATGTCCAAGTATTATTTGTATCAAGTGAATTAAGTTCACTTTCAATAGCTTGTTCCCATTGAACTCTATCCGGCCTATTTTTAATTTCATCAAATGACTTCGGTACAGCACTTATTATTATTTGAGCTGATAACATACATTCTTCTGGACTACCAGATTCATCATATGATATTTTAGGAAGACCTCTGATCCTTTCACTCCTCCGACGACTGGCGTCAAAATCACTACTTTCTATTTCTAATCTTGGAAATTTATTTCTGGGATCACAGAGTACATCTGATTTCTCATTATCAGATTCATTACCTGGTTTATCATTACCAGTTTTACATACACTATCTGATTTCTCAATATCAGATACATTATCTGATTTATCATCATCAGATTTATATACACTATCTGATTTCTCAATATCAGATTTTTTGAAACTATCTGGTTCATCATTACCAGATTTATTTTCCATCACTGAAACTTCAAATGAATCAGTTTCATCTGCGGAACCCTTATTTGTTCTGTCAGATTTTATACCTGGCCGAGAAACCATATAATTTGTCTCGTCCACAATAACATTCCTTACAACGGCATGTTTATGAGATTCTACATCCCATACTCTGTAACCATTTGGTTCATAACCAACCAGTACACCTTTCCAAGATTTATTATCGAATTTAGTTTTATTGAGTTTATCATGTACATATACAGTAGAGCTTTTTCTGTAATTGTTCTAACCATACGTTCAGCAGCGCCATTTAATTGAGGAGTTCGCGGAACTGTTAAATGATAAGTTATGCCTTTATTTTTAGAGTAATCTTTCATATCATTTGATAAAAAAGAGTCCTTTGTGTGACCCATGTGTCCGGGGTCTAAAATATCTTTCAACTAAATGTTAAGTTTCCTTAAACATAAAATCTAAGCATAATGTTAAAATGTTAAAAAAAAATAATTTGTAAAATAGGATTCAATTTTGCTCAGAGAAATTCAACAAGTAGTTAACTAAGTGAACGAAGATTTTAATGTATGAATGCTATGCAATTGATAAACAAAAGTATTATTCATATAATATGATATTAAAATAAAGTATTTAAAATTCAAATAGAAAGGTTAGTTTGAAAAAAGCATTTAAAATTCAATTCAATTTGCCACTAAATGCCTTTTAGTGTTGTGTATGGTGTGATTCAGGCTTACAATTTGTCTCTCGTGCACTATGCACGTGATTACTCTCTGTAATGAGCGGCCATACTACAGATCGTGTCAAAACACACCACAAAAATGAACGATCCTTATATATTGAATCTGAATGTAAGAAAAAAGACTTGGACCAAATAATATCTCTCGTGTTTCATAAAAATCTGTTCAATTAGGAAAACTATCAACGGATTTTCCTCCTAAAAGCTTTACAGCCTTCATATTCTGTCATATTTATTACTTTAATCCGCGTTGAAAGTATTTATATAACGAAAATCCGGTAGGATGTCTTTTTCGTGTTTACGTTTTGTCATTTTGCAACGAATTTATGAATACTTTTCCGTGATTTTTTTAAATAAAATTTTTACCACAATTTCGTTCTACTTTTTATACCCTAATATGATGACAAATATAAACCCCATCAGTTAGCTATTAAAGCAATGAACGTTATCAAATTTATGTTTTCAATATGAAGATTGATTATTTTTGTTTTCTGTGTAAATGCGAAATTAACTAAATTCTACAAAAACACGCACCATATTGATTTCAAATTAAAATGGTTTATTTTAAAAATCATGGTGTATAGAGACAAGCTGTGTTCTCGCGCACGACCAATGAAAAATCCTTCCAAAACGCCACCTTATTGGAAATGCAGCCAATCACAAGACTGCGCGGATTTAGATGTTGGATGCTATGATGACACAATTACATTCATTTATTGTTTGTTTGTTTTTTTTTCACGTCAATCAATGTTTGATTTAAGAAAATATAAAATTTGAGTTTGAGCTAAATAATTTAAAATAATATAACTGTCTAGGTTATTATTTTCAAAACAACAATATTATGATTGCATGGCAATATGGCGGTGTTTCGGAAGTGCGTAGAACAGGTCGAAAATTGTTATACATATAAAATATAGTTTTTCTATTTTCTTCTACTGATTAATAGACGGCGCTAGTCGAATTCACATCACGATATTCAAAGGAGATATAATGCAATATTCGACGAGTTATTAGCCAGGAAAGTAGTTGGTTTCTTTCTTGAAAAACGTCTGAATACATTTTAACGTTAAACTGATACAAAATTACGAAATTAATGATAAAAATGGACGAACCAAATAACTGTAATTGTCAAATTGAAGGAAAGATATTAAAACATTATATAAAACGATGTACAAATTGTAAACATTCTTTTGTTGCTGTAGATGACCGGCACCCAGATCGTCCTGTGACTGTTTCAACTCCAGAAACAATCAATCAAATTGTACGTGCAGATCGTCGGATGAACATCCTTATGGTGTTATAAATAAAGAAACAAAAATCTGACTCCTGATCAAAAGCGCTGGCGTCAACGGGTCTTCTCAGATTTCCTTGAAAGCTTAGAAAAACTATCTGCTTTGAAAGGGATCCGATTTGAGTCGATGGCAAATCAAAAAATAACAAAACTCCTAAAGGTACTTACTGAAGTAGACTTGGTAAATGAAAAAAAAAACGTATAGAGAGGAGTGTGGCGAAGAGATAAAACACCCAAATTAGAACTGAAGACTTAGACAGAGTTGCTGTGAAACGATTTTTGTATTTGTCAATTTCTTCGGCAATAGATGTACTATAAACAATTGTAATATTAATTGATAGTGTACTGAATAATGACAAAAAATTCATAAATTCCGATGATTTTTAGGTATCTATTATAAAACGAATTCACCTCGTATATATTATTACTCATCGGGTTTTAAATTTAAGTACGACTCATCAATTTGATGTTTGATGATGATCAATTCAAAAACGTTTTTGTGAGAACAAAAATTATGAAACACAAAAATTTTATCTAGTCGTAGTTTAGAAATAAAAAAATTTCGTTAATAAGGGTGTTTCGCAGCTGCTATAATTCAATCTTATGGTTTAATTTTAAGTGGATTTTCTGACATCGTAATCAGCCGCTTATTTATATTGCAGAAAGTAAGTACGAAGTTTATGGGGTTGTCTTCTTCTTAATTAGCTAATTATGCATAACACAGTGTATATATTGTACACGCTGCGAACTTTCATTTACCGTCGAAATAAACACGCGGCTAATTAAAAGTTATTTCACTAGTTAAACTCGTCGACTCGATGGGGTATTAATTTTGATGAAAGTTTCCCGTTTTAGATTGTGTCGGATGTACGAATTCACGAATTTATTTCATAATTTTCATATTAAAACATTTCGTTTCAGTTATTTATTATAAAATAAGCCTACTAAAGCCTAAACGTCAAGCTTTGTTAACAAGACAAATTCACTGAAAAAATCATCATCCAGAATTTTTAATAAACTTTGGTCTTATATCTAGTCACTTATTTCATCAATTCAGTATTTCTAAAGCGCTCGTTGCTAAATTTCAGAATTCCAAAGAATCTGTTACCAAAATTTTGCACTTCTGAAGTACCAGTTGCTAATAATCACATTTGTAAAGTGCTTGTTGCCACAATTCACAATCATTTACTTTACGTAAATATCTTTTGCCACAACGTACTGTTTTTAAAGTGTTCAAAGCCACAATTTACGATTCTAAAATATCTGTTGTCCCAATTTACTATTTCTGAAATGAGTGAGTCTTTTGTAATACTCTCATTATTCCGGATTTGTATCAGGAGTGAGTGAAATATTGCTGTTGAAAGACATGTATGTGACTGTATTAGCTCTGCTGGAATACCGCTATTGATTTCTTCTAATTACTTCTTCCGTGATATATAGTGTTAGCTATTCTATACTTTTCTTGATTTTCTATTAAAGTTAAATCATCAGCATATGTTATTATTTGTTTTGATTCATTAACGGTACTTCCATTAAACAATAACTCTGAGGGTCCTTCAACTTATCTTACTCTTCTTCAATTTCTTGTTTCTTAGACCTTTTGATATATTAATATATCTGAATGTTGTTGATTTTAGGTCTATTCTGTTTCAAAATTATAATTTATATCAATAGAAATAAGCAGATTGTCAGTGTCAATATCAAAATTTCTTTTCGAAATGACGAGCAATTCAAAACAATAAGCTTAGTGAAAAAAGATACGAGACATTCTACCAACACCGATTATTATTTCAACTTACGACCAATATCAAACAAGCCATTAACATTGAGTAATGAAAAACTACAAGACTTGTAAGACTTAATGCAGTACATTCAGCCAAATAGTCGCATATTTTATAATGCATTACTAGATAAATTGACGAGTTCATCAGATGTTGTAGATACATTTTCAGATTATGATGAAGATGAATAAGAAAATTATAAAAAAAAATATCTTCAATAATCCCAAAAATGTACTTTGAACTGTACTTTGTGTAAATGTTCTTTATGTGAATAAAATTGTTGAAATCAGATGTTTTTTCCCCTTCTAACTGCCTTATGGATCCTCATTAAGTGAACCAATGTCACTTTAAGATGCAGTAGCTTTAAATCCAAAAAGGGCCAATGTCATAATATTTACATAAAATAGTAACTTGTTAAAACATTTCATATGATAAAATATTGTTTCTTTACATTAACAATAAGCAAATAAAAAAATAATAGTGGGAATCTTAGTATAAGAAAGTTAAATCATTCTAAAAAATCTCAAATATCTTTCAACGCCTTTTTCTCAGGACTAGCATTTTTGACTTTGGCCCTTTTAGAACCAAGCCACAGAGATGGATGTTTAAATGAATGAATTTTGAAGTATATCTATTCTGTCGTAAGAGTTTTCATTCAGTGTCTTAGTTCTGTCTGAGAAACTTGGAATAACTTTACCTTCAACTCCAAATAGAGTACATGGATATGCACATAGCTTCTCAACTCGGATACAGGAAATTCAGGAAAAACGAGTCAACATTTGTCCATACTTTTATCCACTACATGTGTTCAGTAAAAATTGAAAATCGTCTGCTCCCGATTTTTCCAAGTTGGTTTTCACATTTTCCCAGTCGAAATTTCGTCAATTTACTATCACCCTTCTATTATGATCAATATTAATTTTAGAAAATACATGTATAATACAACAACCAAATTTTTTTAGTTTAAGTAATTCTTCGCTCACTGCTGTTTTTGAGAGTCTCCAAAAATTTTTTATCTAGTCTTTTCACGATAAGCAATAATATTCTAAATCTATCTATCCTTTAGGATAAGCAATAATATTCTCCTCTAATTGTGACGGGAAAAAATGTTGAGAATCTTTCATTTATGCATCGAGATTACGCGAAAAAAATTGCTATTTTCAAGTTGTTTTATTGGAATTTATTGAAAAATAAATAAAATTGATTGATTTGGACATAAGAAAAATTATCGGCTTGACAGTCAAAGAATAAATTTACGTCATATTTATGAAATTTCTGTGCCAAATGGAATTGACGGAAAGGGACACAAAAATGATTGGCAATGCGGTCAACGTGTTAATCATGGAATTACTCATATTTATGACGCGTTAAGACGATATAATTGAATTTTTATTTGGAAATTTAAGGAAAAGGCATGAAAATGATAAAATTTGGCATAAAAAATGATTTGCATGAAAATAATGGAAAAATAGGATTTTGAAACAATTTTTATTTGAGAAAATTAACAAATTTTTATCAAAAATTTGAACGGAAATTTGAATTCCAACAGAAATTTTTTTTAAAAATAGAAAACAAAATCGGGATAGTGAATCGAATAATAGAGGTAAAAAATTATTTCTTCTTCTTCTTGTAGTAGGACGAGGTCCTGTCAGGTCTGTCATCAGCCCTCTTGTGACGCCGATGTCAAGCTATCGTACCAGCGTTTTGGGGGCCTACCGATTGGGCGTCTTGTGTCTGGTTTCTGTGTTTTGGCCCATTTGGCAATCCGTTCTGGAGCCATTCGTTCTACATGGTCTCTCCATTGTCGGCGTCTTGCTCTTACCCATCTAACGACATCCGCCTAGGGTGGTTGATGGGTGGATTGAGTAGCCCATTGACTATCACTGCCAGTCCCAAGCCCTGATAAAAGAGGAGGGTTAAGGGGTGAGGCCAGCAACCTGCCCCTCGTAAAAAGAAAAAACGCTCACAGAACTGTCACATTAGCCTCGGAAAAATTATTTAATTATTAATTTATAAATATATGTAAAAACTTATGGTATACATGTTGATTGTTTGATTGTACAATGAATCGACACTGAGGACATACAGACAGCAGCCGAAAATTTGTTGAATGAACATATCACAAAAGTAAAAGTCCTTGAAAAATACTATGAAGATAAGAAGAATATTCACATTGAGAAATCCAAGATATGTACTACTACTATTACCACACTCACTATTACACTGTCTGACGCCTGTTTCGATGTTCTTCGTTAGTCTCTATGTATTTTGTACAAAACAAAAATATATTACCGAGTATAATTGGATTTAAGATCGTCAATTGATTGAATTAGTAAACTCACTAAAGGCATTGAACAAAATATGTAATTTGATCCATTTGGACTATTTCTTGAAAGAAAGTCTATCATTACTCAGATTGAATTAGTACAACTTCCAAATTCAGTGGTAAGTTCATTAATTACTCAACATGTACTGGATACAGTGGACAATTTAAATTTTGGTATCTCTTAAATAAATCCCAACAAATCATGTGTTTTTATATGAAGCCCCGTAGTGATGAAAAAGCTACTTTCGAGTAGATAAACTCAAATATTTGAGATTCCTAAAAACCTCTTCGCTTTTCTTAGGTGATGGGATGTTAAAAAATGCTTTTAAAAAATTTAAATTCTAAAAATCTATCCCCACTTTCATGAATAAATTCAAGGCATTTTTTTTGTAAATTAGTTTTTCCTTGTCCTTGCAGAATGGAGTACCCAATAGATCCCTTGCTTCGGGTAATTCATCAGTGTTAATAATCCCTTATTTCTTCATTTTTCTTCCGATCGAGTATGTCCTGTTATTGATCTCAAAGGGACCTAGTCCTAATGTAAGAAGAAGAAGAAGAAATAAATGAATCTGTTAATGTAAAACGGTCGATTAAATTTAGATTCTGGTCCACATTTCTTAGAAGCACATTTTAAGCATTCTCCAAAGCAACCATGGCATCTTAAATTCATGCAGTCACAAAAATCCATTTCTAATTTATTTTCATAAGATGTTGACGGCATTGCCGCGTCAAACGGGATCGATGTTCCTCGTGGAAGAATGTCGTTATTTTTCTTCAATTTGTACACTAATGTCTCTGGATGGCGACAGATTTGCGGAACCATATCGAAATGGGTTTTTTTCATTTATTTCAATCGGTGTCTTATACTGATTCGATGTCGGTAAAATTGCGGAATATGTTCTTTCTTCATGTATTTTAGTTTGTGAACCATTTTGACTAGATGTCAGTTTGTGGTTTAGTTGTAAGTGGATATAGATATGGAGGGCTAACGTTTTCACTGGATCCATTGGATATTAGCGAGATTGCGGAATTATACCGAGACATCTTAACTAGACATAATTTTTTCCTTGGAGATTTATCGTTATTTTCCTCTTGCAGTATTAAATGGGATTGATGTTCCTCGTTGAAGGTTATCGTTATATTTCCCAATCTGCACAATAGTCTCTTATCTATGGATGTTGTTGGCCTGGTAGCTTCGAATCGAAGCGGCCTTTCTTCATTTATTTCAGTTGCTGTCTCATTTTTACTCGATTTTAGTAAACTTGTGGTTTGACAGTAAACCTCAATGTTGTCAAATTTTACAATTAATGTTAATTATGTTATGTGACGCATGTTACGTTTCACAAATATTTATTTATAAATCATAATATAATTAAAATCATAATGAATCTGGCTTTTGTTCTCACTAAATTTGGCCATTTTATCGTATGTTTATTGTTTGACTATTTGGATATTTTTCAAGTGACATATTAGTCTTATCTTTTTCATTCCATAGGGGAGTATCAGTGGAGTAACGCAACCTTATTTGTTAATAAATCGATTAACTTTTTACAATATAAAATAGTAGATTTCGTACGAAGGTAGAGCAAAGACAAAAGTAGCTAGTTGCATTGAAAATACAGGAAAAAGATTTACCAGAAGAAGTTTATATTTGTGGATCTCATTTCAAAGTAGACAATTTTCAATGGAGGAAAATCCTGAAAAAATATTTTTGTAAAAGAATGTGCGATTGATAAAAGAATTCGCTTATTTACAGAGAATATTGTTTTCGGGCAAAAAGTTATGTTAAATTTGGCGATATTAAAACAGGTACTTCTTGGCAGTGTTTAGACTCAACATCTGAAAGGTATTTATTGTCAGTTGGAAAAATGTTGTTAATGCATACTTATTGCTGATTTTGTATTTTACATCAGTCTGAAAGATCCACTTCATCCAAATTTTCAGAAATTTAATTATTTCACTCACCTGGAACTTTAAGTGCTTCTGAAAGTATGAATAACTCTTGTAACCAACAAGAAAAATGTTCTTGTTGGTCATGGCACTTCTTCACATTACTTTCATCTTGTTTTTGACTACTGCTTTCCCCATAATCTTTCAACATCCGAGTAATGATTTTAACTTTATATTAATCACCGAACTCCACATCTCCATGTATTTCAATTTTATTTCAGAGTCGATATACATTATTCGAGTATCCTATCATCTGAAGTTTCATATTTATATTGTCTATTTTTGAGGTATTCTGTAGATTTTTGGATTAAAAACGATGGATCATAATACATAATACACTGAGAATGATGAAGCAGACTTAACGACAATTTGTAATTGTTTTCCCGCAGCCGAAAGCAAACATGACATTCGAACATAGAAGTTCCACGAAAAAGGTGAAAATTGAATTTTAAAAAATTGATATAAACATATGATTGCATCGTAGCTAGTTTAAAAGAGAATGAAATATTCGAAATATGTGTATTGGGGTAGTTTTAAAAATAATAAATTGATATAATTATATATTTTGTTGTTGAACTAAGTGGTTTTTAAAATATTTATTTTGTCAATATATTACGAGAGTTCGAAATATCAAATAAATCATTAAAAATTAGAACAAATTCAGCTGTAGCACCCGCATTATGGAAATATTTATTAATATCTGTTCTCGATAAATAAAGAAGGGCATCTGGTGTAGTTTTACTTAAAATTTGGGTTGTCAATTAAAGTTTCATTTTTTCCTTTTCATAAAAAGTATGACTTGTTTTAATTTTTGTTACCACCCTAAGTCCTTCATGACATTATTCTGTAGAGTTTTGTAAGTAACTAATTTAACCATATGACTGGAATATTGAAATATAAAAAGCTTTTCTAAAAATTAAAATTAAGTTTAATATGTCACTTGAAGAATATCTAAACACTCAAAAATATTTCACTCCAACAAATCTATTCAAAATGCATTTTCAATATTTAGTAAACAAAGGCAGCCATATTATCTCAAACGAATACAGAAACATAGCGATGTAGCATAGCTTATATTTTTTCGTAAACTTTTTCATCAAAATCATTTTCATGGTCTTGAAAATATTTTTATTTGGGAAAATAACGATAAATCTCCAAGGAAAAAAACAGAGCACTGAATGAAAACGTTAGCCCTCCAAAAAAAGAAGAAAGTATCCGATTTAAATCCGTCAAACCTACAACATCCAGTCAAAATTTTCCACAAACTGATATAAATAGAGAGAGATCATGGCGACTTGATTCCGCAAGTCTACAGACATCTAGTCAAAATGGTTCACAAACTGAAATACATGAAGAAAGAACATATTCCGCAATTTTACCGACATCGAAACATTGAAATAAATTGAAAAAATATAACGATATTCTTCCACGAAGAACATCGATCCCGTTTGACGCCGTCAACATCTTATGAAAATAAATTAGAAATGGATTTTTGTGACTGCATGAATTTAAGATGCCATGGTTGCTTTGGAGAAAGCTTAAAATGAGCTTCCAAGAAATGCGGACCAGAATCTAAGTTTAATCGACATTTTACATTAACAGAATCATTTATTTACATTTTGAAAAGGTTATCACAAACCCTTTGATGAAGTAAAAATCTTAATTATGTTTTCTAATTGTTTTGAAGAAAAATGTTTACATATGTGTTTGACATTGAAGTTATGTAGATTATTCTTTCATATAAGAAATACATGAATTTTTTATCGATCTGGCTTTGTAAATACTATTTGGGAAGAGGTGATTCATTCATTAGTATTGGATATTGCCAACCTCTTTATTGCAATTTCTGTATTTTACAACAATGTCTGAAAGAGCCGCTTCATCTAAATTTTCCTACATTGAATTACTACACTCATTTGAAATTTTAAGTGCTTCTAAGAGTAAGACTAACTCTTGTAACCAACAAGAAGAATGTTCTAATGATGTCACTGATATTGAAGTTCCAATGAAAAAGAAACAGGAAACAAACATGAATACTGATGAAATATCCGAAGCAAGGGACCTATTGTGAACTCCATTTTGAAAGGACATTGGGGTAGCAAAAAACTAATTTAATAAAAAAATGCATCGAATATATTCATGAAAGTGGAGACAGATTTTTCAAATTCATCAAAAACAGTTTTCAACTGTCATATGATTTAATTAGTTAGTAATTGCTTAGCTGCTTACAAAACTCTACAAAATGTTGTTATTGAGTAGAGATTGAGTTCACTAATTCAAACAACTGACGATCTTAACTCAAATTATACTCGATAATATTTTTTTTATTTGTACAAAATATATAGAGACTAACGGAGAACATGGAAACAGGAGTCAGACAGTGTAATAGTAAGTGTGGTAATAGTAGTAGTACATGTCTTGGATTTTTCAATGTGAATATTCTTCTTATCTTAATACAGTCGAACTCCAATAATTCGAACTGCAAGGGACCGTAGCAAAAGTTCGAATTATCGAGGTGTTCGAATTATCGGAGTTGTGCACATTTACATACACATATGTATGCATTTCGATGCATCTTTCCATTTTATAAATAAATAAATATGTTATGGGTATATAACATGTTTATTTATTTATTTATTTATTTAAAATAATAATTTGTATACGTTTGAAGAATTTTTGGTCCTAAAAAGGACCGATTATTTATCTTAAAATAAAAAAAAATACATATATTTATTTTTTTGTAAAGAAATCAGCTATGCTAGATTGCTTCATGCTGACGATTTTTTCCTTTGAAGCAAATCGAGTGATTTGACAAAATATCGTCGTCTTACCTAGAATCTGAAGATTCGAATTTTTCAATTTTTTTCAACACTAACAGTTCGAATTTTTCAATTTTTTTCAACACTAACAGTTCGAATTTTTTAATACCTTTGTATATACATAATTTATACAAGAAAAATTCGAATTTTTCAATTATTCGAACATCAAAAATTCGAACTTTTCAATTATTTAAACGCCAAAAATTCGAATTTTTCGGTAATTAACACAGAAAATACGAATTTTTTGATAATTCGAACTTCAAAAGTTCGAATTATCGAGGTTGTTTTACATGTGTTAGTAATAGGAATGTCAAGGGACCGACGCAAAAGTTCGAATTAACGAGGAATTCGAATTATCGGTGTTCGAATTATCGGAGTTCGACTGTAGTATCTTTTGAGGACTTTTACTTTTGCGATATGTTCAATTAACAAATTTTGAACAGCTGTATGTGTTGTATGTCCTCAGTGTCGATTCATTGTACAATCAACCAATCAACATGTATACCATAAGTTTTTACATATATTTATTGAAATTAAATTTTTACCTCTATTATTCAATTCACTTCCCCCATTTTGTTTTCTATTAGCATCTTCATTAACTGATCGAAGTATTATCTAATGTGGAAATTTTCAATATTGCCATTCATTTCCTCAATGCTTCTTTGATACTTCTCAATTTGTCACTGAGCAATCCAATCAAAAATTCATTCCATAATTGCATCCATTCAGGTTTCAGTTTAATATTGTAGATATCTTCGGTTCCATTTTCCATTTCTTCATTCCTATACAATTCGAAATTATGTATGATTGTAACATTCAAGTTCAGTTCAAATGATAAGCATTCTCACCTCTTATTCGAACTTATTCTTAAAGTCACACTCAGTAATGAAAACATCAATTTCTTGTGAGCCAAATAGACAAGCTACAATTGCATCATATAGCCTATTCGAATTAATAGCTAAAAATAGAGCAGCTCACTCTGTAGGGTAGAATCTGAAGTTTCATTCACTGAAAAAGAAACAAAAAAAAATCGCTCAAATTCACAGTTACAGTTTTAAAACAAACTTTTCACATCAACTTGATGAAAGTACTGAAGTTGCTCGCTAAGCTAATCTATTAGCCTCTGTTAGGTTTTGACCTCAATTAAAGCATAAAAGAAGAACTGCTTTTTTGTAAGTCTTTATCATCAAAACCACCAGGGGAAAAAATTTTAAGTATCTCAATGATTTAATTACATATAACGAAATAAAACAAAAGGATGGACGGAAGACTGATGGTGCTCGTGCTATGAACTGAAGGTTGTAACTTTTATTAAGTCACGGCCTAAGCAATCCCGACTTTTTGCTATTCTGTGTGATAGAATGGGAAGTGAGCTCAAAGCATACCAGCTTCATTGTGAAGTAAGGTGGTTCTCAAGAGGTAAAGTGCTGTTAAGATTGTTCAAGCTTCTTGAGGAATTAATATTTTTCTTTTTCATATCCTTATTTCCTGTTCCTTGTTGTCCTCGATACTATTTTACACTTCTCACTTCATTGTTTCTTGTTTTTTGTTTTCAACATCATTTTCCTCATCGTGGCTCTTCTTCACATTACTTTTATCTTGTTTTTGACTTATGGTTTCTTCATTATCTTTTAATATCGTAGTTATTTTTTTTATAATTTGTATTTCAATTTTATTCCAGAACCGATATCCATCCGATATCACCTGAAGTTTTTTATTTTTCTTGTCAAATTTTGAGGTTTTTTCTAAATGTTTAGCATAAGCATCTAAGCCAAATATACTTAGATTACTTAGTGTCCGTCATTTACCCTCAATCCACTTTTCCATTAAGTTATGGAAAGTATGCTGGAGTTAATCAAGAATAATACCTCATTTTTTCATATATTCTTTCATTCGTTTACTTGTAGATTCTCCATCATTTCCGCTCTTACTTATGAACTTTTGTATCAAATTTAGTTTCAATCATTTTTATGTATTCTATTATCCAGTCTGACAATTAATTTTTGTGTTCCAGTGAAAATATTATAACATTCTGAAGAAAGCATTCATCAAAATGTATATTTCCAATGTTAATAATCCGTTACGGTTTTAGGTTGTCACTAGATTAAAACATCCTCCAAATAAAAGGTTTATTGATTTTTGGTCAAATATATAACACAACGTGGTGAGAGAAAAACTACTAGCTGACCTTACAATTAATACATCATGTCGCGCCAAAAGTGCTAATGAATGGATCATTGACAAACTGCATTGTTGCCAACTCTATAATTTATAAAATCTCAACACTCCTCCTCGATTTGACATGTATTAATGAAAATCGCTCAATCAACTTAAGATATTATATAATATACAACTAAAAACATGAAGCTTTAAATTATACATATTTTGTCTCTAAGCTTTGTAAAGAGTTTTGTACCTAATGATTTAGTAAACATATCAGCTAAATTTTGGTCACTTGATACATAATTCATTTCTATTTCCCTCTTACTAATTAAATCTTTTATATAATGGTTTTTAATATCAATATGTTTGGTTCTTTTCGAATTTTCATTGCTATTGGACATTAAAATTGTGCTCTTATTATCACAATATAGAATCGTTTTGGCAATAGTATTTAAATCCCCTAAAATACCCTTTACGTTGATTAGATCTTGAGCTGTTTGTGCTGCTGCCACATATTCAGCTTCCGCTGTTGATAAAGCCACGCAAGTTTGTTTCTTGGATGACCATGATATTGGGTTATTACCATATAAAATTATAGATCCACTAACGCTTTTTCTACTTTCCTTGTCCGTTGCCCAATCAGCATCTGAATATCCTTCAAGTATTACGTCACCATTTGTATGTTTAGTATAAGTCAATCCTAGAGTTTTAGTTCCCTGTAGATACCTCAAGACTCGTTTTCCTGCAGTCCAGGTCTCTTCAGTTACACGATCCAAAAATCTGCTCAAGTATGACACAGCATAACTGATGTCAGTCTACTAGTCGTTGCTAAATACATCAAACCTCCGATGAGTTGTCTATATGGAATGTTTGTCAAAATTTTGGCTTTGTCGTTATATTGGAATCCTTTTTCCATTGGAGTCCTCTTTGGTTTACAGTCTTTCATATTAAAATAATTTAGCAATTTGTCAATAAATTGCTGTTCGATTTTAATGATATCTTCTGTTCTAGTGATCTTCATTCCTAGAAAATTATTCACCTCATTCAAATCCTTTGCTTGAAAACAGCTTTTCAATAAATTTATAGTCTCGTTCACATCTTTGTCTTCTCCTATTAACAAAATATCATCAACATAAATAAGTATCCAAACCTTCTGATTACTGTATAGACAACAGTCATATAAGGATTTTTTAAAATTATTCTGAATTGCAAAATCATTAAATGTATTATTCCACACCTTTGATGCTTCTTTTAATCTATACAGAGCTCTGTTAAGTTTTAGTATTTTGGATTTATTCACTTTAAGTCCGGCTGGTGCATATATGTAGACATCTTTCTCAAGTTTTCCATTTAAAAATGCAGTCGGGATATCCATTTGTCTGATCTTAAAATTATTTTGTAATGCTACAGATAAGAGTAACTTAATCGTTGAAATTCTTGCAACTGGTGAGTGGTTGGGTTCAAACTGATCCTCCTCCTTAATTTGGAACCCCTTTGCAACTATTCTTGCCTTTTTCGTTCTATCTTCCTTTGTCCTGAAAACCCATCTTGTTTGAATAACATTTCCATTTGTTGGTAGCTCCGTTTCTGTCTACGTATTCAATCTCTCGTGCGCATCTAGTTCCTTTTTCATAGCATTTATCCAATCTTGGTCCTTTACAGCATCTTTATAGCTTATAGGGTCATCTTCTGCTGATATTAGACAATAAGCTGTGTAGACTTCATATTCATTCAGATATTTTGGCTGTCTAGTTTTTCTTCCTCTCTGTGTACTCTCTACTTTGGGTTAGCTTTCATCTACATCCTCTGACCTTGTACTTTCTGTTTCATCATTATTATTGCTGAAGTCAGTCTCTTCTATTGCTTCTTCCTCTATGGTATTTGGTTCTTCTTGTAATTCATTTTCGTATTGTATCTCTATGACCTTTTCATTTATACTTTTCTTCCCACTAGCCTTAATAATTTCATTGTAATCTGTTGTTGTTTCATCAAATCTGACGTCTCTTGATTGAAAAATTTTGTTGTCCTCATAATTCCAAAGTCTATTTCCAGCTTTGGTATATCCCATCATGATGCAAGGTTGTGCTCTTCTTTCTAATTTACTTTGTCTTGGTAAAATTACTGCCCATGCTTGACTTCCGAATATTTTCAATTTTCCTAAATCATTCTTCTTGTACCATCTGGTTGCTGGTGTTTCCCCATTGTTGGCTTGGGTTGGCGTTCGATTTAATTCATATGCTGAGCATAAAATAGCTTCTCCCCATAATTCTCTTGGCAAGTTTGTTTCGGCAAATTTGGTGCGTACCTTGTCCAGTAGGCTTCGATTCATTCGCTCGGCTACTCCATTTTCTTGTGGAGAATGTGGCATAGTGTATTCAAGCTCAATACCTTTACTTCGACAAAAATTTTTAAAATCATTTGATATGAACTCCCCACCATTGTCAATACGAATTCTTTGCGTTTTTGAATTATGTTGCGTCTTAATCAATTTAATAAAGTCAATGATATTCTGATCTGCCTCAGTTTTATTTCTTAGTAGCTTTACTATCAGAAAATGTGAATAATCATCAATCAAAACTTGGAAATATTTGTACCCTTCTGGTGTAGCTACTGTAGCTGGACCTGCAATATCTGAATGTATCAATTGACCAATCTTTGTACTGGTTTTGTTACATGAAAAAAATGGTTTACGTGTACTTTTTCCCTCCATACAAGCTTTACATATTTCTAAACTATAGGGTAAACCTAATCTTTTCAAATTATTCCTATTTATGTGCCCTAATTGCCTGTGCCATAAATTTACATCAGTATTACTATTATTCATGTATGCTACATCATCTGGTTTATTATTAAAATCAACATAAAGACAAAATAAATTATTTGACATTTCACATTTAAACTTAGAATGTTCTTTATCTAAAATTGCTTGTCTTGTCCCATTAATCCCATTAACAAATGTTACCTTAAAATTCTTTTCTAGTAGTTTTGATACAGAAATAAGGTTGTGTGACATACCTGATACAATGAGCGCTTCAATTTTTATACCTTTACCTTGACATTTGCCATTTAATGTCCCTTTTTTGTTTGCAAACAAAGCTTCACCATTCTTTGCAGTTCCAATTTTTATTGTGTGGATATCTTCTATTTCAGTCATATATTTTACCATTTCTCCCATAACCATGTGCTATGTGCATCCAGAGTCCAAAATAAAAGTTTGCACATCAGATGTTGCTATATTGCAGCTAGCTTCAGTGCCACTTAAAGCAATGAAGGCTATTTCACTTGCTGAATTTGCTTGTGATTGACTACTACCTTGATTTTGCCCATTATATATGTTGGAATTTCCAGCTAAAAATTTTTCTCGGGAAGAGAAACCACCTCGAAAATTTCCTCTGGGATGGCCTCTAGAATCCACTCTCCTTTTTTGTCGACATTCAGACATTTTGTGTCCTGGTTTGTGACACTTATAGCAAATGAGCTGTAGACTAGTTTGAAACGACATTTCATTAGTAGATAATTTCTCCTGCCTCGACTTAAGCTTCATTTCTTCATCCAGTAATCTTGATTTTACAAAGTCCATTTTAATACTTGTATTCATTGTTTCTATAGCTGTGATCACTGATTCATATTGTTCATTTAACGATAATAGTAAGTGGCATACCTTGTCTTCCTCCTCCAGTTTAGATCCTGAGTTTTCTAAATCTCTTATAAGGGTGTCAAATACTAAAAAGTGATCTTCTAGTTTTTCGCCTCGCCTTAGCTTCAATGTCAGCAGCTTACGTTTAAGAGTTAGCTTTGTGAACACACTTTTTCTTTCAAATATATTTTCTAGTGCTTTAATCATTTCTTGGGTAGTCTTGGCATCTTTAACCAGATCTAAATGCTTGTCAGTTAGACATTGTACTATTACGCTTTTGCCTTTCGAGTCCTTGGCTCTGAATTCTGCTTTTTGCCTTTCTTCGCTGTAACTTTCTTCTGTTTTCTCCAAAATATTTGTCTTTCATCTAATAATATGGTAACTCTGAACTTCTAGTTATTGAAATTTGTCGCAGTTGTGAGTTGAGGAAGGTTAATTATGGTATTGGCCATTTTATTAACTTATTTAACTTCTAATGTCTTAAAAATTTTATTTCTTTCTTATTCGCCTTCTGGGCCCATAACCTGTTAATAACCCGTTACGGTTTTAGGTTGTCACTAGATTAAAACATCCTCAAAATAAAAGGTTTATTGATTTTTGGTCAAATATATAACACAACGTGGTGAGAGAAAAACTACTAGCTGACCTTACAATTAATACATCATGTCGCGCCAAAAGTGCCAATGAATGGATCATTGACAAACTGCATTGCTGCCAACTCTATAATTTATAAAATCTCAACATCCAATATTTTTTATGCTTATGTCATGTTTTGCAGATTTCATCATGTTTTGGTCTTCTAGTTTTTTAAATGTGTACTCATCGCCACTCATTGTGGTTATTATTAATGCTTATGCCTTATATATTGTCATTTCTCTTATAGGTATAGCTGAAAAATTTTTAGTGACCTTACCTTTTAATTGTTCTGTATCTCCTTCATACAGCTTAGACAATTTTTCAAATATTTCCTTATCATTTACAAATACTACTTGGTATGCGGTTTATAAGCAAGTCCATAATTCTATATGCTTTTAAAGTTATTCCACTTATTTTACAGTTTCCAGAAAAGAGTTTTTTGTTCTAATGAATTTTCGTTTTTAGTTTCGTAATCCGAATTATTTATTTATGCATTGAAAAGTCTCGGATCCATAACTTGTTGTTTTTGATATTATTAGAATAAAAATATCCTTTTTATGTTTATAACTTAATATAATGACAGATACGCAATAACCTAAGCTGTCTAATCACACTAGAAGTCAATTTCACAACGTACTGGTATGTTGCCGTTTTCCCTTTCACCACAAAAAATATTCTAGGCACCGTTGTAAAATATTATTTTGGTTATATTATGATGTCTACATAATATATACTGTAATATCATTGTATAAAGAATATTCTTAATACAATGGTAATACTTTTATTACTCATAAAGGTAAGACTCCTATATGGACAGTTGGTATTACATATATGTCTACATCTTTTAATTTTATTTGTTTCAGATAGTTAAATCATCGTAACTATAGCGGTTTTATTTCGTGATGTGCAACGCGAAAATACGTTTTTTTCTTATTTTTCATTTCCGATACGTAAAGATATCATCAATTGATGATTTCGATTGGTTAACGAGATAAACATTTGAAAGTGTTTGATTTCAAAAGTCAACAATTGTCAGAAATATTATTTCAATTGAATGAAAGTAAGACGGTTAATAAGTGTTTTTTGTATATTAAAATTATATAAGTTTTTAAATGCCGTCGTCTTTGAGTAAAGAAACCAATTTATATTACAAAAATTTGGTAGTGACAAAGTTCAATAACTGGTTGAAGTTGGTTAAGGAGAAGAAAAAACAAACTTATCAAAACCAAAACTCAACGGTATCATTCCAAGCTACAAAGGAGGAAAAATATGCTAACGTTAAAAATATTATAGTGACTCCTGCAGATAAGTTCGATTCGTCACCACCAATGAACTGTAACGACGCCAATTCCAACGAAGTTCTAAACAGAAAAGATGTGAAGGAGGAGGAACATATGAACTTTTCGATCGAGAGCTTTTAATCAATTGAAAGTGGAGAGTGGAAAATTTGTAAACTCATATACAGGTTTATTATTTTTTTATATTGAGTTTGTAAATTTTGATGGCTATATACAGTGTGATTAATCGACTTTTTTTCGTAATCTATCTTGATAAAATTCCTGAAACGACACAAGGTACTCGATAATGGAGTTAGTCAAACTGTGTATTGACGCATAACGATTATTTTCAGACGCAATACCACGTGGCATTTTTCGATTCCGACGCAATGAATAGATCTTGGGTGGAGGCCGAGAATTTGAAACCGTTCTTGAAAAATATCGACGATAACCTTGTGCTGAACGATAAATTCAATAAATTCAATCTCAGGATGGATGTAGCCGTTAAACAGACTAAAAAAGCCGTCAAAATGAAGCGTTTTAGCTAGTCATCATTATAATCTATAATTACTCAACCAAGTCACATACAATCAGAACTTTTGAGGACATTACTCGTTTAGTTCGATTTGCACATATAATGGTGAATTTGTACAAAGTGATTAGATTGGTTAAATGGCAAGTACCTTGAAAGTTCTTATTTAAAAACAAGTGATACGACAAAATTCATTTATCAATAATTTATAATAATAAACATCTCAATGCAAAACTTATTTCCATTAGGCTAGTTGAAAATTTTTAAAAGAAATCCCTAAGAAGGTAAAACCGAATCGTAAGTACATTGCTGATTATTTGAAATATGGTTTTTGTGGTTACTGGCACAGATTACGACCTGCTACTTCAGTGTGTTTTATGTTTCGAGGTATTTGCTGATGAGAGTATGAAACCTTCAAAACTGTAAAGACTTTCCACAAAAAAAAAACATTTAACAAAAAAGAATTCTTAAAGTCAAACTCGATAATGAAAACATTTTCTGGTGAGAAAAATAGACAAGCTACAATTGCATCAAATCGCCTATCCTTATTGATAGCTAAAAAAGGAACCCAACACTTTGTAGGGTAGAGTCTGAAGTTTCATTCACTGAAAAGGAAACAAATATCTTAAATATCTCGATGATTTAATTACAGATAACGAAATAAAACGGACAAAAAGTATTGGACGGACGACTGATGGTGATGGTGCTGTGAAGTGAAGGTTGTAACTTTCAAGTCACGGCCTGAGCAATCCCGACTTTTAACATTCTGTGCGATAAAATGAATGAAAGCGCTGTCACAATTGTTTGAGCTTCTTAATGAATTATGATTGTTTTTGTTGTAAAATGACGCAACCGGGCATAATTTACCCGTTTTTATTTCCTTATTTCTTGTTCCTTGTTGTCTTCATTTTACACTCTTGACTTTTCTGTTTCTTGTTTTATGTTTTCACCATCATTTTCCTCATCATGGCTCTTCTTCACTTCACTTTCGTCTTGTTTTTGACTTGAATTGACTAATAATTATAATAAATAAGCATATTCTCATTAAAATCCTAAATGTTTGCCTCATGAAGGCATGAAACGTCACATCGAAGATTTGTTGGTACATGTCTATAGTAAATTTGTATTCAAATAAAACTAGTATTTGATATTATTTCATCCAAACATTCTATGCTAGATAAAACAAAAGCATAAACGAATACAGTTACATAGCAATTTTACATAGCTTATATTTTTTCATAAACATTCTCGCCAAAATTATTTTCTTGATGTTTGTTTAGATCAATTGTGGGAAATATTGTGTATTAACCAAATTTAGTAAGAATTAGAGCCAGATTCTTATTGATTTTTAATAATATTACGATGTATAAATAAATATTTTTAAAACGTAACATGCATCCAGATAATAAACAAATAAATTGTAAAATTTGACAACATTGAGGTTTACTGTAAGTTGGCTTCAATTATATTCAAACATGCCAGCTGGGTTCATCCTTTTTATTCGTTCAAGATCAAAGTAAACCAAAGTTTCAATAAAAGGAACTTCGTAATTCATTATAATGATAGGAACGGAAATGGTATCTAGTTGGAAAAATTACTTATGTTTAAGTTTTATACGTGAAGATTAGGTGAATATAGTTTAAGTAATGAAGTAAATTTTGACAAAAAAGGTATATATTTTTTAAATATTGATTCTTATAGTAGGTATGTACAATTATTTTTCACATTTTCTACACCTTTGATTGATGTCAGAGGTTTGAACTTAATATACCTATACGTACTTGTGTATTTTAAAATGATCACGTACACACCACAATGTTTTATTTTGATGAATACTGGAAGTAGTTTACAAATAATTTATTTTTAGTAAGTGAAAACTCACATAGTGAAGTAAAAAAGTAAATTGGTGAAATGAAAGTAATATTTCGTGGAAAATTTTAGCTGAATAAGTCAGTTGTAGTATATATATTAAGGTTAATAAAGTCGTTATTAATATTAAATTAATTAATTTCTATGGCCTTTTCTGTTCTGAATGGTAACCAACAAACTAATGTACCCAGAAGAGAAAATACTAAACATCCCAAATCCGTAAGTCACGAAATGATGTTTCCAATTCCGAATCGACTACTCTTCAAGCCCAAGTAATCTAGCATCATTCAGAAGTACAAAGGAAGTGCCTTTTCAAGGACGAAAATTCGGGTGTGACGTATGGAAATCATATCAGTTATTATTTTCAAACCACGTAATTTTGATTTTGATCGGTAAAGTAGCGAAATTCCATATAGAAAAAAAAATTATTCAAAACGTCTGTGCGTCGTTTCCACTCGAGATTCTTTTTCTATTATTTTTTACGTTCTGTCTCGAGTGGTAAGTGTACATGGTCATTAAGTCTCGCCGAGGGTCGAAATATGATGAAGTAATTGATACTATACTTAACAAAATGGAAAAATGACAATTGAAAAATTATTAATGATATATGATGTTTCTAAATTCGTAATTATCAGAAATAAAGTGCGACAGTTTCTGTTATCTAAATTCAAAGACAAAGGTCTTAAAGAACTTGTCGTAACGAACTTTGGGTTAAAATTATAAAATGCGATGGACATCCTTCATATTAGAATCTAATTGAAGTCTTTAGTGTTAATTTTTCAAGTATTACCAGAATTTCACTTCTCAATCGAAATATTTTGACACAATTTATATCATATATAGATTTTTTTCGTATACGAAGTTTTATTGTCAATAACTTTATCATTATCGTTTGTAATTTTATAATTGATTTTCAAAACTATACAATGACAACGACGTTTGTCTCCTTTTGAATATACGAATAGGTCCTGTTAAGTGTATTTAGTGCACTAGCAGGGTACATGGATGTGCACATAGCTTCTCAACTCAGATACAGAAAATTCAGGAAAAACGAGTCAACATTTGTCCATCCTTTTTTTCTTGACATCTACAACTTTTCTTGAAATAGGGTGTCCAGTAAAAATCATCGTCTTGTGTTCTTAGTGTCTGTTTATGGAAAACAACCTTGTTTGTCCCATCAAATCCTATATGTACCCAAAAAAGACTGTTCGTTTTTAGTATGGAACTAGAAAAATCTAGTCTTTCTGAACGCGTTAGACCTCTTACTACTGACTACTATCATCGATTAAATCAAATCTGGTTTCGTCCAAAAAAGGATAACTAGTTTAGATCTAAAATCTGGTATTCGCGTTCTATAGCCAAGCTTCTGAGAAGTATCCTGGGTATATTTGATGGTGTCCTACATCGGTTCCAGCAAGTTTAGGCGATTTGGATCATTATTTTTATAATACTATCCATTAATGGGTGTTTGCGTTGAAATTTTTTTATTATTTCGTCTTTATTAACAACTTTATATCGTGTAGGTAGGTCCGTTGTTTGATATTTTGCAACCGAGATATTTTTCTTTGAAAATAGATATTCTGGACACTTATTTTTATATATTCACCTGAAAATAGACGATATTTAAGTCGTCTTGTGTTCTTAGTGTCTGTTAATGGAGAACAATCTTGTTTGTACCCCCAAATGCTATCTGTACCCAAAAAAAGACTATTCCTCTTTAGTATGGAAAGACGTTTTTTGGAAAAATCTAGTCTTTCTGAACGCGTTAGACCTCTCCAAACTACTATCATCGAATAAAACAAATCTGGTTTCGTTCAAAAAAGGATAATTCGTTTTGAGCTATAATCCAGTGTCTGTGTTTTACAGGCAAGCTCCTGGGAAGTATCTTGGGAGTTAATGGTATCAATTAGGATAATGTTTGAGTCTTCTTGCTTTCCTAGTAAGGCGAGAAGACTTTTCCTCAATGGATAACCATTATCAATATTATTGAAGATTTTTCAAAAGCCAAACATTGATGAAATCTATGCTATAATATCTGATGTTTGAATTTACGAAAATAGACGTTCGGTGGTCCGAGTAGTTTTAAAATTTGAGTTGTTTTCATGTGATAAACAAAAAAACTAACAGCGACATTTGCTGCATATACATCAAATAAATTATGTCTGCTTTTACATCCGTCTGCTCTTTGAAATGATATCGACTAAAGCACACGCTATTAATTAAAATGGTGTCATGCCGAATTTGAGATTAAAAGACATTCGCATAGTCTAAAGACGTCCTCGACGCCGCCCGTCTCCGCCACCGGAGAAGTCCCTAATTGTTTTTTTATGTTTTAACCTAGACATCCGACTGTTGATAGTGAGAACTCCAATGTCGAAACGGTTGATTGTGCAAACGTGATTATTATTCGAGGTTTCTTACAAAAGTTCTCATAGATATTTGGAGAATCGGAGGTTAAAAATTAAACTCGTAGATTGAATTATTTTACAATTTTCTTATTTTATTGTGCGACCAGTAAAAACCACTTGGAAGCTTAATTCTGTAGAATAAACTAAGGTCTCGTAATATATGTCCATTCCGGTCAGAAATACCGAGCTCGAGTCTACAACTGCTTTTCTATATTTAACAACGACCGTCTGCCGTTTTTATCCTTTTCCTTTTTGCCATCATTCTAGGTTATTATGGCCCATAAAACGTTAATCTCATTCGAAATAATAATCTCCATGTTTATTAGAGACGAAAAGCACAACGGGTGGTAGAGAGAGCTGCATAATCTCGACGTATTCATATATATTCCCTTAAGGGCTCACGGAGGTATTATCTTTATATTTTTCCGTATTTTGTGCTTTGCCATAACTTTTCTACGTCGGAATAGATGAATTAGTAGTTTAACAATGTTTGTATGTGTTTTTTTTTGGTCCTGTCTTCTCCTTCAATTCGATTTCTACAGGTATTTCCTCATCTGTCTTTGTTTCTTGCCCATAGACCATAGAGGTATCTATTATTCTTCTTACAAATTCTCATTATGTGTCTCGCCAAATTTAGTCTTTTCTATACCTCACATTTTCTCCTCCCAGTTCTTACTCTATTTCTTTATTTTTTTGCAATCTTCTTCTTCTTCTTTTTTATGTATGACGGTTGTTTCCACGGCGTACGCAATCTTAATAATTGTCAACAGCTTTTTGTTGCGACTAATGCGTCTTAGTACTTCGTCGTTGGTGATTCAGTCAGTCCAAGGTGTCTTCAAGATGCGTCTATAGAGCCGTGTCTCAATTTGTTTGATCGTTTGAGCTATCCAGGTGAAAATTTCTTTTTCTACAGAAGGACTGACCACAAATAACATTCCATGAATCCTATTCAGACGTGTAGGTTTAGATTTATGTTTGCAAACATTGACAAATACTTTTCGAACCATTTGATCTTGATTTCTTCATCTACAGTTTCAAATGCGTATTTCTGTGTCCATATACAATATACAGTACGATGTGATGTAATCAGAGAAACTGAAACTGCAGTTCTAGGTCTTTAGGAAAGAAGGACTTATAAACTAGCGGGAAAAAAACGAAAAACAGGAAGTTGTTGAAGGAAATGATCGAGGATTTTAATGTAATTATAATATTGAAGATAGATTCGACGTTTATGTGTGGATTTCGATTCAAATTTGTTCTTTTTTTGTCTTTCAATTACCTGGAACCGCGTATGTTAATATAATGGACCTGATAATGCCCCTTTTCTTACATTTGCATTGTGCAAATACGGCAAATTTATGCATTAAATTTGCTCTCTTCTATTCAGAAGTTCCCTCATTTTTCAACATTTTACACAAATATTCTTTCGTTTCCTAAAAATAATTCTTAACACACAAAGTGATTTGCGAAATCTAAATTTGTATTTACATTAGTTACTTTTTTTTGAGGAAATCCATTTATTTTTATTAGCATTTTTAGATCGCGCAATCCGATTCAAACAGTGTCTAATTGAATCTGACACCGCTCAGACGTATAAAAAAGAAGAAGGATATTTCGAGGTTATAATAAGTATGTTGGATACAAATAATCAATTGTAATGAATAAAATGTTTTTTTGAGGTTAAGTTAGTTAAATTTGACATCAACGTCGTTCGTATGTCAAATATTGATATAAATTGAAAACCGATATGTCTAGATTGAGAAAAGAGAAGCGTTGCTTTTGCGATGCAATTAAACCGGGTCCTTTGAGTTATAAACGCAAAATTATGGAAAATTTGAGAAATGAGACACCCGCTACGGATAGTAATAACGATTGTAGTAGCATCCCAACGAGTTCGAGCGCTAGAGATAATTCTAAACCAACACCCGAAGCTACCAAAGAAGAAAACATCAAACATCGAAGAATGAAGAGATTTAAAATGCAATCGGACGGTGTTATTACATCTATTAATTGCGGTACGTCTGAAGATAATGAATTTTCTTATAAAAAAGACAATGTTAAGGATAAAACTAAGAATAGCGAAAGAGTTTTGTTAATTGAAGCACAAAATGTAGTTATTCAGAATCATTATTATACAATTTCTTAAACTATTTCGATTATTCGTATTTACTACCAACTCCGGGAGTTTCTTTTCTAGCCTTTTTCAAGGTAAGTTCATCCTCAAACTTACTCTTATTTACCGATACCTTCCATTTGTACCTAACCATAGTTATTAACCTCTAGTTTCTCACCCCTTTTCTTTCCAAATCAATCTTCACATCATCTAATATCTTTAGATCATTATTCTCGATCATCCAACTTTTATTTTCATTCTTTTCTTTCATTGTTTCTAACATAAATGTAACATAAACTTTTGACTTTAAACAGCCCCTCAAAAAAAATTCGCAGCAGTTAAATTTGGTGACTTATAACCTATTTCGAATTTTCCAAAACTTGAAAAAAACTCGTGTGGGTACATGATAGATTTTTGCTCAAAATTACATTATAACAGACTACAAAAATATTTTTCGTACGTATGTTTGGTACAATAAACTCTATTTGTAGAAATATCTGTGGGACTTTGAGCCGTAAGGGATTTTGAATTATTATAAATGTAATAACGAGAGAAAGTATTAGTTTTTGTATGCACAACTCCGCGCGCGATTTCCCAGGCAGTTGTGTCAGAAATATACGTGACCACAAAACTGAATTTTCCAACTATCATATGTTAATAATCATGTCGAAGCTGCTATCAAAGCACTGCTACTAAAAGATATAAAAACGGAATTTAAATTTTGGATATACCTCGTAGTATTCAAAGCCTCGTGATATTTCTGACAATTCTGGTATTAAGTTCAATCACAGATTCCATCGGATGAAGATTTAAATTAATTAAATTTTGAGTCTTAAACTGGTATTTGTTTAAACGTAATAGCACCCCAAAAGCCGTTGGGTTATAAAACGACGACGCGCAGTCATTACCATTTTTAAATTACCCAATCAAAAAAAAAAGAATTGAATAATTGACGTTTTTTGAACAGAGACGATTTTTCAAATTTCAAAAATGTTCATTTGTAGGTTATTTAAACCTACGAACTTTTGATTTGAGGTTAACTCAATAATTAAATCTCCCCGCGTTGTTCAAAACGTACCGTTTTGATACTGAATTCGAGCTTATGACGTTATTAATCTTTATTTTTGATAATGAGGACAGTTGAGCTTTTGTACTGTACAATTTATCTCGAAATAATGATTGAAATTGTACTTTTAATTAATTAGAGAGAATCCAAAGGAGCTGGTATCAGATCTCATCCGAGTTTGTGTGTAGTTTTGCCCGTTTCTCCAAGGATATATTCAAAAGAGAATTCTCTCGTGTTTCAATACGAAATTGTTTGTAATGCAAATTCAGTTTTATTATAAAATTTCGTTTCTATATACGTGTATTATAATCAATTTTAATCTCTTCCTCGAAGAGCTCCATAATCAAAGAATCTTATTGTTCCCCATATGGGATTTTACGATGTGTCCAGTATAGGCCCAGACTTGGACCAAGTGTCCTAAACTTGGTGGGACTGTGATTTAAACCCGGTTGAGATAACGTATAAGTATCATTTATGTATCCCAATAAAGTTGGGATAAAGTATAACCATCATTTATGTATCCCAATAAAGTTGGGCTAAAGTAAAACTATCATTTATGTATCCCCAGGAAGTTGGGCTAAAGTATTACTATTATTTATGTATCCCAATAAAGTTGGGCTAACGTTTTTAATAAAGTTTTTTTTTGAGAGTTATTCACTACGCATAACATATTGTGGTGTTTTATTCTAATATGATTGGAGGATTTCAGTGGGGGGTATGGGACACCCAAAACCATTTCACTTTCTTTGGTTGTTGTTGATTTATGTATGTCAAACGATTTGACCATACATTCCTCAATTTTTTTTCTTTGGTTCAACTTTTTTTATTTCTTTTTTATTTACTCAATGAGTCTTTCTCGCGCGTTTTCAGTTTGTGGTTTAACGAAATGGGTCATGTGGATATTTTTTCATTGCAATTTCCACTAAACACTGTCCCAGTTCTACCAGAAGATTACGTAGTTTAGGAGTTATTCCCGTCGCCTCGGCCGTTTAAAGGGATCATCTTCATCGGAAAACCGTAAAATAGCCGCATTACAACGAAGTCCTGTATCACCTTCCAGACCATTTCCGTTTTATCGTAAGATATATGGAATATGCGTCAGAAAATAACTTTTTTCTAATTCTTTCAATTTGAATTCGCAGAATATGTTACCAATAAAACGATTGTCGATGTGATTACGAAAATAAATATATTGTATGAAAGGAATTTATATAAAACGACGATTGTTATAATGATAATCCACTAAAATGTTTACCTGCAGTTTTTGACGACAACATAGTTATATAAACGCGAATCAATCAGTGTATTTGTGAATGTTGTCGATTTAGCTGAGGAAGTTTTACAAAGTCTTCTTCAAGATCAAAAATCCATAGTGATTCTACGAGGTCCAGATTCGAACAACTTTATTCAACAAAATCCCCACCTAGTGCAGTTTTTCCAAGACTTTTTCGACAGGTAGAGTTTCGAGGATTACTATTAATGGAGAAGTGCAATTCCGAGGAATCAAATACCAAGGCACGTCTTTCCCGAACAGAACTTCAAGACAGTTTTATTTAGAACATGGTTCTGTTTTGTAGTTAAAACTATCATTCATTCGACGTAGAGGTGGTTTTCCTTTGGTTTTGTAACAATTTTGATATATTCTTCTTTGAAACCAATTGGTGAGTCGATTGCTTATCACTTTTTGAAAAGAGAAATAACTAATTTAGTCGCTTTGCGTGACTGTTCAGTGGTTTACGTTCATTTTTCAAATATTATGTAGATACGAACGAAATTTTTAATAACATGGTGACTGTTTTATCATTTTCGAGTGTCGTTTCAGATCCGAATGTTATATGCAAATCAATATTATACAATAGTATCAATATGGATATTGGGGATATTATTTCAATTTTCATATTTATGCATGCGAACTTTTTCTTTAACAAAACATTGAAGTATCTATTGAAAGAAAACCAAATAAATATCTACGTAGGGCAATAACCAACTGAACTAACAAATAGAAAATCGTGTAGATATGCCCAAATACAAATTACATATCGTTGATTATTCATTCATAATAATAATTTCGCCTAAAGGATATAGGAACATGTCCGCCGCAAAGCTGCGGTTCGTTTTAATACTTTCCAGCCCTGTGGGCTCCGGTAGTTGCTATGCATAGATAACGTCCCCCCATAGATATAACGAATAAACATGGACGTCGTTAAATAATTATTTACTAAATTTGTATAAACACATTCCATAATCGGAAATATTTCCGATTATCAATTTCGGCACCTTATGGATTTTATAAGTTTATAGGTAAAATAAATATTGTTCACGATGGGTTCAAGAAGTAATTTTGAATTAAAGTTCAAGCGATGATTTGTTAGGGGTACCTACTCTCTGTATTTATCATCAGTTAATGAGATTCGTCTTTAGAAACTTTGTTTTCCAAAAAGCAAACTATAATTTGTCTTTGGGAGTGCCATTTAAAAAAAAACACAATTCGTCTTTAGAAACTTATTTTTTTAAGAAAAAACTGACATTTGTAGTAACGAACATTCTTTTTGAAAACCAAAAACATTTGTCTTAAGAAATGTTTTTTTCCAATTATAAACCAAAATTTGTCTTTAGGAACTTTGTTTTTCAAAAAAAATAGAATTTTGTCTTAAGAGACTTTTTTTTTCAATTAGAAACCAAAATTTGTTTGCAGAAACTCAATTTTCCAAAATAAAAACAAGGAAATTCATCTTAAGAAACTTTGTTTCCCGAAGAGCAAACCAAAATTTTTTCTTTGCGAATTTAAAAAAAATTCAAAAAATAAACCAAAGTTCGACTTTAGAAACTCTAGAAAATACTGACATTTGTAGTTACGAACTTTCTTTTTGAAAACCAAAGACATTTGTCTTGAGAATATTTTTTTTTCCTCAATTATGAACCAAAATTAGTATTTAGAATTTTCCGTTTTTGGAAAAACAAACCAAAATTTGTATTTAGAAACTTTATTTTTCAAAAAATAGACATTTGTCTTAAGAGACTTTCTTTTTCAATTAGAAACCAAAATTTGTTTGCAGAAACTCAATTTTCCAAAATAAAAACAAGGAAATTCATCTTAAGAAACTTTGTTTCCCGAAGAGCAAACCAAAATTTTTTCTTTGCGAATTTAAAAAAATTTAAAAAAATAAACCAAATTTCGACTTTAGAAACTTTAGAAAATACTGACATTTGTAGTTACGAACTTTCTTTTTGAAAACCAAAGACATTTGTCTTGAGAATGTTTTTTTTTCCTCAATTATGAACCAAAATTAGTATTTAGAATTTTCCGTTTTTGGAAAAACAAACCAAAATTTGTATTTAGAAACTTTATTTTTCAAAAAATAGACATTTGTCTTAAGAGACTTTCTGTTTCAATTTGAAACTAAAATTTGTTTGTACAAACTTCATTTTTCCAAAAATAAGATGAGATTCGTCTTTAGAAACTTTGTTTTTCGAAAAGCAAACCAAAATTTGCCTTCGGGTATTGCCATTTCGATAGAAAACAAAATTCGTATTTAGAAATTTCTGATTATGGAAAAACAAACCAAATGTTGTGTTTAGAAACTTTATTTTTCAAAAAAAAAATAGACATTTGTCTTAAGACACTTTCTGTTTCAATTAGAAACCAAAATTTGTTTGTACAAATTTCATTTCTCCAAAAATAAGATGAGATTCGTCTTTAGAAACTTTGTTTTTCGAAAAGCAAACCAATATTTGCTTCGAGAATTGCCATTTCGATGAAAAACAAAATTCATCTTTAGAAACTTTTTATTTTCGAAAACAAAAAAATATTATCACAAGAGACTTTCTTTTGCAATTAGAAACCATATTCAGAAACGTCAAAAATAAACCGACGTTTGTTTTCCAGAACTGTCGTATTCGAAAAAACAAACGAAATTTGTTTATAGAAACTGTTTTTTCCAAAAATAAATTGTCTGTTATCTTAAAAAAATGTTGGTGGATGTTTTATTTAGATATACAAACAAACCAAAGAATTGATTAAATAAAGTTTGTAAAAAGAAAAATTTCTAGGAACCAGAAATAAGTGGACTTAGGGAGAGATACATAACCTCTAAGGAAAATAAGATCCGAGATTATTTTATATATCAAACAATACATGTGAACGTCCATTTTCAAAATAGAATAATTTCGACTATTTAATCAACAATAATTGTATTCAACGATCTAATTTAATGAACAGTTACAACAAAATTTCTCTGTAACACAGTTTATAAACTCGACGATGAGGTTCACCTTTTGTTTTCCATTTCCAACTTTTTCCCTCCACGCTTTTATTTATTAAGGAGGATGAATTAATAAAAACGTAAACAAAGTAAAGTTTTACAAGCCGTTAGAACTTCATTTACATCCTGGAAAAAAAAGACATAAAATATCCCCCAAAATAAAATACGTTGCGAAAAATATTCCGAATAAAAAAATTCTCAACGAGGCCGTTTTAGAGAAATTTCAGTGTAGTGGGTACTCCCACAAATACCTAGCCTGACCTAAATATGGCGGTAGTTATTTGAAAAATATTAGAAAGTACACAATCTATACAAAACTTTTATTTGAAAGGCGTTAGCCTAAATAATATGAAAGCTGAACTGAATTCTACGCAGGGCGAGATTGCTAGTTCGTTATAAACAGTAAAATATTGTGTAGCAAAGTTTATACGAGACCGTACGACCTTCGAAGACCAAATGTTTCAATATTGAAGACTCGATCGTGATGGTATTGATATTTTACTGTAGATTTTAGTTAGTAGATTGATTTACTTTAATTTTTTATTTAGTTAAAATCCGAAAGATAAATAAAAAGCTGACAGTTTTCTTTGCAGAGTAATGTTCCACAATTTCTACTAAACTGGTAAGACTAACGAACAATATAAATCAGCTTAACGTCGTGGCATTAATCTAAACGCCAGAAGGGATTAAATTTTGGACTAAATTGGTATACCTTTCAAACGGTTGGGATTTTTTAGTCCTTATTTCACACTTGACCGGAAGAAAGATGTGAATAATTGCTTAGGAAAAACTTTTTTCTTATATTTCAAGCCACATTTCCTGGAAATTCGAATTTCATTGCGTAATGTAACGCTTTGGCATATCTTGACAATCAAAACGATTACCACTTGAATAATCGATCATAATCGATTATTATTTAATCGTAACTAATCGATTTTTAGCCAATTACGTTTCTCAATTCGTAAAACTTAATATTAATTTAATTTAATTCAATACTCAAACTTTCTATTGGATATTGTTTGTTTTATTAGAGGTTCGTGATGATTTTTTATGACTTCTTGAAATTTAAAATATCCGTTTTATACAGATTATTATACTGTTTATACGAAATGTAGAAGTTTATTTCGTGATAAAGAGTACTGCATGGGATTTATTCATAAAAAGCAGTGGCTATATAACCAAACAGACTGAATACATTGTTCACGCCGATATAGCTCGTTTCGATAACCAAGTTATATCATCTTCAGAAACTGAAGATAAACTGTGTATTCTAAGTGCATTTAAGCCCTCAAAAGCTCCTGCATAGATATCTGATTTTTCGAAAGCTTTGTCTGACTTTTGTATATGTTAATATTTAATTTCTTATTTTTTAGACCTTTTAATATGTTTATACTTCTAAATTTTCTTGATTTTTGGAGTCTTTTGTTTTAAAAAACGTCAAATTTTTATTTGTATTTCAAAAATTACGAAAAAAAAAAACGGAATAGGCCTAGAATCAAGAAGAAGAAGAAAATTCAATGAAATAATGTCGAAAAATAGACAAATAGGATACTAAATATGTAATTGTTATTGAAAATTTAATAAAAGAACGTCTAAAAACAAAAATATACAAAAACAAAAAAAAGTAACGTGTAAGTCTCACATTAAACGGAGTCAAAGAAAAATATTTAACAGTGTAATATTTATTTTAAAAAATGGTAGTTTCGTTGTTGTTGAGTGGCAACCTAAAATTCATCACCTTGTATATGTTGGAAACGATAAAAAAATCAAAAATAATTGCTCATAATGGATAGAACAAATTTTTAGAAAAATATAGAAACCAAACAAGTTTATGGGTTAAATAGTCACGCCCCGATTCACATCAATTTGCTTTGGGTTTCGTGATACAGCAACACTGATGTGAATATATGAAATCTGTCATTGTCATCATAAAGTTTGACATTTGTAATGGCGAACGTGTTGTTTACTACGATTTTCTGACGTAGATTAAACTAATGTTGAAGAATTCGGTGATGAAACCCAATCTCGAGGACGTTGTTATGAACCCACGTTTCATCAATAACATAAAACGGTTTTATTTCTGTTAAACGCTCGATGGAAACATTTTCGCGATGATGGTTTTGTTTCAATGTGCACAAACGCGGCATCCATCTTGTACTCAACTTTCTAATGTCAAAATTTTCAGTTAAAACACGATGTATATGTCGAGTATGTTTGCTATGAATAAACTGAACGATCCACGAGATTTCAGACAGTTTTATAGTCAATATCCTTCGCAAAATGAAATTTCGTTCATTTTTTCCCAAAAAGATAATCATTTTCTTCTCACTTCTCATTTTGAAAACATCGCTATACATGGTTTTCCCTAGCTAGTATCTAAAAGATTCAAGAATGAATGTTACAATGGGACGTAAAAGTGCTTTTTACGACCCCCGGTATTAAATAGAATCATATATTGCAGAATTCTACGTTTAAAAACTACACCAAGAAAAATGTTGAAAAACTCATCAATTTAATCGAAAGATATATTCGAAAGACTATGGTAGAAACGGTCTAGAAACAAACAAAACATCATAGAAAAGAAGAAAAGGAAGTTTCAAAACGCATCTAAATAGAAAAAGAACAAATAATAGTCAAAACAAATAAAAATTTAAGCGATTTTTTATCAAATTGCAGCGTTTTGTTAGTTTAAGTTGAATGAAATTCATAATTTTATCATATCTCGTATACGAGTGAAAATTTTCTAAATCTGTTGATTGCATTTTAGATTTTAAACCATGCAAAACATTTTAAAAAGAATAATTTTTTTTCGTAATATCAACAATTAAAAAGTTAGAGTAGGTAATTTTTAATTTGTTACATGTTTCTCAGTGTACTTTTATATAAAACATGGAAATTCGTAATAAAAGTTGCAGACGGTGGTAAAATGAAGCTGTTAAAGTAACTACGATGTTCAGAAACTATAATTTTGTTTAATGTTCAAAAAAACAACAACTTTATATATTTAAATAAATGTATTCATACAATTTAACAAATTAAAGTTATTTATTTGAAAAAATGATTGTTAATAATAACATTATGAGCTCTAATAGTAACTATTCCAACATCATCTAAATTTTCGGGATCATTGTCTGGTTTTTCTTCACGATTAGAAGTATTGACAGCGTCTTTATCGAAAGCTACTTCTAGTTGAGGTATTATCGTATCTTTGTTATCGTTTTCAATAATAGTACCCAGTTTGAGATCTTGTTTAGAGCTAGAAAGTTCGCTTAACATAATAGGTACCTTCAAATCTTCAACGCTTCTTTCAACTGAACTCACGAATCTTGGTGGTACTCGAGGTAATTTCTCCAAAAATACAATGGGTAATGTACATTCCGTTTGCGTGGAAGTATCGCTGGTTCTTCTTCTCAATATATTCATGTTCATTATTATAATAAACGATTCAGTAATTATGACAGATGTCAAAACAGATCGGTCAGTTTTGATATATAAACTGTCAATTATTGTTGTAGAACTAGATATTAGAATGTGGGGTTTTTACGTAAAAAAGCAAACACAAATTTTGAGTATATGGAAAAAAATTTTGAAATAAAAGTTATAGATCTTTTAATTTCTACAACTTTGTCATTTAACATTTTTATATTAGACTTCTTTAAGACTGCCAGAAATCGAGATAAACGGTTTTTCATCGAACTATTATTTTTTTTTTGTTTAAAAAATTCTTCTTCTTTTAATGCTTACCCATTAATGGATGTTCGCTTCTCTATCTCTAGCGGTATGGATCAATGTCTGAATATCTTATATACTCGTCCACTGCCTCAGGTTCCGCAGCCATGACATCCTCTTCCGTCCCAATCCTCTCTTACCTTCAATCTTGCTCTCGACTATCAGCTGGAGGAATTGATATTTATGGCCTCGCAATATTTGGTCAAGATATGCAATCTTTCGTTTCTTCACGATGTTAAAGAGTTCACGGTCTTTATTGATACGCCTGAGAATATCCTCATTCCTCACTTTGGCATTCCATGGTATCTTCAGGATTCTACGATATACCCACAATTCGAATGCCTCTAATTTGTTGATGTTTTTCACCTAAGTGTCCAACCCTCCATCCCGTAAAGAAGCACTGACCAAACGTAGCACCGCACAAGTCTCAGTCTAAGATCAAGATCAAAGTCGGTACATGTAAATACATTTTTAAATTCTATGGATGTACTTCGAGCTCGTTCAATTCGGCATTTTATTTTACCGTCCGACCACCATTCTTCATATAGCGATGTTCCTAGATATTTAAATTTTTCTACCCGTTCTATAGGTTTTCCATTATATGGTACTCTAGATATTCTAAACGTATTCGCTTCCCTAGTGATAATCATCATCAGTTTTTTTGATGTTGATGTTTAATCCCATGTTTTGGCTATGTCCGCCTACTATATTAATTAGTTGTTGTAGGTCATCTATATTATCTGTAATCAGTACTGTGTCATCGGCGTAACGTATATTGTTGACCCCGACTCCATTGACTTTGGTTCCAATGTCTCTAGCTTCAAGTGACTCTCGAAAGATGGCTTCAGAGTATATATTAAACAGGAGCGGCGACAATATACAACCTTGACGTACTCCTCTGCGAATCCGAACTTGCTCAGTTAGACCATGATTTACTTTAACTTGCGCTTTTTGGTGCCAGGACAGATTTTCGATACAAAGAATGTCTTTTTCGTCCAAATCCAATTTTTTAAGAAGCTGCATAAGTTTGTGATGTTAAACTTTATCGAAAGCTTTTTCGTAGTCTAAAAACCGAAGATAGCCACTGTTCAGGGTAATGACCAGTATCATATATCTTGTTGAACAGCTTGTGAAGCACTACTCTAATGCCCCTTTCGTCCAGTAGTTTCAGTATTTCTGATGGTATTTCATCTGGACCAGCTGCTTTATTGTTTTTAACGACTAGTACAGCCTTTTCTATCTCTTCTTTGGTAATAGAAGATCCAGTTAGACATTCTTCTGCATCGAGTTCTCTGGTCTGGTCTGGTCTATTGTCGTCAAAAAGTTTTTCTACATAGTCTTCCAATATCCTGTATTTCTCATGATCTTCTATAACTATCTGGTTGTCCTGGTTGGTTATTATACCCAGACTTCGTTTTTTAAATATACCAGCGGCTTCCTTTAATCTTTTATGGATGTTGAAATCATCGTGTCTTCGTTGCAGCTGTTCTATTTCGTTGCACTCGTTTTTAAGCCATTCATTTTTTGCAACTCTAATTTTTGATCTTATGAATCTCTGTAAGTCTCTGTACTTATTTATGTCCTTTTTTAGTTTTTTAGTTTTTTTTTGACGGGTCGTCCTCTTCGACCGTGAACTCTAACTTCTGTATCTGAGAGTTTAATCGGTTGGTTAATACAGATTTAATGGTTGGACTATGCAGTTTATTTAGTGCTATTGTACGTCTTGGTGCTTCCTTTTTAGCCTTTGAAAGGGATATTTTTATGACGGCAGATGTGGATATATCAGCTCCAGGATATGTGCATGCCGTTTTTACTGAAGAAGCAAATCTGGAGTTTATAAGGATGTAATCTATCTGGTTACGGGTAACGTTCTCTGGTTGGTCTCTTGGTGATTTCCAGGTATATAGGCGGCGAGGGTGATGTTGGAACCATGTGTTGGTTTATGTCATATGTTCTTCTTGACAGAATTGCAGTTTAGCTCTAAATTTTATTGAAGCAGTACGATCGGAGTAAGGGACGAAGTCTACGACATATTTTATCAGGTTTTTGGATATTATCATTCCTACCCCTTTTCTGTGATTTCTGTCCTGGTTTCCTGATTAATAGAAGACACCATTTTCGACGGGACATATTCCACAGTCGGGCCACCAAGTTTCTGCAACTCCTAGAATATCTAAATTGCCAATTTCCCATCTTCGAAAAGGCTTTGGGTATTCCAAGATCCAATTTTTAAAGTTGTACGTAAGTTTAGTCTTTCTTCTAAGACATTCAAGTCAGTCCCCCCCGGAGATCCGATCGGGGGACTATTTAAGACTCAGGGAAATTTTGCTCGAATGTATCCATGTGGTTCTCTTGGGAAATATACACTAGGTGGTTTCCCGTTGCCTTCCTAGTTTTGTTTCAACCGCTCCTAACCTGGAGAACAGACGTTGTTTGCAGCCGCCCACTCTGGGTCAGACGCTGCGTGGGAATCAATTGGAGAAGAAGATTTCTAAGGGATATTAAAAAATTCGAGGAGGAAGTAAGAAAAATATATTATCTTGACGGGACTTGGGTGAATGCCGGTCACACAGTGAACAAAGTATGGACTGATACTACAGTCTTAAGTGCACGAGATGCATTTATCCGTGGCCTTTCAACGGGTTTAAAAAACCCGACGGACAAAGGACAAAGATTAATAATCTTACATATTGGCTCCGAAAATGGTTTTGTAGAGAATGGTCTAGATATGTTTCAATCCAAGAAAACGGGTGACTATCGTGAGGAAATGAACTCAGATAGGTTCGAGGGTTGGTTTAAGGGAATTTTAAATAAACTTGAGGACGGATCAGTCATTGTAATGGACAATGTATCCTACCATTCCAGAAAATTAGACCAGTGTCCCACAAGTTCCACAAGAAAAGCGGACATACAACTGTGGTTAAGGGAACGAAATAATAATTTTGAAAACAATATGGTGCGGGCAGAACTATTGCCATTGGTTAAAGAGAATCGGCCTTTAGTCCAAAGATATGTCGTTGATGAGATGGCCAAAGAGAAAAATGATATTGTTTTACGTTTTCCACCTTACCATTGTGAATTCAACCCAATTGAACTCATATGGGCACAAATCAAGGGTGAGGTGGCAAGGAAAAACACAATATTTAAAATTAGTGATGTCCAAACTTTATTTACTAAAGCTTTAAATAATGTTACCCAAACCAATTGGAGTAAGGCAATCCAACATGTCCGCTTTTTTCGAAATATAATGTGGGACATTGATAATTTAATGGAAAGTGGAACCTCTAATAATAAATTTAAGAGCTGATTCGTCCTCGTCGGAATCAGATTCCGATTTAGATTAAAATAAAAATTCATCCGCCCTTATATCCCTCTCAACCACCTTTTTTGAAAACAAAGAATTTATTCAGGAAAGGACCTTGTGTTGTTTATAAAGATTGTTATTATTATTTATATCGTTTTTTACGTATTTACTTTATAACCTTTGATACGTATTTGAATAAAACATACAGCACGACATTCCTTTCTTAGATATTACTTTACAGTATTAGGTACCCTTACATTTTTATTTAATATACCATAAATTTGAAAAACTGTCTAACTATTTAAGGTTAGGGAAAATAAAATTACGGTTAAAATAATAATTATATATATTTATAAATACTTTTAAAAAAATCAAGGCAACGTGTGAAATATGTAGGTATAACATTTAGTAGTTAACTAAGTGAACGAAGATTTTAATGTATGAATGCTATGCAATTGATAAACAAAAGTATTATTTATATAATATGATATTAAAATAAAGTATTTAAAATTCAAATAGAAATGTTAGTTTGAAAAAAGCATTTAAAATTCAATTCAAATTTGCCACTAAATGCCTTTTAGTGTTGTGTATGGTGTGATTCAGGCTTACAATTTCTCTCTCGTGCACTATGCACGTGATTACTCTCTGTAATGAGCGGCCATACTACAGATCGTGTCAAAACACACCACAAAAATGAACGATCCTTATATATTGAATCTGAATGTAAGAAAAAAGACTTGGACCAAATAATATCTCTCGTGTTTCATAAAAATCTGTTCAATTAGGAAAACTATCAACGGATTTTCCTCCTAAAAGCTTTACAGCCTTCATATTCTGTCATATTTATTATTTTAATCCGCGTTGAAAGTATTTATATAACGAAAATCCGGTAGGATGTCTTTTTCGTGTTTACGTTTTGTAATTTTGCAATGAATTTATCAATGCTTTTCCGTGATTTTTTTAAATAAAATTTTTACCACAATTTCGTTCTACTTTTTATACCCTAATATGACAAATATAAACCCCATCAGTTAGCTATTAAAGCAATGAACGTTATCAAATTTATGTTTTCAATATGAAGATTGATTATTTTTGTTTTCCTGTGTAAATGCGAAATTAACTAAATTCTACAACAACACGCACCATATTGCTTTCAAATTAAAATGGTTTATCATAAAAATCATGGTGTATAGAAACAAGCTGTGTTCTCGCGCACGACCAATGAAAAATCCTTCCAAAACGCCACCTTATTGGAAATGCAGCCAATCACAAGACTGCGCGGATTTAAATGTTGGATGCTATGATGACACAATTACATTCATTTATTGTTTGTTTGTTTTTTTTTCACGTCAATCAATGTTTGATTTAAGAAAATATAAAATTTGAGTTTGAGCTTAATTATTTAAAATAATATAACTGTCTAGGTTATTATTTTCAAAACAACAATATTATGATTGCATGGCAATATGGCGGTGTATCGGAAGTGCGTAGAACAGGTCGAAAATTGTTATACATATAAAATATAGTTTTTCTATTTTCTTCTACTGATTAATAGACGGCGCTAGTCGAATTCACATCACGATATTCAAAGGAGATGTAATTGTCAAATTGAAGGAAAGATATTAAAACATTGTATAAAACGATGTACAAATTGTAAACATTCTTTTGTTGCTGTAGATGACCGGCATCCAGATCGTCCTGTGACTGTTTCAACTCCGGAAACAATCAATCAAATTGTACGTGCAGATCGTCGGATGAACATCCTTATGGTGTTATAAATAAAGAAACAAAAATCTGACTCCTGATCAAAAGCGCTGGCGTCAACGGGTCTTCTCAGATTTCCTTGAAAGCTTAGAAAAACTATCTGCTTTGAAAGGGATCCGATTTGAGTCGATGGCAAATCAAAAAATAACAAAACTCCTAAAGGTACTTACTGAATAAGACTTGGTAAATGAAAAAAAAACGTATGGAGAGGAGTGTACCGAAGAGATTAAACACCCAAATTAGAACTGAAGACTTAAACAGAGTTGCTGTGAAACGATTTTTGTATTTGTCAATTTCTTCGGCAATAGATGTACTAGAAACAATTGTAATATTAACTAATAGTGTACTGAATTATGACAAAAAATTCATAAATTCCGATGATTTTTAGGTATCTATTATAAAACGAATTCACCTCGTATATATTATTACTCATCGGGTTTTAAATTTAAGTACGACTCATCAATTTGATGTTTGATGATGATCAATTCAAAAACGTTTTTGTGAGAACAAACATTATGAAACACAAAAATTTTATCTAGTAGTAGTTTAGAAATAAAAAAATTTCGTTAATAAGGGTGTTTCGCAGCTGCTATAATTCAATCTTATGGTTTAATTTTAAGTGGATTTTCTGACATCGTAATCAGCCGCTAATTTATATTGCAGAAAGTAAGTACGAAGTTTATGGGGTTGTGTTCTTCTTAATTAGCTAATTATGCATAACACAGTGTATACCTATATTGTACACGCGGCGAACTTTCATTTACCGTCGAAATAAACACGCGGCTAATTAAAAGTTATTTCACTAGTTAAACTCGTCTACTCGATGGGGTATTAATTTTGATGAAAGTTTCCCGTTTTAGATTGTGTCGGATGTACGAATTCACGAATTTATTTCATAATTTTCATATTAAAACATTTCGTTTCAGTTATTTATTATAAAATAAGCCTACTAAAGCCTAAACGTCAAGCTTTGTTAACAAGACAAATTTACTGAAAAAATCATCATCCAGAATTTTTAATAAACTTTGGTCTTATATCTAGTCACTTATTTCATCAATTCCGTATTTCTAAAGCGCTCGTTGCTAAATTTCAGAATTCCAAAGTATCTGTTACCAAAATTTTGCACTTCTGAAGTACCAGTTGCTAATAATCACATTTGTAAAGTGCTTGTTGCCACAATTCACAATCATTTACTTTACGTAAATATCTTTTGCCACAACGTACTGTTTTTAAAGTGTTCAAAGCCACAATTTACGATTCTAAAATATCTGTTGTCCCAATTCACTATTTCTGAAGTGAGTGAGTCTTTTGTAATACTCTCATTATTCCGGATTTGAATCAGGAGTGAGTGAAATATTGCTGTTGAAAGACATGTATGTGACTGTATTAGATCTGCTGGAATACCGCTATTGATTTCTTCTAATTACTTCTTCCGTGATATATAGTGTTAGCTATTCTATACTTTTCTTGATTTTCTATTAAAGTTAAATCATCAGCATATGTTATTATTTGTTTTGATTCATTAACGGTACTTCCATTAAACAATAACTCTGAGGGTCCTTCAACTTATCTTACTCTTCTTCAATTTCTTGTTTCTTAGACCTTTTGATATATTAATATATCTGAATGTTGTTGATTTTAGGTCTATTCTGTTTCAAAATTATAATTTATATCAATAGAAATAAGCAGATTGTCAGTGTCAATATCATATTTTGATAGACTGAAAGAGAAGTCGAAACGTCAACATCTATCTTTCTTTGAAAAACTATCAAAAAAAAACTAATTTTGAAACAGAAGAAACCTAAAATCAAAAAAATTTGGATCCATTTATATATATATATATATATATATATATATATATATATATATATAAAGGCATTTTCTATCTATTCAGGTAATAAAAAAATATCCTGGTCTTTCTTTATTAGAATCTCGGTGAAGGACATGACCAATAAAAATTAATATTGGTCGCAAATTATTGCTAGAAACTAAATTCGGACCATTTCGACGAAATTCCAAGATGCATGATTTGCGGAATTTATCAATGCAAAGGTGAAAACAATGTAACGGATTATTGAGATGATTACTGAGCAGTTATTTTTCCTTTCATTCTCGCTCAACCATAATAGCTATGAAAGTTGAATTGGCACCCAAATTTTATGTACAACAGATGTTCTTCTTTATTTATCGAGAACAGATATTAATACATATTACCATAATGCAGGTGCTACAGCTGAATTTGTTCTAATTTTTAATGATTAATTTGATATTTGTAAATCTTTATATATATAAAGTAAATTTTTATATATATATAATAAATATTTTAAAAACCACTTAGCTCAAGAAACAAATATATAATTGCATCAATTTATTATTTTTAAAACTACCTTAAAACATATATTTCAAAATATTTGTAGTAATGTGAAGAGCCATGATGGGGAGAATTATGCTGAAAAGAAGTAAGAATGCTTATCGTTTGAAACGTATATGAGCATGATTTCTCTCTGAATCTTGAAGGTACAATCATACATAATTTCGAATAATGATCTTAAATCTGAATGGATATAATTATGGAGTAAACGGTTGATTGGATTGTATAGTGATAAATTGAAAAGTGTCGAATAAGCATTAAGAAAACGAATGACAACATCAATAGTGACAATTCCAAATCAGATAATACTTCGAATGGCTAATGAAGATGATGATAGAAAACAAAAGGGGAAAAGTGATGGTTATTTCATAAAATACGTGAGAACAATTTGTATGCTGCATTTACTACTACTACCATCACACTCGCTATTACACTGTATGACGACTGTTTCGATGTTCTGTAGTTTTTATGTGTTTTGTACAAAACAAAGATATTACCGCGTACAATTTGATTTCAGATGATCGAATTAGTGATTCACTAAAGGCATTGAAAAAAATATGCAATTTGATCCATTTGGTCGAAAGATACAAAAAACTACAGGAAGAGGTGATTCATGAGATATCAACTGTTTGTTGTTATTTGTTATTTGTAATAACTGCAAATCATCAATGGATTATTTCTTGAAGGAAATACTAGCTATCATTACTCAGACTGAATTAGAACAACTTCCAAATTCAGTGGTAAGTTCAATAATTACTCATCTTGTACTGGATATTGTGAACAATTTGAAATTTTTGTATCTCTTAGATAAACCCCAACAAATTGGTATTGTGTGTTACATATTACACAATTTGATTTGAACTATACGACGATGTATTGATAACTTGGTAGCCTAGACTAGTTCCATGCATAAATAAAATATTGCGTTACCATAGCAACGAACAATAACTTATTAAATGTGTTAGTGTTAAGTTTTACGTCAAACACTTAACACCAGAGTTATGCAATAATTTGAAAGAAAAAATATGTTCACCGAAATTGTGAAAATCGAAAAATTGGATTATCGAGCCAAGTTCATCTACGATTTTTTTCTCGGGATTCTTGTCTTAATAAATACATCAAAAACAATTTGAGATAATTCCATAGAAACTCTATGTTTAGATCTGTGGCTTGGTTCTAAAAGGGCCAATATCAATTTTTTCAAATTTTGTGTTATTTTATCAAAAGTTTCCAATTTAGTAAAGCTTTAATTCTACAAAGGCCAATGTCTAATAACAAACTAAAATTAGTTGTATTTCCATTATAATGTCAGCCAAAGTCATTGCTAGTGGTTTCTGATTTATTTCTAAAAGGTCCTATATTGACATTGGCCCTTTTAGCATTCATACAGATGTTACTTTTTCGAGCTTGAACATGTCTATCCCCTCTTCATACCAACAAGGAACTTTGTCTGACACATTTATTTAATTTTTATCTTAACACGCGGTTTTCAAGGCATTTAGTTCAATATGTCTCATTCTCGAGTTTACAAAATATTAGAACTGTGTCGCAAATCAAGTGTTTCAAAAGGTAAGTAATATTATTAATGCTATAATGTTATAATAAATAGAAAAAATGCTTTTAAAGTCAAACAGAATACTCCTTTAATTCCTTAAAAGTATACAATTGACACTACAAAACATGATAAATTATCAATTTTCTAGATCCTGTTGCTAGTACTAGCAGAAGTCAGATCGAAAGCAATGAAGCGAATCACAATAACAACATCATTGCATGTGAACAAGGTAAATTTTTCGAGTTTTCTATGTCACTTGTTTTAAACATTATGTTTTTTGAAGCATTATGTTCTCAAGAACTGTTCACGAAAACATCTTTTTTTTTTCTTTTGTTTAGAAGAAAGAGATTTGGATTATAATAATAGTTTTCAACCTATGATTGAAGAGGTACCTGCTGAAACCCACAATAATAATGATAATATCACTATCATTGTACAAGGTAAATTTCAACAGTTATCTTTTCAGATTTTAACAAAACTGAAAGCATGTAAATTAATGTTCCCAACAATTACTCACAAATCATATTTTTTTTAGATGAATTAAATTCAAACTTCCCTAGAAGTTTTCAATATACAAATGAAGAGTTACCTTCTGAAAGTTCAGATATCGCTGATTTACTTGCTGAAAGTTCAAATGATTATGTGCCTTCTTCTGAGAGTAGTAGTGAAGGTGAACAACAAACACCTGCTAAAATTTTAAAGAATAGGGGAAGAAAACGAAGGGATGAAGTGGAAGCATCCAGGAAGCGTAAAATAAATCCTAGTAACTGGAAAAAAAATGTGAGCAAACAACGAAAATTGCAAGGTAAGGAGTATGTTACCTTGAAAGGAAAATTAATAAGAGCTAAACGCATGAAGCCCCCATGTAATTGTAGAAAGAAATGCTTTGATCTTATGAGTAATGAGGAGAGAGAAATTATTTTTAAACATTTTTATCAATTATCTTACGATGGACAATCACAATTTATTTCGGATTTTGTTGAAGAAAAAGAAAAAGCTACACAAAGTCTACGAAGAAATGACAAAAAAGAAAGTAGGCGTCAATATTCTCGGAGATATTTTTTAAATAAAGGTAATATTAGGCTACAAGTATGCCAAGAAATGTTTAGCAACACTTTAGATAAAACAATTAAAAGAATTAGAGTGTGTATTGAGAAAAAAAGAGCTAGTGAAGCAGGTATGTGTGCTTCAGATAAACGGGGAAAACATGGAAAACAGCCCGTAATCCCAGAAAAAGAGAAAGATTTTATTAGAAGACATATAAACCAATTCCCATCCTATGAAAGTCATTATTCAAGGTCTAATTCTCAGAAAAAATATTTGCCATCTCATTTATCAATTTCACAAATGTACAGGTTATACAAGGAAGAGTGTGTCATAAACAACGTCAGCCCGCAAAAAGAATCTATGTATCGTAAAATTTTTGTCGAAGAATTTAATCTTTCATTTCATAAACCAAAAAACGATACATGTGGAAAATGTGACAAATTCGAAATGTTGATTAAAACATTTGGCAAATGAGAGTAACAAAAATATAATAATTATTGAAAGAGATAGTCATATGCTTTTGGCAAAATCTTCCTATGAGGAGAAAAAAAATGATGTCGAAAAAAGTAAAACAAATGAAAAGATTATGACCATAAGTTTTGACCTGCAAAAATGTCTCCCAACCCCACTTTTATCAAATGGAATATCGTTTTATAAAAGGCAACTGTGTACACTGAATCTCACTTTATACATCACTAGTAGGAACCAAAACCCAGCAGCATTTTGCTATCTATGGGATGAGACAATCGCAGCTAGAGGAGGTCGAGAAATTGCATCATGTCTATACGCGTTTTTAAAGCAAATCCCAGTCGACATTGAAGAAGTCAATATTTTCAGTGATTCGTGTCCAGGACAAAATCGAAATATTTTTGTTGCTTTGATGTTTTTATTCTTAACTAAAGAATTATCTAGCAAAGGTAGGAAAATAGTAATCAATCACAAGTTTCTCGAAGCAGGGCACACATACATGGAGGCAGACTCAGTGATGAAATGAAATCCAGTACAAAATTTCTTTTGGAAATGACGAGCAATTCAAAACAATAAGCTTAGTGAAAAAAGATACGAGACATTCTACCAACACCGATTATTATTTCAACTTACGACCCATATCAAACAAGCCATTACCATTGAGTAATGAAAAACTTAAAGACTTGAACGACTTAATGCAGTACATTCAGCCAAATAGTCGCATATTTTATAATGCATTACTGGATAAATTGACGAGTTCATCAGATGTTGTAGATACATTTTCAGATTATGATGAAGATGAATAAGAAAATTATAAAAAAAAATATCTTTAATAATCCCAAAAATGTACTTTGAACTGTACTTTGTGTAAATGTTCTTTATGTGAATAAAATTGTTGAAATCAGATGTTTTTCCCCTTCTAACTGCCTTATGGATCCTCATTAAGTGAACCAATGCCACTTTAAGATGCAATAGCTTTAAATCCAAAAAGGGCCAATGTCATAATATTTACATAAAATAGTAACTTGTTAAAAAATTTCATATGATAAAATATTGTTTCTTTACATTAACAATAAGCAAATAAAAAAATAATAGTGGGAATCTTAGTATGAGAAAGTTAAATCATTCTAAAAAATCTCAAATATCTTTCAACGCCTTTTTCTCAGGACTAGCATTTTTGACTTTGGCCCTTTTAGAACCAAGCCACAGAGATGGATGTTTAAATGAGTGAATTTTGAAGTATATCTATTCTGTCGTAAGAGTTTTCATTCAGTGTCTTAGTTCTGTCTGAGAAACTTGGAATAACTTTACCTTCAACTCCAAGTGGAGTACATGGATATGCACATAGCTTCTCAACTCGGATACAGAAAATTCAGGAAAAACGAGTCCCTATTTTTCCAAGTTGGTTTTCACATTTTCCCAGTCGAAATTTCGTCAATTTACTATCACTCTTCTATTATGATGAATATTAATTTTAGAAAATACATGTATAATACAACAACCAAATTTTTTTAGTTTGAGTAATTCTTCGCTCACTGCTGTTTTTGAGAGTCTCCAAAAATTTTCTATCTAGTCTTTTTACGATAAGCAATAATATTCTGAATCTATCTATCCTTTAGGATAAGTAATAATATTCTCCCCTAATTGTGACGGGAAAAAATGTTGAGAATCTTTCATTTGTGCATCGAGATTACGCGAAAAAAATTGCTATTTTCAAGTTGTTTTATTGGAATTTATTGAAAAATAAATAAAATTGATTGATTTGGACATAAGAAAAATTATCGGCTTGACAGTCAAAGAATAAATTTACGTCATATTTATGAAATTTCTGTGCCAAATGGAATTGACGGAAAGGGACACAAAAATGATTGGCAATGCGGTCAACGTGTTAATCATGGAATTACTCATATTTATGACGCTTTAAGACGATATAATTGAATTTTTATTTGGAAATTTAAGGAAAAGGCATGAAAATGATAAAATTTGGCATAAAAAATGATTTGCATGAAAATAATGGAAAGATAGGATTTTGAAACAAACTTTATTTGAGAAAATTAACAAATTTTTATCAAAAATTTGAACGGAAATTTGAATTCCAACAGAAAATTTTTTTAAAAATAGAAAACAAAATCGGGATAGTGAATCGAATAATAGAGGTAAAAAATTATTTAATTACAATAAATATATGTAAAAACTTATGGTATACATGTTGATTGGTTGATTGTACAATGAATCGACACTGAGGACATACAGACAGCTGCCGAAAATTTGTTGAATGAACATATCACAAAAGTAAAAGTCCTTGAAAAATACTATGAAGATAAGAAGAATATTCACATTGAGAAATCCAAGATATGTACTACTACTATTACCACACTCACTATTACACTGTCTGACGCCTGTTTCGATGTTCTTCGTTAGTCTCTATGTATTTTGTACAAAACAAAAATATATTACCGAGTATAATTGGATTTAAGATCGTCAATTGATTGAATTAGTAAACTCACTAAAGGCATTGAACAAGCAACATGGCATCTTAAATTCATGCAGTCACAAAAATCCATTTCTAATTTATTTTCATAAGATGTTGACGGCATCCCGTCAAACGGGATCGATGTTCCTCGTGGAAGAATGTCGTTATTTTTCTTCAATTTGTACACTAATGTTTCTGGATGGCGACAGATTTGCGGAACCATATCGAAATGGGTTTTTTTCATTTATTTCAATCGGTGTCTTATACTGATTCGATGTCGGTAAAATTGCGGAATATGTTCTTTCTTCATGTATTTTAGTTTGTGAACCATTTTGACTAGATGTCAGTTTGTGGTTTAGTTGTAAGTGGATATAGATATGGAGGGCTAACGTTTTCACTGGATCCATTGGATATTAGCGGGATTGCGGAATTATACCGGAATTATAACTAGACATAATTTTTTCCTTAGAGATTTATCGTTATTTTCCTCTTGCAGTATTAAATGGGATTGATGTTCCTCGTTGAAGGTTATCGTTATATTTCCCAATCTGCACAATAGTCTCTTCTCTATGGATGTTGTTGGCCTGGTAGTGTCTAATCGAAGCGGTCTTTCTTCATTTATTTCAGTTGCTGTCTCATTTTTACTCGATTTTAGTAAACTTGTGGTTTGACAGTAAACCTCAATGTTGTCAAATTTTACAATTAATGTTAATTATATGGACGCATGTTACGTTTAACAAATATTTATTTATAAATCGTAATACAATTAAAATCATGATGAATCTGGCTTTTGTTCTCACTAATTTTTTATCGTCTGCGATAAAATGGCTGCTTTTGTTTGACTATTTGGATATTTTTCAAGTGACATATTAGTCTTATCTTTTTCATTCCATAGGGGAGTATCAGTGGAGTAACGCAACCTTATTTGTTAATAAATCGATTAACTTTTTACAATATAAAATAGTAGATTTCGTACGAAGGTAGAGCAAAGAAAAAAGTAGCTAGATGCATTAAAAATACAGGAAAAAGATTTACCAGAAGAAGTTTATATTTGTGGATCTCATTTCAAAGTAGACAATTTTCAATGGAGGAAAATCCTGAAAAAATATTTTTGTAAAAGAATGTGTGATTGATAAAACAATTCGCTTATTTACAGAGAATATTGTTTTCGGGCAAAAAGTTATGTTAAATTTGGGGATATTAAAACAGGTACTTCTTGACAGTGTTTAGACTCAACATCTGAAAGGTATTTATTGTCAGTTGGAAAAATGTTGTTAATGCATACTTATTGCTGATTTTGTATTTTACATCAGTCTGAAAGATCCGCTTCATCCAAATTTTCAGAAATTTAATTATTTCACTCACCTGGAACTTTAAGTTCTTCTGAAAGTATGAATAACTCTTGTAACCAACAAGAAAAATGTTCTTGTTGGTTACAGCAACAGTTCAGTAGTTCTGATTTCGATACACCGATGAAGGTCAAGAAAAAATAGTCAGTCAGTCCAAGGTGTCTTCAAGATGCGTCTATAGAGCCGTGTCTCAATTTGTTTGATCGTTTGAGCTATCCAGGTGAAAATTTCTTTTTCTACAGAAGGACTGACCACAAATAACATTCCATGAATGTTTGCAAACATTGACAAATACTTTTCGAACCATTTGATCTTGATTTCTTCATCTACAGTTTCAAATGCGTATTTCTGTGTCCTTATACAATATACAGTACGATGTGATGTAATCAGAGAAACTGAAACTGCAGTTCTAGGACTTTAGGAAAGTAGGACTTATAAACTAGCGGGAAAAAAACGTAAAACAGGAAGTTGTTGAAGGAAATGATCGAGGATTTTAATGTAATTATAATATTGAAGATAGATTCGACGTTTATGTGTGGATTTCGATTCAAATTTGTTTTTTTTGTCTTTCAATTACCTGGAACCGCGTATGTTAATATAATGGACCTGATAATGCCCGTTTTCTTACATTTGCATTGTGCAACTACGGCAAATTTATGCATTAAATTTGCTCTCTTCTATTCAGAAGTTCCCTCATTTTTCAACATTTTACACAAATATTCTTTCGTTTCCTAAAAATAATTCTTAACACACAAAGTGATTTTATTTTGAGGAAATCCATTTATTTTTATTAGCATTTTTAGACCGCGCAATCCGATTCAAACAGTGTCTAATTGAATCTGACACCGCTCAGATGTATAAAAAAGAAGAAGGATAATTCGAGGTTATAATAAGTATGTTGGATACAAATAATCAATTGTAATAAATAAAATGTTTTTTTGAGGTTAAGATAGTTAAATTTGACATCAACGTCGTTCGTATGTCAAATATTGATATAAATTGAAAACCGATATGTCTAGATTGAGAAAAGAGAAGCGTTGCTTTTGCGATGCAATTAAACCGGGTCCTTTGAGTTATAAACGCAAAATTATGGAAAATTTGAGAAATGAGACACCCGCTACGGATAGTAATAACGATTGTAGTAGCATCCCAACGAGTTCGAGCGCTAGAGATAATTCTAAACCAACACCCGAAGCTACCAAAGAAGAAAACATCAAACATCGAAGAATGAAGAGATTTAAAATGCAATCGGACGGTGTTATTACATCTATTAATTGCGGTACGTCTGAAGATAATGAATTTTCTTATAAAAAAGACAATGTTAAGGATAAAACTAAGAATAGCGAAAGAGTTTTGTTAATTGAAGCACAAAATGTAGTTATTCAGAATCATTATTATACAATTTCTTAAACTATTTCGATTATTCGTATTTACTACCAACTCCGGGAGTTTCTTTTCTAGCCTTTTTCAAGGTAAGTTCATCCTCAAACTTACTCTTATTTACCGATACCTTCCATTTGTACCTAACCATAGTTATTAACCTCTAGTTTCTCACCCCTTTTCTTTCCAAATCAATCTTCACATCATCTAATATCTTTAGATCATTATTCTCGATCATCCAACTTTTATTTTCATTCTTTTCTTTCATTGTTTCTAACATAAATGTAACATAAACTTTTGACTTTAAACAGCCCCTCAAAAAAAATTCGCAGCAGTTAAATTTGGTGACTTATAACCTATTTCGAATTTTCCAAAACTTGAAAAAAACTCGTGTGGGTACATGATAGATTTTTGCTCAAAATTACATTATAACAGACTACAAAAATATTTTTCGTACGTATGTTTGGTACAATAAACTCTATTTGTAGAAATATCAGCGGGACTTTGAGCCGTAAGGGATTTTGGATTATTATAAATGTAATAACGAGGGAAACTATTAGTTTTTGTATGCACAACTCCGCGCGCGATTTCCCAGGTAGCTGTGTCAGAAATATACGTGACCACAAAACTGCATTTTCCAACTATCATATCGCGTGTCCACTTCAAGACTGGTTTATTTCAAAAAAGCGATTTCTCAGGAGAGCTGATTAAAGCTTATGCTTTTCTCTTCAATTGATATCCGATGATTGCATTATCCGAATTTTTTAAATTTTGCACGAATCATCACAATAAAAGTACTCCTCTATAGATTTACAGAGGTTTTCCCCTCTCTCTATACTATTTTTTTTTAAGAGTAATTATGAGCAAAACTCCAAGATGATCCTATCTTGCACCGAAATATTTCAGGTTTTTATGGATAACTCCAGTTATTAATCATTTAAAAGCTGTTTATATTTTATGAAACAAGTACAAAAATAAGAACAAAAGTGTAAAACATAATAAATATCTTCATTAATTCAAAAATCCTTGAGACTAGTGAGACATTTTTAGTGAAAAAAAGTCATGAGTCTTCATTCTCAGTGGTAACTACGTCTTTCTTCAGACTAGGTAGGCACTCTTATCACAAATTGTAGACAAAAAAAAACATTTTCATTATTTTAAGATAATCACAGCTTATTACAAAATATGACTTTGTACAATAAATGCATGTAAAACTTTATATCTAGATACTACAAAAGAGAAAAAAAATACTGTGCCAATTCGTTTCCTACTGAAGAAACTCAACAATACAATTACTTGGAAAAAAATGCATGTAAATACTTTTACAACTAGATACTTAAAAAAAGAGAGAAAAAAATACTGGGCTAATTCGTTTCCTATTGTAGGAAATCAACAATACAATTGCTTTGGAAAAAAATGAAAATAATAATAACAGTACAAAATAACAAAAATTGTAGGAAAACCAAGGAAGCGATTAGTTTGCACCTTTTATAAATTTTTGTAAAACTCTTTGTAACACAGAGGCATGACAGCTACACCATTGGTTTTTTTCTGGAAAAGAGAAAGTAATGCATCTTTTTTTTTTATTAGTGATGCTCGACTTTCTTGTATAGGCCTTGGAGAGTGTTACAGTTGGAGTGAAACTGAAACTGCAAGAAGCAGATGAACTGCCTCGACGTTTCTTGTTCTGGTTTGCTATGTTGATAGATTTGAAATCTTGCTGAGAGAATGATGTTTTATATCGAAAAAATCCAGGCTCATCTTTGTGGGTCTCAATCACACAGATATCAGCGATTGGTACCTTAACACCGTCTTCATTGAACAAAGCGTCCTTTATTGTCAAGTCAGCTGTCAGCTTTGCTGGAGGTGTCTTCTTTGCTTGTGAGATGATAGAAATATAATTTTCTGGGACGTAGATAGGTGAGGCTTTTCTATATTTCTTTATAGCCCGTTCTATAACAGAGTGAACGTTGTCGCCCTCGTTTTGAGTGTGTCCAGTTACTAGGAATTTGTGCGCTATAGATCTGATATTTTTAAGCTCCCAAGTGGAAAACATGAACAGGGCAAAAATAAACCCGTTTTTTTGCTGACCTCCGCAGTTATCACTGTAAAAAATGACATCAACTGGGGTATTGACAGTTCTCTTTAGGTTTTCGAGGTATAACCAGATGCAACTGCCAATTTCGTTGGCACCCCGTTTTGCTTGGCCTTCATGCCACATGTAACAATATGTCTTCTTGGACTTTAGCTCATACATAGTGAAGTTATACACGTTTAATTTGGACACGTAATAAAAGGCTGATGATTCTCCTTGAGGGCAAGGCAGGGAAGCTTGTAGATCAAAAACGGTCACAATTTTATCTAATCCTTTATCTGTATCTTTTTCTAATCGAGCCATCTCCTTTTCTCTTAAATGTTCTTGGTAATTATTTTCGAGTTGTGCTTTCTCAGATTCAGAGGCGTTCAGGTAGCCCAAACAAAAATTACACTGATCTTTTTTAGGGCGGTGGAAAGCAATGTTGAACTCGGTGTTGAATATGAAGACGTACATTGAATACTTAACGAATGGCTGGCTTGCCTCTTTCTGCACCTCGACATAATCACGATGCAGATCTGCAATAGACTTTCCTTCTTCAATGTACTCCTTTTTACTATTCGATCGGCAGTAGTGGCTTTCGAGCCGAGGTATGGAGTTGATGTGATTTCGTACACCTTCCTTCATCTCAGGTGGAAGAGTGGGTTGCTTATGGTGTTTTCCTCTTTGGTCTGATTCAAAAATACCACCAATGTTGGATTTTTCTTTTCTTATCGCAGTGTTGAGAGCTCGAGCACTGATATTGAGAGTGGCCAAGAAGAAGATCTTGCATACACGTATTTTTTTCTTATCAATAGTAAAATAAAATATTTTGTTAAGGGCTCTTGGTGTTTTATCTAATCGGCCGTAACGGTATCGGGGGTTGACTTCAGAAAGACAACTGTTTAAGAACGCTCTTTGCAAATGGATATTCGAGAGGTTCCAGTATTTAGTAAAAATTTCTATGCGCGTTTCCTCGCTTATGTTGGCTGCACAATAAAAGCGACATTTAGTTTCATTGCACGGTGGCTGTACCTTCCTGGCTTCCCTCAATTTGACGAATTTTTCTTTGGAGCCATCAGGATTTTTCCGCACTCCCAATGATTCGTAACTTCTTCCAGATATCTCCATAATAGATCACTTACCAAGAACAATATTACTAAAAATTTCAGTGTTAAAGAGGGCTATCTCAGGTTGTCTCCAATAATTACTGGAAATTTAAGAGCTAAAGAGGGCTATCTCAAGTTGGCTCTTTCTTGAAGAGAATAATCTAGAGGGAAATAAGTTAATTTACCATTCAAAATAGAGCCATTATCATAATAGTTCAGTTTTGTACTAAAGATTGATATGAAAAAGTTACTTACTGTCGGTTTATCACATAATAACCCACTATTGCACAATAGAACTCCACTCTCTCTATGTGTGGCAAGGATCACTCTTGCACAGCCCCCCCTCAAATCAAATCAAAGATGGCCCACTTACATGCACTCCATCTAGGGGTGATCCACTAAGTTTTTTAAGAAACGGTCTTGCACAGAGTTAGTAGAGGCAATTTGAAGATAATTCATGCAAAAAACTGAAAATCGCTTTATTTTGAGTTAGACCAGTCTTGAACTGGACAAGCGATATGTTAATAATCATGTCGAAGCTGCGATCAAAGCACTGCTACTAAAAGATATAAAAACGGAACTCGAAGAGCTCCATAATAAAAGCATCTTATTGTTCCCCATATGGGATTTTACGATGTGTCCAGTATAGGCCCAGACTTGGACCAAGTGTCCTAAACTTGGTGGGACTGTGATTTAAACCCGGTTGGGATAACGTATAACTATCATTTATGTATCCCAATAAAGTTGGGATAAAGTATAACCATCATTTATGTATCCCAATAAAGTTGGGCTAGAGTAAAACTATCATTTGTGTATCCCCAGAAAGTTGAGCTAACGTATAACTATCATTTATGTATCCTAATAAAGTTGAGCTAAAGTATAACTATCCCAATAAAGTTGGGCTAAAGTATAACTATCATTTATGTATCCCCAGGAAGTTGGGCTAAAGTATTACTATTATTTATGTATCCCAATAAAGTTGGGCTAACGTTTTTAATAAAGTTTTTTTTGAGAGTTATTCACTACGCATAACATATTGTGGTGTTTTATTCTAATATGATTGGAGGATTTCAGTGGGGGCTATGGGACACCCAAAACGTTTTACTTTCTTTGGTTGTTGTTGATTTATGTATGTCAAACGATTTGACCATACATTCCTCAATTTTTTTTCTTTGGTTCAACTTTTTTTATTTCTTTTTTATTTACTCAATGAGTCTTTCTCGCGCGTTTTCAGTTTGTGGTTTAACGAAATGGGTCATGTGGATATTTTTTCATTGCAATTTCAACTAAACACTGTCCCAGTTCTACCAGAAGATTACGTAGTTTAGGAGTTATTCCCGTCGCCACGGCCGTTTAAGGGGATCATCTTCATCGGAAAACCGTAAAATAGCCGCATTACAACGAAGTCCTGTATCACCTTCCAGACCATTTCCGTTTTATCGTAAGATATATGGAATATACGTGAGAAAGTAACTTTTTTTTAACCCTTTCAATTTGGACTCGCAGAATATGTTACCAATAAAACGATTGTCGATGTGATTACGAAAATAAATATATTGTATGAAAGGAATTTATATAAAACGACGATTGTTATAATGAATAATGATAATCCACTGAAATGTTTACCTGCAGTTTTTGAAGACGACAACATAGTTATATAAATGTATAAATCAATCAGTGTATTTGTGAATGTTGTCGATTTAGTTGAGGAAGCTTTACAAAGTCTTCTTCAAGATCAAAAATCCATAGTGATTCTACGAGGTCCAGATTCGAACAACTTTATTGAACAAAATCCCCACCTAGAGCAGTTTTTCCAAGACTTATTCGACAGGTAGAGTTTCACAGAACTTCAAGACAGTTTTATTTAGAACATGGTTCTGTTTTGTAGTTAAAACTTTCATTCATTCGATGTAGAGGTGGTTTTCCTTTGGTTTTGTAACAATTTTGATATATTCTTCTTTGAAACCAATTGGTGAGTCGATTGCTTATCACTTTTTGAAAAGAGAAATCACTAATTGAGTCGCTTTGCGTGACTGTTCAGTGGTTTACGTTCATTTTTCGAATATTACGAAGATACGAACGAAATTTTTAATAACATGATGACTGTTTTATCATTTTCGAGTGTCATTTCAAATCCGAATGTTATATGCAAATCAATATTATACCCCGTATGGATATTGAGGATATTATTTCAATTTTCATATTTATGCATGCGAACTTTTTCTTTAACAAAACATTGAAGTATCTATTGAAAGAAAACCAAATAAATATCTACGTAGGGCAATAACTAACTGAACTAACAAATAGAGAATCGTGTAGATATGCCCAAATACAAATTACATATCGTTGATTATTCATACATAATAATAATTTCGCCTAAAGGATAGAGGAACATGTCGCCGCAAAGCTGCGGTTCGTTTTAATACTTTCCAGCCCTGTGGGCTCCGGTAGTTGCTATGCATAGATAACGTCCCCCTATAGATATAACGAATAAACATGGACGTCGTTAAATAATTATTTACTAAATTTGTATAAACACATTCCATAATCAGAAATATTTCCGATTATCAATTTCGATATATATATATATATATATATATATATATATATATATATATATATATATATATATATATATATTTTATAAGTTTATAGGTAAAATAAATATTGTTCACGATGGGTTCAAGAAGTAATTTTGAATTAAAGTTCAAGCGATCATTTGTTAGCGGTACCTACTCTCTGTATTTATCATCAGTTAATGAGATTCGTCTTTAGAAACTTTGTTTTCCAAAAAACAAATTATAATTTGTCTATGGGAGTTGCCATTTCAAAAAAAACACAATTCGTCTTTAGAAACTTATTTTTTTAAGAAAAAACTGACATTTGTATTAACGAACATTCTTTTTGAAAACCAAAAACATTTGAACAATTATGAACCAAAATTAGTATTTAGAATAATCCGTTTTTGGAAAAACAAACCAAAATTTGTATTTAGAAACTTTATTTAAAAAATAGACATTTGCCTTAAGAGATTTTCTGTTTCATTAGAAACCAAAATTTGTTTAAACAAACCTCATTTTTCCAAAAATAAGATGAGGTTCGTCTTAAGAAATTCTGTTTTTCGAAAAGCAAACCAAAGTTTGCCTTCGGGTATTGCCATTTCGATAGAAAACAAAATTCGTATTTAGAAATTTCTGTTTATGGAAAAACAAACTAAATGTTGTGTTTAGAAACTTTATTTTTCAAAAAAAAATGGACATTTGTCTTAAGACACTTTCTGTTTCAATTAGAAACCAAAATTTGTTTGTACAAATTTCATTTCTCCAAAAATAAGATGAGATTCGTCTTTACAAACTTTGTTTTTGGAAAAGCAAACCAAAATTTGTCTTCGGGAATTGCCATTTCGATAAAAAACAAAATTCGTCTTTAGAAACTTTGTTTTTCGAAAACAAAAAAATATTATCACAAGAGACAAGGAGGATGAATTAATAAAAACGTATACAAATTAAAGTTTTACAAGCCGTTAGAACTTCATTTACATCCTGGAAAAAAAAGACATAAAATATCCCCCAAAATAAAATACGTTGCGAAAAATATTCCGAATAAAAAAATTCTCAACGAGGCCGCTTTAGAGAAATTTCAGTGTAGTGGGTGCTCCCACAAGTACCTAGCCTGACCTAAATATGGCGGTAGTTATTTGAAAAATATTAGAAAGTACACAATCTATTCAAAACTTTTATTTGAAAGGCGTTAGCCTAAATAATATGAAAGTTGAACTGAATTCTACGCAGGGCGAGATTGCTAGTTCGTTATAAACAGTAAAATATTGTGTAGCAAAGTTTATACGAGACAGTACGACCTTCGAAGACCAAATGTTTCAATATTGAAGACTCGATCGTGATGGTATTGATATTTTACTGTAGATTTTAGTTAGTAGATTGATTTACTTTAATTTTTAATTTAGTTAAAATCCGAAAGATAAATAAAAAGCCGACAGTTTTCTTTGCGGAGTAATGTTCCACAATTTCTACTAAACTGGTAAGACTAACGAACAATATAAATCAGCTTAACGTCGTGGCATTAATCTAAACGCCAGAAGGGATTAAATTTTGGACTAAATTGGTATACCTTTCAAACGGTTGGGATTTTTGAGTCCTTATTTCACACTTGACCGGAAGAAAGATGTGAATAATTGCTTAGGAAAAACTTTTTTCTTATATTTCAAGCCACATTTTCTGGAAATTCGAATTTCATTGCGTAATGTAACGCTTTGGCATATCTTGACAATCAAAACGATTACCACTTGAATAATCGATCATAATCGATTATTATTTAATCGTAACTAATCGATTTTTAGCCAATTACGTTTCTCAATTCGTAAAACTTAATATTAATTTAATTTAATTCAATACTCAAACTTTCTATTGGATATTGTTTGTTTTATTAGGGGTTCGTGATGATTTTTTATGACTTCTTGAAATTTAAAATATCCGTTTTATACAGATTATTATACTGTTTATACGAAATGTAGAAGTTTATTTCGTGATAAAGAGTACTGCATGGGATTTATTCATAAAAAGCAGTGGCTATATAACCAAACAGACTGAATACATTGTTCACGCCGATATAGATTGACGCTCGTTTCGATAACCAAGTTATATCATCTTCAGAAACTGAAGATAAACTATGTATTCTAAGTGCATTTGAGCTCTCGAAAGCTCCTGCATAGATATCTGATTTTTCGAAAGCTTTGTCTGACTTTTGTATATGTTAATATTAAATTTCTTATTTTTTAGACCTTTTAATATGTTTATACTTCTAAATTTTCTTGATTTTTGGAGTCTTTTGTTTTAAAAAACGTCAAATTTTTATTTGTATTTCAAAAATTACGAAAAAAAAACGGAATAGGCCTATAATCAAGAAGAAGAAGAAGAAAATTCGATGAAATAATGTCGAAAAATAGACAAAAAGGATACTAAATATGTAATTGTTATTGAAAATTTAATAAAAGAACGTCTAAAAACAAAAATATACAAAAACAAAACAAAGTAACGTGTAAGTCTTACATTAAACGGAGTCAAAGAAAAATATTTAACAGTGTAATATTTATTTTAAAAAATGGTAGTTTCGTTTTTGTTGAGTGGCAACCTAAAATTCATCACCTTGTATATGTTGCACTTATTTTTTACGACCCTTTTTCAATTAGAGTTTATTGGTTCGTGTTTATGTATCCATCTTTTTATAGCGAGAGGAATAAATATGCATTTTTTGCAAATTGATCATCTTAATTTTGAATAATTAAAAATGTAATAACAAAACTCGTTTACATTTTTCCAATATAAGAAATCCAAAAATGATAATGTATAAATTAATATTGATATAGTTTCCGCGTCCTGATCAAACAGAGTTATTTGATAGATACTTGAGTTTCGTGATACGGCAACACTGATGTGAATATATGAAATCTGTCATTGTCATCATAAAGTTTGACATTTGTAATGGCGAACGTGTTGTTTACTACGATTTTCGACGTAGATTAAACTAATGTTGAAGAATTCGGTGATGAAACCCAATCTCGCGGACGTTGTTATGAACCCACGTTTCATCTATAACATAAAACGGTTTTATTTCTGTTAAACGCTCGATGTAAACATTTTCGCGTCGATGGTTTTGTTTCAATGTGCGCAAACGCGGCATCCATCTTGTACTCAATTTTCTAATGTCAAAATTTTCAGTTAAAACACGATGTACATGTCGAGTATGTTTGCTATGAATAAACTGAACGATCCACGAGATTTCAGAAAAGATAATCGTTTTCTTCTCACTTCTCATTTTGAAAACATCGCTATACATGGTTTTCCCTAGCTAGTATCTAAAAGATTCAAGAATGAATGTTATAACGGGACGTAAAAGTGCTTTGTACTACCCCCGATATCAAATAGAATCATATATTGCAGAATTCTACGTTAAAAATCTACACCAAGAAAAATGTTGAAAAACTCATCAATTTAATCGAAAGATATATTCGAAAGACTATGGTAGAAACGAAGTAGAAACGAACAAAACATCATAGAAAAGAAAATAAGGAAGTTTCAAAACGCATCTAAATAGGAAAAGAACGAATTATAGTCAAAACAAATAAAAATTTAAGTGATTTTTTATCAAATTGCAGCGTTTTGTTAGTTTAAGTTGAATGAAATTCATAATTTTATCATATCTGGTATACGAGTGAAAATTTTCTAAATCTGTTGATTGCATTTTAGATTTTAAACCATGCAAAACATTTTAAAAAGAATAATTTTTTTTCGTAGTATCAACAATTAAAAAGTTAGAGTAGGTAATTTTTAATTTGTTACATGTTTCTCAGTGTACTTTTATATAAAACATGGAAATTCGTAATAAAAGTTGCAGACGGTGGTAAAATGAAGCTGTTAAAGTAACGACGATGTTCAGAAACTATAATTTTGTATAATGTTCAAAAAAACAACAACTTATATATATTTAAATAAATTTATTCATACAATTTAACAAATTAAAGTTAGTTATTTGAAAAAATGATTGTTAATAATAACAGTATGAGCTCTAATAGTAACTATTCCAACATCATCTAAATTTTCGGGATCATTGTCTGGTTTTTCTTCCCGATTAGAAGTATTGACAGCGTCTTCATTGAAAGCTACTTCTAGTTGAGGTATTATCGTATCTTCGTTATCGTTTTCAATAATAGTACCCAGATTGAGATCTTGTTTAGAACTAGAAAGTTCGCTTAACATAATAGGTACCTTCAAATCTTCAACGCTTCTTTCAACTGAACTCACGAATCTTGGTGGTACTCGAGGTAATTTCTCCAAAAATACAATGGGGAATGTACATTCCGTTTGCGTGGAAGTATCGCTGGTTCTTCTTCTCAATATATTCATGTTCATTATTATAATAAACGATTCAGTAATTATGACAGATGTCAAAACAGATCGGTCAATTTTGATATATAAACTGTCAATTATTGTTGTAGAACTAGATATTAGAATGTGGGTTTTTTACGTAAAAAAGCAAACACAAATTTTGAGTATACGGAAAAAAATTTTGAAATAAAAGTTATAGATCTTTTAATTTTTTACAACTTTGTCATTTAACTTTTTTTTATTAGACTTCTTTAAGACTGCCAGAAATCGAGATATACGGTTTTTCATCGAACTATTATTTTTTTGTTTAAAAAATTCTTCTTCTTTCAATGCTTACCCATTAATGGATGTTCGCTTCTCTATCTCTAGCGGTATGGATCAATGTCTGAATATCTTATATACTCGTCCACTGCCTCAGGTTCCGCAGCCATGATATCCTCTTCCGTCCCAATCCTCTCTTACCATGCCCTCGACTATCAGCTGAAGGAATTGATATTTATGGCCTCGCATTATTTGGTCAAGATATGCAATTTTTCGTTTCTTCACGATGTTAAAGAGTTCACGGTCTTTATTGATACGCCTGAGAATATCCTCATTTCGCAGTCCATGGTATCTTCAGGATTCTACGATATACCCACATTTCGAATGCCTCTAATTTGTTGATGTTTTTCACCTAAGTGTCCAACTCTCCATCCCGTAAAGAAGCACTGACCAAACGTAGCACCGCACAAGTATCAGTCTAAGATCAAGATCAAAGTCGGTACATGTAAATACATTTTTAAATTTTATGGATGTACTTCGAGCTTGTTCAATTCGGCATTTTATTTCACCGACCGACCACCATTCTTCATATAGCCATGTTCCTAGATATTTAAATTTTTTTACCCGTTCTATAGGTTTTCCATTATATGTTACTCTAGATATTCTAAACGTATTCGCTTCCCTAGTGATAATCATCATCAGTTTTTTTGATGTTGAATCCCATGTTTTGGCTATGTCCGCCTACTATATTAATTAGTTGTTGTAGGTCATCTATATTATCTGTAATCAGTACTGTGTCATCGGCGTAACGTATATTGTTGACCCCGACTCCATTGACTTTGGTTCCAATGTCTCTAGCTTCAAGTGACTCTCGAAAGATGGCTTCAGAGTATATATTAAACAGGAGCGGCGACAATATACAACCTTGACGTACTCCTCTGCGAATCCGAACTTGCTCAGTTAGACCATGATTTACTTTAACTTGCGCTTTTTGGTGCCAGGACAGATTTTCGATACAACGAATGTCTTTTTCGTCCAAATCCAATTTTTTAAGGAGCTGCATAAGTTTGTGATGTTGAACTTTATCGAAAGCTTTTTCGTAGTCTATGAAGCATAGACAAACATTTTTTCTTTGGTCATAGCAGTTCTGTACAAGGACCTGTGTTGCGACTAAGGCCTCTCTTGTCGAGACAAATCCAAATTGCTAGTCGCTTATATTATTATCACATTTTCTATATAATCTCTGATGTATTATTCTTAGGAATATTTTTAGGGAGTGGCTCATAAGGCTAATTAGCCTATGATATGATATAAGATCCAGTTAGACATTGTTCTGCATCGAGTTCTCTGGTCTGGTCTGGTCTATTGTCGTCAAAAAGTTTTTCTACATAGTCTTCCAATATCCTGTATTTCTAATGATCTTCTATAACTATCTGGTTGTCCTGGTTGGTTATTATACCCAGACTTCGTTTTTTAAATATACCAGCGGCTTCCTTTAATCTTTTATGGATGTTGAAATCATCGTGTCTTCGTTGCAGCTGTTCTATTTCGTTGCACTCGTTTTTAAGCCATTCATTTTTTGCAACTCTAATTTTTGATCTTATGAATCTCTGTAAGTTTCTGTACTCATTTATGTCCTTTTTTAGTTTTCAACGCTCATCCATTAAGAGCAAAATTTCATCGGTCATCCATTTTTGTTTTTTATTTCTAGATTTGAATCCTAGAACACTGAGGTATTTCTTAAAACACTTGCTATTTCTACCCATGATTTTGACGGGTCATCCTCTTCGACCGTGAATTCTACGACATAGTTTTTGGATATTATCCTATATTCTATCCTATATATATATTATTCCTACCCCTTTTCTGTGATTTCTGTCCTGGTTTCCTGAATAATAGAAGACACCATTTTCGACGGGACATATTCCACAGTTGGGCCACCAAGTTTCTGCAACTCCTAGAATATCTATCCTGAGTCGAGATTTGCCAATTTCCCAGCTTCGAAAAGGCTTTGGGTATTCCAAGTTCCAATTTTTAAAGTTGTACGTAAGTTTAGTCTTTCTTCTAAGACATTCAAGTCAGTCCCCCCCGGAGATCCGATCGGGGGACTATTTAAGACTCAGGAAAATTTTGCTCGAATGTATCCATGTGGTTCTCTTGGGAAATATACACTAGGTGGTGTCCCGTTGCCTTCCTAGTTTTGCTTCAACCGCTCCTAACCTGGAGAACAGACGTTGTTTGCAGCCGCCCACTCTGGGTCAGACGCTGCGTGGGAATCTTCTTAGTTTCACCTTCATCACTTCGAGACCTTACCGGCATGGGTGGCCCTACCGATAGCTACGCTACCGCCGGCATCGTTCCCTGGATATAAGGTTACTGAGCCCTCTCACCAACGACATGGTTTTGATTCCCCTAGAGAGGGTTTCAAAAATTATCAACCAAGATTTATGTGCTGATGAATTATTATCTTTTAATACGAGGGCGGTTCGAATATAAGGTAACAAGCTTCACTGGTTACATATTTTTGGGATTTCTTCAGAAGGTTTTTTATCCCTGGACAACTCGGACAAACTCCTCCATCGAGCTTCAACTTCTTCGCGAGCTCTTAAGAGTTGATTCGGAGAGACGTTTGGAGTTTTGTCAAATCTTCATGAGGAGTTATGATGAAAATCGATTTTTTTTTCATAATTTACTAGTTTAAAGTTTTGTTTCCCACTATAATCTGGCCGGTCGGTAGTGAGAGTAATAAAAACGCGTGATCGGCTCATGGGATGCTAGTGGTACCTTTTATAACGATTCGTATTGGCTGAAGCATTGTCTGAGAAAGTCAAGTTCACACAGCTGCACGTTACATTAATTTACTATTATTATATTCTAAAAATCTTATATTAATAATTATTTGAAGCTCTTGTTTTATTATGTTATTTATTTACTTTGATAAAAATTAAAAATTAAACTACATTTCTAACATGCGCTTTTACAGTAAGAATTATGTGACTGTATAATAGCGCATGTTAAACATGTACTTTAGCTTTTATTATTCTTTAATATGTGGTATTACAGTTATGTTATACATTGACTATCCTCTATTTTAAAATAAATTTTATTGTTAAAAGTGGCTGTGATCGATATTCATGGAACTAAATTTAAACTGTCTATTTATCAAGGTCGTTCATGTAACAGCTGCGAGAATTAGTTCTTATTTTGCAAAACATTTTGGTAGTTTCAAATCTTCCGCCTGGCTGTGGGCGTGACTTGAGGAAGCATGTCACATTCGAATGCACATCGCTTTACTATAATTGTATATGCCTTTTACAAATTCTTGTTGAGTTCATGACTCACTCATGTTTGTGCCTTTTTGCTATTACGTCTTCGATTAGTTGCCTTTAAGTGTTTATTATCTGTTTTACAAATGGATGATTTGATGGCAATGCCACCACTATCATCTCCTAAAAAAAGGGTGCAAAGGCATCTGTCATTAGAGGAGAAAATAATGATTACAAATGTCTTCAAGGCAAATCTGCTACAAAACCCAAGCAAGACTAAATCTCAACACGTTGAATTTGTAGCTATGGCAACGGGTAAGTAATCAATGCAATTAGTCTACCGCATGTAAATTAATTCAGTAATAAAGGAGTAGTTTGGGTTACCGTATTATTTTAAATATATAGATAAGCACATGGCTTAATATTACGTTATTATTTTAGGTTCAAGTAATGCATCAGTATATAGAGTCCTTAAAGAACACAAGGAAAACATTTTGACGGAACCTAAAGAAGAATCGTACATTCTGTTTTCTTAATCAACGAATTGTGAACTGTCCAAAAAATAATGATGGTTATTGAACGGCATGAAGACTTGCCGACCTTAAAGAAAACAACCCTGAAAACTTTACTCGAATATTTTGTTCATTGCAGTTTCAAGGGCCGTTCTAGGAACTGTGTTTTGGAAGAAAAAAAAAACGAAATAATCAATTGGAGAAGAAGATTTCTAAGGGATATTAAAAAATTCGAGGAGGAAGGAAGAAAAATATATTATCTTGACGGGACTTGGGTGAATGCCGGTCACACAGTGAACAAAGTATGGACTGATACTACAGTCTTAAGTGCACGAGATGCATTTATCCGTGGCCTTTCAACGGGTTTAAAAAACTCGACGGGCAAAGGACAAAGATTAATAATCTTACATATTGGCTCCGAAAATGGTTTTGTAGAGAATGGTCTAGATATGTTTCAATCCAAGAAAACGGGTGACTATCGTGAGGAAATGAACTCAGATAGGTTCGATGGTTGGTTTAAGGGAATTTTAAATAAACTTGAGGACGGATCAGTCATTGTAATGGACAATGTATCGTACCATTCCAGAAAATTAGACCAATGTCCCACAAGTTCCACAAGAAAAGCGGACATACAACTGTGGTTAAGGGAACGAAATATTAATTTTGAAAACAATATGATGCGGGCAGAACTATTGCCATTGGTTAAAGAGAATCGGCCATTAGTCCAAAGATATGTCGTTGATGAGATGGCCAAAGAGAAAAATGATATTGTTTTACGTTTTCCACCTTACCATTGTGAATTCAACCCAATTGAACTCATATGGGCACAAATCAAGGGTGAGGTGGCAAGGAAAAACACAATATTTAAAATTAGTGATGTCCAAACTTTATTTACTAAAGCTTTAAATAATGTTACCTAAACCAATTGGAGTAAGGCAATCCAACATGTCCGCTTTTTTCGAAATAAAATGTGGGACATTGATAATTTAATGGAAAAACAAGTGGAACCTCTAATAATAAATTTAAGAGCTGATTCGTCCTCGTCGGAATCAGATTCCGATTTAGATTAAAATAGAAATTCATCCGCCCTTATATCCCTCTCAACCACCTTTTTTGAAAACAAAGAATTTATTCAGGATAGGACCTTGTGTTGTTTATAAAGATTATTATTATTATTTATATCGTTTTGTACGAATTTACTTTATAACCTTTGATACGTATTTGAATAAAACATACAGCACGACATTTCTTTCTTAGATATTACTTTACAGTATTAGGTACCCTTACATTTTTATTTAATATACCATAAATTTGAAAAACTGTCTAGCTATTTAAGGTTATGGAAAATAAAATTACGGTTAAAATAATAATTATATATATTTATAGATACTTTTAAAAAAATCAAGGCAACGTGTGAAATATGTAGGTATAACATTTAGTAGTTAACTAAGTGAACGAAGATTTTAATGTATGAATGCTATGCAATTGATAAACAAAAGTATTATTTATATAATATGATATTAAAATAAAGTATTTAAAATTCAAATAGAAATGTTAGTTTGAAAAAAGCATTTAAAATTCAATTCAAATTTGCCACTAAATGCCTTTTAGTGTTGTGTATGGTGTGATTCAGGCTTACAATTTCTCTCTCGTGCACTATGCACGTGATTACTCTCTGTAATGAGCGGCCATACTACAGATCGTGTCAAAACACACCACAAAAATGAACGATCCTTATATATTGAATCTGAATGTAAGAAAAAAGACTTGGACCAAATAATATCTCTCGTGTTTCATAAAAATCTGTTCAATTAGGAAAACCATCAACGGATTTTCCTCCTAAAAGCTTTACAGCCTTCATATTCTGTCATATTTATTACTTTAATCCGCGTTGAAAGTATTTATATAACGAAAATCCGGTAGGATGTCTTTTTCGTGTTTACGTTTTGTAATTTTGCAATGAATTTATGAATGCTTTTCCGTGATTTTTTTAAATAAAATTTTTACCACAATTTCGTTCTACTTTTTATACCCTAATATGACAAATATAAACCCCATCAGTTAGCTATTAAAGCAATGAACGTTATCAAATTTATGTTTTCAATATGAAGATTGATTATTTTTGTTTTCCTGTGTAAATGCGAAATTAACTAAATTCTACAACAACACGCACCATATTGCTTTCAAATTAAAATGGTTTATCATAAAAATCATGGTGTATAGAGACAAGCTGTGCTCTCGCGCACGACCAATGAAAAATCCTTCCAAAACGCCACCTTATTGGAAATGCAGCCAATCACAAGACTGCGCGGATTTAAATGTTGGATGCTATGATGACACAATTACATTCATTTATTGTTTGTTTGTTTTTTTTTTCACGTCACTCAATGTTTGATTTAAGAAAATATAAAATTTGAGTTTGAGCTTAATAATTTAAAATAATATAACTGTCTAGGTTATTATTTTCAAAACAACAATATTATGATTGCATGGCAATATGGCGGTGTTTCGGAAGTGTGTAGAACAGGTCGAAAATTGTTATACATATAAAATATAGTTTTTCTATTTTCTTCTACTGATTAATAGACGGCGCTAGTCGAATTCACATCACGATATTCAAAGGAGTTGTAATTGTCAAATTGAAGGAAAGATATTAAAACATTGTATAAAACGATGTACAAATTGTAAACATTCTTTTGTTGCTGTAGATGACCGGCACCCAGATCGTCCTGTGACTGTTTCAAATCCGGAAACAATCAATCAAATTGTACGTGCAAATCGTCGGATGAACATCCTTATGGTGTAATAAATAAAGAAACAAAAATCTGACTCCTGATCAAAAGCGCTGGCGTCAACGGGTCTTCTCAGATTTCCTTGAAAGCTTAGAAAAACTATCTGCTTTGAAAGGGATCCGATTTGAGTCGATGGCAAATCAAAAAATAACAAAACTCCTAACGGTACTTACTGAATAAGACTTGGTAAATGAAAAAAAAACGTATGGAGAGGAGTGTGCCGAAGAGATAAAACACCCAAATTAGAACTGAAGACTTAAACAGAGTTGCTGTGAAACGATTTTTGTATTTGTCAATTTCTTCGGCAATAGATGTACTAGAAACAATTGTAATATTAATTAATAGTGTACTGAATAATGACAAAAAATTCATAAATTCCGATGATTTTTAGGTATCTATTATAAAACGAATTCACCTCGTATATATTATTACTCATCGGGTTTTAAATTTAAGTACGACTCATCAATTTGATGTTTGATGATGATCAATTCAAAAACGTTTTTGTGAGAACAAACATTATGAAACACAAAAATTTTATCTAGTTGTAGTTCAGAAATAAAAAAATTTCGTTAATAAGGGTGTTTCGCAGCTGCTATAATCCAATCTTATGGTTTAATTTTAAGTGGATTTTCTGACATCGTAATCAGCCGCTTATTTATATTGCAGAAAGTAAGTACGAAGTTTATGGGGTTGTCTTCTTCTTAATTAGCTAATTATGCATAACACAGTGTATATATTGTACACGCGGCGAACTTTCATTTACCGTCGAAATAAACACGCGGCTAATTAAAAGTTATTTCACTAATTAAACTCGTCTACTCGATGGGGTATTAATTTTGATGAAAGTTTCCCGTTTTAGATTGTGTCGGATGTACGAATTCACGAATTTATTTCATAATTTTCATATTAAAACATTTCGTTTCAGTTATTTATTATAAAATAAGCCTACTAAAGCCTAAACATCAAGCTTTGTTAACAAGACAAATTCACTGAAAAAATCATCATCCAGAATTTTTAATAAACTTTGGTCTTATATCTAGTCACTTATTTCATCAATTCCGTATTTCTAAAGCGCTCGTTGCCAAATTTCAGAATTCCAAAGTATCTGTTACCAAAATTTTGCACTTCTGAAGTACCAGTTGCTAATAATCAAATTTGTAAAGTGCTTGTTGCCACAATTCACAATCATTTACTTTACGTAAATATCTTTTGCCACAACGTACTGTTTTTAAAGTGTTCAAAGCCACAATTTACGATTCTAAAATATCTGTTGTCCCAATTCACTATTTCTGAAATGAGTGAGTCTTTTGTAATACTCTCATAATTCCGGATTTGTATCAGGAGTGAGTGAAATATTGCTGTTGAAAGACATGTATGTGACTGTATTAGCTCTGCTGGAATACCGCTATTGATTTCTTCTAATTACTTCTTCCGTGATATATAGTGTTAGCTATTCTATACTTTTCTTGATTTTCTATTAAAGTTAAATCATCAGCATATGTTATTATTTGTTTTGATTCATTAACGGTACTTCCATTAAACAATAACTCTGAGGGTCCTTCAACTTATCTTACTCTTCTTCAATTTCTTGTTTCTTAGACCTTTTGATATATTAATATATCTGAATGTTGTTGATTTTAGGTCTACTCTGTTTCAAAATTAAAATTTATATCAATAGAAATAAGCAGATTGTCAGTGTCAATATCATATTTTGATAGACTGAAAGAGAAGTCGAAACGTCAACATCTATCTTTCTTTGAAAAACTATCAAAAAAAAACTAATTTTGAAACAGAAGAAACCTAAAATCAAAAACATTTGGATCCATTTATATATATATATATATATATATATATATATATATATATATATATATATAAAGGCATTTTCTATCAATTCAGGTAATAAAAAAATATCCTGGTCTTTCTTTATTAGAATCTCGGACATGACCAATAAAAATTAATATTGGTCGCAAATTATTGCTAGAAACTAAATTCGGACCATTTCGACGAAATTCCGAGATGCATGATTTGCGGAATTTATCAATGCAAAGGTGAAAACAATGTAACGGATTATTGAGATGATTACTGAGCAGTTATTTTTCCTTTTCCCTTCAAAAGAAGTAAGAATGCTTATCGTTTGAAACGTATATGAGCATGATTTCTCTCTGAATCTTGAAGGTACAATCATACATAATTTCGAATAATGATCTTAAATCTGAATGGATATAATTATGGAGTAAACGGTTGATTGGATTGCATAGTAACAAATTGAAAAGTGTCGAATAAGCATTAAGAAAACGAATGACAACATCAATAGTGACAATTCCAAATCAGATAATACTTCGAATGGCTAATGAAGATGATGATAGAAAACAAAAGGGGAAAAGTGATGGTTATTTCATAAAATACGTGAGAACAATTTGTGTGCTGCATTTACTACTACTACCATCACACTCGCTATTACACTGTATGACGACTGTTTCGATGTTCTGTAGTTTTTATGTGTTTTGTACAAAACAAAGATATTACCGCGTACAATTTGATTTCAGATGATCGAATTAGTGATTCACTAAAGGCATTGAAAAAAATATGGAATTTGATCCATTTGGTCGAAAGATACAAAAAACTACAGGAAGAGGTGATTCATGTGATATCAACTGTTTTTGTTATTTGTAATAACTGCAAATCATCAATGGATTATTTCTTGAAGGAAATACTAGCTATCATTACTCAGACTGAATTAGAACAACTTCCAAATTCAGTGGTAAGTTCAATAATTACTCATCTTGAACTGGATATTGTGAACAATTTGAAATTTTTGTATCTCTTAGATAAACCCCAACAAATTGGTATTGTGTGTTACATATCACACAATTTGATTTGAACTATACGACGATGTATTGATAACTTGGTAGCCTAGACTAGTTCCACGCATAAATAAAATATTGCGTTACCATAGCAACGAACAATAACTTATTAAATGTGTTAGTGTTAAGTTTTACGTCAAAAACTTAAACCAGAGTTATGCAATAAATTGAAAGAAAAAATATGTTCACCGAAGTTGTGAAAATCGAAAAATTGGATTATCGAGCCAAGTTCATCTACGATTTTTTTCTCGGGATTCTTGTCTTAATAAATACATCAAAAACAATTTGAGATAATTCCATAGAAACTCTATGTTTAGATCTGTGGCTTGGTTCTAAAAGGGCCAATGTCAATTTTTTCAAATTTTGTGTTATTTTATCAAAAGTTTCCAATTTAGTAAAGCTTTAATTCTACAAAGGCCAATGTCTAATAACAAACTAAAATTAGTTGTATTTCCATTATAATGTCAGCCAAAGTCATTGCTAGTGGTTTCTGATTTATTTCTAAAAGGGCCTATGTTGACATTGGCCCTTTTAGCATTCATACAGATGTTACTTTTTCGAGCTTGAACATGTCTATCCCCTCTTCATACCAACAATGAACTTTGTCTGACACACTCCCTCATTTATTTACTTTTTATCTTAACACGCGGTTTTCAAGGCATTTAGTTCAATATGTCTCATTCTCGAGTTTACAAAATATTAGAACTGTGTCGCAAATCAAGTGTTTCAAAAGGTAAGTAATATTATTAATGCTATAATGTTATAATAAATAGAAAAAATGCTTTTAAAGTCAAACAGAATACTCCTTTAATTCCTTAAAAGTATACAATTGACACTACAAAACATGATAAATTATCAATTTTCTAGATCCTGTTGCTAGTACTAGCAGAAGTCAGATCGAAAGCAATGAAGCGAATCACAATAACAACATCATTGCATGTGAACAAGGTAAATTTTTCGAGTTTTCTATGTCACTTGTTTTAAACATTATGTTTTTTGAAGCATTATGTTCTCAAGAACTGTTCACGAAAACATCTTTTTTTTTTCTTTTGTTTAGAAGAAAAAGATTTGGATTATAATAATAGTTTTCAACCTATGATTGAAGAGGTACCTGCTGAAACCCACAATAATAATGATAATATCACTATCATTGTACAAGGTAAATTTCTCAACAGTTATCTTTTCAGATTTTAACAAAACTGAAAGCATGTAAATTAATGTTCCCAACAATTACTCACAAATCATATTTTTTTTAGATGAATTAAATTCAAACTTCCCTAGAAGTTTTCAATATACAAATGAAGAGTTACCTTCTGAAAGTTCAGATATCGCTGATTTACTTGCTGAGAGTTCAAATGATTATGTGCCTTCTTCTGAGAGTAGTAGTGAAGGTGAACAACAAACACCTGCTAAAATTTTAAAGAATAGGGGAAGAAAACGAAGGGATGAAGTGGAAGCATCCAGGAAGCGTAAAATAAATCCTAGTAACTGGAAAAAAAATGTGAGCAAACAACGAAAATTGCAAGGTAAGGAGTATGTTACCTTGAAAGGAAAATTAATAAGAGCTAAACGCATGAAGCCCCCATGTAATTGTAGAAAGAAATGCTTTGATCTTATGAGTAATGAGGAGAGAGAAATTATTTTTAAACATTTTTATCAATTATCTTACGATGGACAATCACAATTTATTTCGGATTTTGTTGAAGAAAAAGAAAATGCTACACAAAGGCTACGAAGGAGATATAACTTTAGATATAACAATTAAAAGAATTAGAGTGTGTATTGAGAAAAAAAGAGCTAGTGAAGCAGGTATGTGTGCTTCAGATAAACGGGGAAAACATGGAAAACGTAATCCCAGAAAAAGAGAAAGATTTTATTAGAAGACATATAAACCAATTCCCATCCTATGAAAGTCATTATTCAAGGTCTCATTCTCAGAAAAAATATTTGCCATCTCATTTATCAATTTCACAAATGTACAGGTTATACAAGGAAGAGTGTGTCATAAACAACGTCAGCCCGCAAAAAGAATCTATGTATCGTAAAATTTATGTCGAAGAATTTAATCTTTCATTTCATAAACCAAAAAACGATACATGTGGAAAATGTGACAAATTCGAAATGTTGATTAAAACAGAGGCAAATGAGAGTAACAAAAATATAATAATTATTGAAAGAGATAGTCATATGCTTTTGGCAAAAAATGTCTCCCAACCCCACTTTTATCAAGCGGAATATCGTTTTATAAAAGGCAACTGTGTACACTGAATCTCACTTTATACATCACTAGTAGGAACCAAAACCCAGCAGCATTTTGCTATCTATGGGATGAGACAATCGCAGCTAGAGGAGGTCGAGAAATTGCATCATGTCTATACGCGTTTTTAAAGCAAATCCCAGTCGACATTGAAGAAGTCAATATTTTCAGTGATTCGTGTCCAGGACAAAATCGAAATATTTTTGTTGCTTTGATGTTTTTATTCTTAACTAAAGAATTATCTAGCAAAGGTAGGAAAATAGTAATCAATCACAAGTTTCTCGAAGCAGGGCACACCCACATGGAGGCAGACTCAGTGCATGCATTGATAGAGAAGACAAGGAAAAGAACAAATGCTCTCATTGAACTTCCTCGTGACTGGGCAAATTTAATTAGAATGATTCCAAGAAAACCACCAATCATCGTACATGAAATGCAACAAGATAGATTTCTAAACTTTAAAGAACTTCTCGGAACTGTATTTGTACAAAAAAAAGTTAATACTGCCGGGGAGCCAGTTAAGTGGACCAAAATCAAATGGATGCAATATCGATGGAATAAACCAAATGAAATCCAGTACAAAATTTCTTTTGGAAATGACGAGCAATTCAAAACAATAAGCTTAGTGAAAAAAGATACGAGACATTCTACCAACACCGATTATTATTTCAACTTACGACCCATATCAAACAAGCCATTACCATTGAGTAATGAAAAACTTAAAGACTTGTAAGACTTAATGCAGTACATTCAGCCAAATAGTCGCATATTTTATAATGCATTACTGGATAAATTGACGAGTTCATCAGATGTTGTAGATACATTTTCAGATTATGATGAAGATGAATAAGAAAATTATAAAAAAAAATATCTTTGAACTGTACTTTGTGTAAATGTTCTTTATGTGAATAAAATTGTTGAAATCAGATGTTTTTTCCCCTTCTAACTGCCTTATGGATCCTCATTAAGTGAACCAATGTCACTTTAAGATGCAGTAGCTTTAAATCCAAAAAGGGCCAATGTCATAATATTTACATAAAATAGTAACTTGTTAAAAAATTTCATATGATAAAATATTGTTTCTTTACATTAACAATAAGCAAATAAAAAAATAATAGTGGGAATCTTAGTATAAGAAAGTTAAATCATTCTAAAAAATCTCAAATATCTTTCAACGCCTTTTTCTCAGGACTAGCATTTTTGACTTTGGCCCTCTTAGAACCAAGCCACAGAGATGGATGTTTAAATGAGTGAATTTTGAAGTATATCTATTCTGTCGTAAGAGTTTTCATTCAGTGTCTTAGTTCTGTCTGAGAAACTTGGAATAACTTTACCTTCAACTCCAAGTAGAGTACATGGATATGCACATAACTTCTCAACTCGGATACAGGAAATTCAGGAAAAACGAGTCAACATTTGTCCATACTTTTATCCACTACATGTGTTCAGTAAAAACTGTAAATCGTCTGCTCCCGATTTTTCAAAGTTGGTTTTCACATTTTCCCAGTCGAAATTTCGTCAATTTACTATTACACATCAATATTAATTTTAGAAAATACATGTATAATACAACAACCAAATTTTTTTAGTTTAAGTAATTCTTCGCTCACTGCTGTTTTTGAGAGTCTCCAAAAATTTTCTATCTAGTCTTTTTACGATAAGCAATAATATTCTCCCCTAATTGTGACGGGAAAAAATGTTGAGAATCTTTCATTTGTGCATCGAGATTACGCGAAAAAAATTGCTATTTTCAAGTTGTTTTATTGAAATTTATTGAAAAATAAATAAAATTGATTGATTTGGACATAAGAAAAATTATCGGCTTGACAGTCAAAGAATAAATTTACGTCATATTTATGAAATTTCTGTGCCAAATGGAATTGACGGAAAGGGACACAAAAATGATTGGCAATGCGGTCAACGTGTTAATCATGGAATTACTCATATTGATGACGCTTTAAGACGATATAATTGAATTTTTATTTGGAAATTTAAGGAAAAGGCATGAAAATGATAAAATTTGGCATAAAAAATTTTGAAACAAACTTTATTTGAGAAAATTAACAAATTTTTATCAAAAATTTGAATGGAAATTTGAATTCCAACAGAATTTTTTTTTAAAAATAGAAAACAAAATCGGGATAGTGAATCGAATAATAGAGGTAAAAAATTATTTAATTACAATAAATATATGTAAAAACTTATGGTATACATGTTGATTGGTTGATTGTACAATGAATCGACACTGAGGACACACAGACAGCTGCCAAAAATTTGTTGAATGAACATATCACAAAAGTAAAAGTCCTTGAAAAATACTATGAAGATAAGAAGAATATTCACATTAAGAAATCCAAGATATGTACTACTACTATTACCACACTCACTATTACACTGTCTGACGCCTGTTTCGATGTTCTTCGTTAGTCTCTATGTATTTTCTACAAAACAAAAATATATTACCGAGTATAATTGGATTTAAGATCGTCAATTGATTGAATTAGTAAACTCACTAAAGGCATTGAACAAAATATGTAATTTGATCCATTTGGACTAATTCTTGAAAGAAAGTCTATCATTACTCAGATTGAATTAGAACAACTTCCAAATTCAGTGGTAAGTTCATTAATTACTCAACTTGTACTGGATACTGTGGACAATTTAAATTTTGGTATCTCTTAAATAAATCCCAACAAATCATGTGTTTTTATATGAAGCCCCGTAGTGATGAAAAAGCTACATTCGAGTAGATAATCTCAAATATTTGAGATTCCTAAAAACCTCTTCGCTTTTCTTAGGTGATGGGATGTTAAAAAATGTTTTTAAAAAATTTAAATTCTAAAAATCTATCCCCACTTTCATGAATAAATTCAAGGCATTTTTTTTGTAAATTAGTTTTACCTTGTCCTTGCAGAATGGAGTACCCAATAGATCCCTTGCTTCGGGTAATTCATCAGTGTTAATGTTTGTTTCCTGTTTTAATTTTTTTAGTGGAACCTCAATATCAGTGACATTATTAGAACATTTTTCTTATTGGTTATAAGAGAGTCTCACTCTTGGAAGCACTTAAAGTTTCAGATGAGTGTAATAATTCAATTTAGGAAAATTTAGATAAAACGGGTCTTTCAGACTGATGTAAAATACAGAATATGCAATAAATATGCATATTGATGAGTATGATTTACACATGCTAAATGCTTTTAAGAGGTTGACAATATCTAATTCTAATGAATGAATCACGTCAAGAAATGCGGACTCCCTTATTTCTTCATTTCTCTTCCGATCGAGTATGTCCTGTTATTGATCTCAAAGGGACATGTGCGATATTCAGGATGTAGTAAGATGGGCAAGAAGCCATAGAAGAAAATGGCGAGACTATGTTGACAGAATGCCAAATGAACGGTTAGCAAAAATTGCAAAGGAAAAAATCCCTTATTTCTTCATTTTTCTTCCGATCGAGTATGTCCTGTTATTGATCTCAAAGGGACCTAGTCCTAATGTAAGAAGAAGAAGAAGAAGAAATAAATGAATCTGTTAATGTAAAACGGTCGATTAAATTTAGATTCTGGTCCACATTTCTTAGAAGCACATTTTAAGCATTCTCCAAAGCAACCATGGCATCTAAAATTCATGCAGTAACAAAAATCCATTTCTAATTTATTTTCATAAGATGTTGACGGCATTGCCGCGTCAAACGGGATCGATGTTCCTCGTGGAAGAATGTCGTTATTTTTCTTCAATTTGTACACTAATGTCTCTGGATGGCGACAGATTTGCGGAACCATATCGAAATGGGTTTTTTTCATTTATTTCAATCGGTGTCTTATACTGATTCGATGTCGGTAAAATTGCGGAATATGTTCTTTCTTCTTGTATTTTAGTTTGTGAACCATTTTGACTAGATGTCAGTTTGTGGTTTAGTTGTAAGTGGATATAGATATGGAGGGCTAATGTTTTCACTGGATCCATTGGATATTAGCGGGATTGCGGAATTATACCGAGACATCTTAACTAGACATAATTTTTTCCTTGGAGATTTATCGTTATTTTCCTCTTGCAGAATTAAATGGGATTGATGTTCCTCGTTGAAGGTTATCGTTATATTTCCCAATCTGCACAATAGTCTCTTCTCTATGGATGTTGTTGGCCTGGTAGCATCGAATCGAAACGGTCTTTCTTCATTTATTTCAGTTGCTGTCTCATTTTTACTCGCTTGCGATAAAATGGCTGCCTTTGTTTGACTATTTGGATATTTTTCAAGTGACATTTTAGTCTTATTTTTTTCATTCCATAGGGGAGTATCAGTGGAGTAACTCAACCTTATTTGTTAATAAATAGATTAACTTTTTACAATATAAAATAGTAGATTTCGTACGAAGGTAGAGCAAAGACAAAAGTAGCTAGATGCATTAAAAATACAGGAAAAAGATTTACCAGAAGAAGTTTATATTTGTGGATCTCATTTCAAAGTAGACAATTTACAATGGAGGAAAATCCTGAAAAAATATTTATGTAAAAGAATGTGTGATTGATAAAAGAATTCGCTTATATACAGAGAATATTGTTTTCGGGCAAAAAGTTATGTTAAATTTGGGGATATTAAAACAGGTACTTCTTGGCAGTGTTTAGACTCAACATCTGAAAGGTATTTATTGTCAGTTGGAAAAATGTTAATGCATACTTATTGCTGATTTTGTATTTTACATCAGTCTGAAAGATCCGCTTCATCCAAATTTTCAGAAATTTAATTATTTCACTCACCTGGAACTTTAAGTGCTTCTGAAAGTATGAATAACTCTTGTAACCAACAAGAAAAATGTTCTTGTTGGTTACAGCAACAGTTCAGTAGTTCTGATTTCGATACACTGATGAAGGTCAAGAAAAAATATGAGTATTCTGAAAAATAGAGTGACTCTTCAAAGAAAATCTCTCTTCAAATTAAATTCAAAATCTGTGAAAAAATAGGTTTTACGGAAATTATTGATAAATTTGCCACTCACAAAGCCAGAAATATTATTTTATAATTAGGTAATTATAATGATTAGGTTCCTAGTCTAGTTTGTTTTTTATTTTGATAAAGTATTTGGTTGATATTATATAAGCTGGCCAAAAAAATGAAGTTTTCAAATTTTATTTGCATTTTTTCTCATGAATCACTTCTTTACAACGATTGTGACGTAGGAATACGATAAAAATACATAAAAATACGTAACTATCTAATCTATTTTTTCCTAAAAACTGAAAAATGACAAAACTGCAACATAACTATCAATTTAAAGGCATGTGACCTTGAACAGAAAAAGAATTTAGCCATCGGCGCTTGATAATACAGTGAAGGTTGTAAATTTCATCAAGTCGCAGCCTAAGCAATCCCGACTTTTTGCCATTCTATGCGATGAAATGAATGGAAGTGCTGTCAAGATTGTTTGGGCTTGTTAATGAATGTCTTTGTTGTAAATTGTAAATATTCTTCCACGAAGAACATCGATCCCGTTTGACGCCGTCAACATCTTATGAAAATAAATTAGAAATGGATTTTTGTGACTGCATGAATTTAAGATGCCATGGTTGCTTTGGAGAAAGCTTAAAATGAGCTTCCAAGAAATGCGGACCAGAATCTAAGTTTAATCGACATTTTACATTAACAGAATCATTTATTTACATTTTGAAAAGGTTATCACAAACCCTTTGATGAAGTAAAAATCTTAATTATGTTTTCTAATTGTTTTGAAGAAAAATGTTTACATATGTGTTTGACATTGAGGTTAAGTAGATTATTCTTTCATATAAGAAATACATGAATTTTTTATCGAGCTGGCTTTGTAAATACTATATGGGAAGAGGTGATTCATTCATTAGTATTGGATATTGCCAACCTCTTTATTGCAATTTCTGTATTTTACAACAATGTCTGAAAGAGCCGCTTCATCTAAATTTTCCTACATTGAATTACTACACTCATTTGAAATTTTAAGTGCTTCTAAGAGTAAGACTAACTCTTGTAACCAACAAGAAGAATGTTCTAATAATGTCACTGATATTGAAGTTCCAATGAAAAAGAAACAGGAAACAAACATGAATACTGATGAAATATCCGAAGCAAGGGACCTATTGTGAACTCCATTTTGAAAGGACATTGGGGTAGCAAAAAACTAATTTAATAAAAAAAATGCATCGAATTTATTCATGAAAGTGAAGACAGATTTTTCAAATTCATCAAAAACAGTTTTCAACTGTCATATGATTTAATTAGTTAGTAATTGCTTAGCTGCTTACAAAACTCTACAGAATGTTGTTATTGAGTAGAGATTGAGTTCACTAATTCAAACAACTGACGATCTTAACTCAAATTATACTCGATAATATTTTTTTTATTTGTACAAAATATATAGAAACTAACAGAGAACATAGAAACAGGAGTCAGACAGTGTAATAGTAAGTGTGGTAATAGTAGTAGTACATGTTTTGGATTTTTCAATGTGAATATTCTTCTTATCTTCATAGTATCTTTTGAGGACTTTTACTTTTGCGATATGTTCAATTAACAAATTTTTAGCAGCTGTGTGTATGTCCTCAGTGTCGATTCATTGTACAATCAACAAATCAACATGTATACCATAAGTTTTTACATATATTTATTGAAATTAAATATTTACCTCTATTATTCAATTCACTTCCCCCATTTTGTTTTCTATTAGCATCTTCATTAACCAATCGAAGTATTATCTAATGTGGAAATTTTCAATATTGCCATTCATTTCTTTAATGCTTCTTTGACACTTCTCAATTTGTCACTGTGCAATCCAATCAAAAATTAATTCCATAATTGTATCCATTCAGGTTTCAGTTTAATATTGTAGATATCTTCGGTTCCATTTTCCATTTCTTCATTCCTATACAATTCGAAATTATGTATGATTGTAACATTCAAGTTCAGTTCAAATGATAAGCATTCTCACCTCTTATTCGAACTTATTCTTAAAGTCACACTCAGTAGTGAAAACATCAATTTCTTGTGAGCAAAATAGACAAGCTCAATTGCATCATATAGCCTATTCGAATTAATAGCTAAAAATAGAGCAGCTCACTCTGTAGGGTAGAATCTGAAGTTTCATTCACTGAAAAAGAAACAAAAAAAAAATCGCTCAAATTCACAGTTACAGTTTTAAAACAAACTTTTCACATCAACTTGATGAAAGTACTGAAGTTGCTTGCTAAGCTAATCTATTAGCCTTTGTTAGGTTTTGACCTCAATTAAAGCATAAAAGAAGAACTGCTTTTTTGCAAGTCTTTATCATCAAAACCACCAGGGGAAAAATTTTTAAGTATCTCAATGATTTAATTACATATAACGAAATAAAACAAAAGGATGGACGGAAGACTGATGGTGCTCGTGCTATGAACTGAAGGTTGTAACTTTTATTAAGTCACGGCCTAAGCAATCCCGACTTTTTGCTATTCTGTGTGATAGAATGGGAAGTGAGCTCAAAGCATACCAGCTTCATTGTGAAGTAAGGTGGCTCTCAAGAGGTAAAGTGCTGTTAAGATTGTTCAAGCTTCTTGAGGAATTAATATTTTTCTTTTTCATATCCTTATTTCCTGTTCCTTGTTGTCCTCGATACTATTTTACACTTCTCACTTCATTGTTTCTTGTTTTTTGTTTTCAACATCATTTTCCTCATCGTGGCTCTTCTTCACATTACTTTTATCTTGTTTTTGACTTATGGTTTCTTCATTATCTTTTAATATCGTAGTTATTTTTTTTATAATTTGTATTTCAATTTTATTCCAGAACCGATATCCATTCGAGTATCCTATCACCTGAAGTTTTTTATTTTTCTTGTCAAATTTTGAGGTTTTTTCTAAATGTTTAGCATAAGCATCTAAGCCAAATATACTTAGATTACTTAGTGTCCGTCATTTACCCTCAATCCACTTTTCCATTAAGTTATGGAAAGTATGCTGGAGTTAATCAAGAATAATACCTCATTTTTTCATATATTCTTTCATTCGTTTACTTGTAGATTCTCCATCATTTCCGCTCTTACTTATGAACTTTTGTATCAAATTTAGTTTCAATCATTTTTATGTATTCTATTATCCAGTCTGACAATTAACTTTTGTGTTCCAGTGAAAATATTATAACATTCTGAAGAAAGCATTCATCAAAATGTATATTTCCAATGTTAATAACCCGTTACGGTTTTAGGTTGTCACTAGATTAAAACATCCTCCAAATAAAAGGTTTATTGATTTTTGGTCAAATATATAACACAACGTGGTGAGAGAAAAACTACTAGCTGACCTTACAATTAATACATCATATCGCGCCAAAAGTGCCAATGAATGGATCATTGACAAACTGCATTGTTGCCAACTCTATAATTTATAAAATCTCAACACTCCTCCTCGATTTGACATGTATTAATGAAAATCGCTCAATCAACTTAAGATATTATATAATATACAACTAAAAACATGAAGCTTTAAATTATACATATTTTGTCTATAAGCTTTGTAAAGAGTTCTCTACCTAATGATTTAGTAAACATATCAGCTAAATTTTGGTCACTTGATACATAATTCATTTCTATTTCCCTCTTACTAATTAAATCTTTTATATAATGGTTTTTAATATCAATATGTTTGGTTCTTTTCGAATTTTCATTGCTTTTGGACATTAAAATTGTGCTCTTATTATCACAATATAGAATCGTTTTGGCAATAGTATTTAAATCCCCTAAAATACCCTTTACGTTGATTAGATCTTGAGCTGTTTGTGCTGCTGCCACATATTCAGCTTCCGCTGTTGATAAAGCCACGCAAGTTTGTTTCTTGGATGACCATGATATTGGGTTATTACCATATAAAATTATAGATCCACTAACGCTTTTTCTACTTTCCTTGTCCGTTGCCCAATCAGCATCTGAATATCCTTCAAGTATTACGTCACCATTTGTATGTTTAGTATAAGTCAATCCTAGAGTTTTAGTTCCCTGTAGATACCTCAAGACTCGTTTTCCTGCAGTCCAGGTCTCTTCAGTTACACGATCCAAAAATCTGCTCAAGTATGACACAGCATAACTGATGTCAGTCTACTAGTCGTTGCTAAATACATCAAACCTCCGATGAGTTGTCTATATGGAATGTTTGTCAAAATTTTGGCTTTGTCGTTATATTGGAATCCTTTTTCCATTGGAGTCCTCTTTGGTTTACAGTCTTTCATATTAAAATAATTTAGCAATTTGTCAATAAATTGCTGTTCGATTTTAATGATATCTTCTGTTCTAGTGATCTTCATTCCTAGAAAATTATTCACCTCATTCAAATCCTTTGCTTGAAAACAGCTTTTCAATAAATTCATAGTCTCGTTCACATCTTTGTCTTCTCCTATTAACAAAATATCATCAACATAAATAAGTATCCAAACCTTCTGATTACTGTATAGACAACAGTCATATAAGGATCTCTTAAAATTATTCTGAATTGCAAAATCATTAAATGTATTATTCCACACCTTTGATGCTTCTTTTAATCCATACAGAGCTCTGTTAAGTTTTAGTATTTTTGATTTATTCACTTTAAGTCCGGCTGGTGCATATATGTAGACATCATTCTCAAGTTTTCCATTTAAAAATGCAGTCGGGATATCCATTTGTCTGATCTTAAAATTATTTTGTAATGCTACAGATAAGAGTAACTTAATCGTTGAAATTCTTGCAACTGGTGAGTGGTTGGGTTCAAACTGATCCTCCTCCTTAATTTGGAACCCCTTTGCAACTATTCTTGCCTTTTTCGTTCCATCTTCCTTTGTCCTGAAAACCCATCTTGTTTGAATAACATTTCCATTTGTTGGTAGCTCCGTTTCTGTCTACGTATTCAATCTCTCGTGCGCATCTAGTTCCTTTTTCATAGCATTTATCCAATCTTGGTCCTTTACAGCATCTTTATAGCTTATAGGGTCATCTTCTTCTGCTGATATTAGACAATAAGCTGTGTAGACTTCATATTCATTCAGATATTTTGGCTGTCTAGTTTTTCTTCCTCTCTGTGTACTCTCTACTTTGGGTTAGCTTTCATCTACATCCTCTGACCTTGTACTTTCTGTTTCATCATTATTATTGCTGAAGTCAGTCTCTTCTATTGCTTCTTCCTCTATGGCATTTGGTTCTTCTTGTAATTCATTTTCGTATTGTATCTCTATGACCTTTTCATTTATACTTTTCTTCCCACTAGCCTCAATAATTTCATTGTAATCTGTTGTTGTTTCATCAAATCTGACGTCTCTTGATTGAAAAATTTTGTTGTCCTCATAATTCCAAAGTCTATTTCCAGCTTTGGTATATCCCATCATGATGCAAGGTTGTGCTCTTCTTTCTAATTTACTTTGTCTTGGTAAAATTACTGCCCATGCTTGACTTCCGAATATTTTCAATTTTCCTAAATCATTCTTCTTGTACCATCTGGTTGCTGGTGTTTCCCCATTGTTGGCTTGGGTTGGCGTTCGATTTAATTCATATGCTGAGCATAAAATAGCTTCTCCCCATAATTCTCTTGGCAAGTTTGTTTCGGCAAATTTGGTGCGTACCTTGTCCAGTAGGCTTCGATTCATTCGCTCGGCTACTCCATTTTCTTGTGGAGAATGTGGCATAGTGTATTCAAGCTCAATACCTTTACTTCGACAAAAATTTTTAAAATCATTTGATATGAACTCCCCACCATTGTCAATACGAATTCTTTGCGTTTTTGAATTATGTTGCGTCTTAATCAATTTAATAAAGTCAATGATATTCTGATCTGCCTCAGTTTTATTTCTTAGTAGCTTTACTATCAGAAAATGTGAATAATCATCAATCAAAACTTGGAAATATTTGTACCCTTCTGGTGTAGCTACTGTAGCTGGACCTGCAATATCTGAATGTATCAATTGACCAATCTTTGTACTGGTTTTGTTACATGAAAAAAATGGTTTACGTGTACTTTTTCCCTCCATACAAGCTTTACATATTTCTAAACTATAGGGTAAACCTAATCTTTTCAAATTACTCCTATTTATGTGCCCTAATCGCCTGGGCCATAAATTTACATCAGTATTACTATTATTCATGTATGCTACATCATCTGGTTTATTATTAAAATCAACATAAAGACAAAATAAATTATTTGACATTTCACATTTAAACTTAGAATGTTCTTTATCTAAAATTGCTTGTCTTGTCCCATTAATCCCATTAACAAATGTTACCTTAAAATTCTTTTCTAGTAGTTTTGATACAGAAATAAGGTTTTGTGACATACCTGATACAATGAGCGCTTCAATTTTTATACCTTTACCTTGACATTTGCCATTTAATGTCCCTTTTTTGTTTGCAAACAAAGCTTCACCATTCTTTGCAGTTCCAATTTTTATTGTGTGGATATCTTCTATTTCAGTCATATATTTTACCATTTCTCCCATAACCATGTGCTATGTGCATCCAGAGTCCAAAATAAAAGTTTGCACATCAGATGTTGCTATATTGCAGCTAGCTTCAGTGCCACTTAAAGCAATTAAGGCTATTTCACTTGCTGAATTTGCTTGTGATTGACTACTACCTTGATTTTGCCCATTATATATGTTGGAATTTCCAGCTAAAAATTTTTCTCGGGAAGAGAAACCACCTCGAAAATTTCCTCTGGGATGGCCTCTAGAATCCACTCTCCTTTTTTGTCGACATTCAGACATTTTGTGTCCTGGTTTGTGACACTTATAGCAAATGAGCTGTAGACTAGTTTGAAACGACATTTCATTAGTAGATAATTTCTCCTGCCTCGACTTAAGCTTCATTTCTTCATCCAGTAATCTTGATTTTACAAAGTCCATTTTAATACTTGTATTCATTGTTTCTATAGCTGTGATCACTGATTCATATTGTTCATTTAACGATAATAGTAAGTGGCATACCTTGTCTTCCTCCTCCAGTTTAGATCCTGAGTTTTCTAAATCTCTTATAAGGGTGTCAAATACTAAAAAGTGATCTTCTAGTTTTTCGCCTCGCCTTAGCTTCAATGTCAGCAGCTTACGTTTAAGAGTTAGCTTTGTGAACACACTTTTTCTTTCAAATATATTTTCTAGTGCTTTAATCATTTCTTGGGTAGTATTGGCATCTTTAACCAGATCTAAATGCTTGTCAGTTAGACATTGTACTATTATGCTTTTGCCTTTCGAGTCCTTGGCTCTGAATTCTGCTTTTTGCCTTTCTTCGCTGTAACTTTCTTCTGTTTTCTCCAAAATATTTGTCTTTCATCTAATAATATGGTAACTCTGAACTTCTAGTTATTGAAATTTGTCGCAGTTGTGAGTTGAGGAAGGTTAATTATGGTATTGGCCATTTTATTAACTTATTTAACTTCTAATGTCTTAAAAATTTTATTTCTTTCTTATTCGCCTTCTGGGCCCATAACCTGTTAATAACCCGTTACGGTTTTAGGTTGTCACTAGATTAAAACATCCTCAAAATAAAAGGTTTATTGATTTTTGGTCAAATATATAACACAACGTGGTGAGAGAAAAACTACTAGCTGACCTTACAATTAATACATCATGTCGCGCCAAAAGTGCCAATGAATGGATCATTGACAAACTGCATTGCTGCCAACTCTATAATTTATAAAATCTCATCATCCAATATTTTTTATGCTTATGTCATGTTTTGCAGATTTCATCATGCTTTGGTCTTCTAGTTTTTTAAATGTGTACCCATCGCCTCTCATTGTGGTTATTATTAATGCTTATGCCTTATATATTGTCATTTCTCTTATAGGTATAGCTGAAAAATTTTTAGTGACCTTACCTTTTAATTGTTCTGTATCTCCTTCATACAGCTTAGACAATTTTTCAAATATTTCCTTATCATTTACAAATACTACTTGGTATGCGGTTTATAAGCAAGTCCATAATTCTATATGCTTTTAAAGTTAATCCACTTATTTTACAGTTTCCAGAAAAGAGTTTTTTGTTCTAATGAATTTTCGTTTTTAGTTTCGTAATCCGAATTATTTATTTATGCATTGAAAAGTCTCGGATCCATAACTTGTTGTTTTTGATATTATTAGAATAGAAATATCCTTTTTATGTTTATAACTTAATATAATGACAGATACGCAATAACCTAAGCTGTCTAATCACACTAGAAGTCAATTTCACAACGTACTGGTATGTTGCCGTTTTCCCTTTCAACACAAAAAATATTCTAGGCACCGTTGTAAAATATTATTTTGGTTATATTACGATGTCTACATAATATATACTGTAATATCATTGTATAAAGAATATTCTTAATACAATGGTAATACTTTTATTACTCATAAAGGTAAGACTCCTATATGGACAGTTGGTATTACATATATGTCTACATCTTTTAATTTTATTTGTTTCAGATAGTTAAATCATCGTAACTATAGCGGTTTTATTTCGTGATGTGCAACGCGAAAATACGTTTTTTTCTTATTTTTCATTTCCGATACGTAAAGATATCATCAATTGATGATTTCGATTGGTTAACGAGATAAACATTTGAAAGTGTTTGATTTCAAAAGTCAACAATTGTCAGAAATATTATTTCAATTGAATGAAAGTAAGACGGTTAATAAGTGTTTTTTGTATATTAAAATTATATAAGTTTTTAAATGCCGTCGTCTTTGAGTAAAGAAACCAATTTGTATTACAAAAATTTGGTAGTGACAAAGTTCAATAACTGGTTGAAGTTGGTTAAGGAGAAGAAAAAACAAACTTATCAAAACCAAAACTCAACGGTATCATTCCAAGCTCCAAAGGAGGAAAAATATGCTAACGTTAAAAATATTATAGTGACTACTGCAGATAAGTTCGATTCGTCACCACCAATGAACTGAAGCGACGCCAATTCCAACGAGGTTCTAAACAGAAAAGATGTGAAGGAGGAGGAACATATGAACTTTTCGAACGAGAGCTTTTAATCAATTGAAAGTGGAGAGTGGGAAATTTGTAAACTCATATACAGGTTTATTATTTTTTTATATTGAGTTTGTAAATTTTGATGGCTATGTACAGTGTGATTAATCGACTTTTTTTCGTAATCTATCTTGATAAAATTCCTGAAACGACACAAGGTACTCGATAATGGAGTTAGTCAAACTGTGTATTGACGGATAACGATTATTTTCAGACGCAATACCACGTGGCATTTTTCGATTCCGACGCAATGAATAGATCTTGGGTGGAGGCCGAGAATTTGAAACCGTTCTTGAAAAATATCGACGATAACCTTGTGCTGAACGATAAATTCAATAAATTCAATCTCAGGATGGATGTAGCCGTTAAACAGACTAAAAAAGCCGTCAAAATGAAGCGTTTTAGCTAGTCATCATTATAATCTATAATTACTCAACCAAGTCACATACAATCAGAACTTTTGAGGACATTACTCGCTTAGTTCGATTTGCACATATAATGTTGAATTTGTACAAAGTGATTAGATTGGTTAAATGGCAAGTGCCTTGAAAGTTCTTATTTAAAAACAAGTGATACGACAAAATTCATTTATCAATAATTTATAATAATAAACATCTCAATGCAAAACTTATTTCCATTAGGCTAGTTGAGAATTTTTAAAAGAAATCCCTAAGAAGGTAAAACCGAATCGTAAGTACATTGCTGATTATTTGAAATATTGTTTTTGTGGTTACTGGCACAGATGACGACCTGCTACTTCAGTGTGTTTTATGTTTCGAGGTATTTGCTGATGAGAGTATGAAACCTTCAAAACTGTAAAGACTTTTCACAAAAAAAAACATTCAACAAAAAAGAATTCTTAAAGTCAAACTCGATAATGAAAACATTTTCTGGTGAGAAAAATAGACAAGCTACAATTGCATCAAATCGCCTATCCTTATTGATAGCTAAAAAAGGAAACCAACACTTTGTAGGGTAGAGTCTGAAGTTTCATTTACTGAAAAGGAAACAAATATCTTAAATATCTCGATGATTTAATTACAGATAACGAAATAAAACGGACAAAAAGTATTGGACGGACGACTGATGGTGATGGTGCTGTGAAGTGAAGGTTGTAACTTTCAAGTCACGGCCTGAGCAATCCCGACTTTTAACATTCTGTGCGATAAAATGAATGAAAGCGCTGTCACAATTGTTTGAGCTTCTTAATGAATTATGATTGTTTTTGTTGTAAAATGACGCAACCGGGCATAATTTACCCGTTTTTATTTCCTTATTTCTTGTTCCTTGTTGTCTTCATTTTACACTCTTGACTTTTCTGTTTCTTGTTTTATGTTTTCACCATCATTTTCCTCATCATGGCTCTTCTTCACCTCACTTTCGTCTTGTTTTTGACTTGAATTGACTAATAATTATAATAAATAAGCATATTCTCATTAAAATCCTAAATGTTTGCCTCATGAAGGCATGAAACGTCACATCGAAGATTTGTTGGTACATGTCTTTAGTAAATTTGTATTCAAATAAAACTAGTATTTGATATTATTTCATCCAAACATTCTATGCTAGATAAAACAAAAGCATAAACGAATACAGTTACATAGCAATTTTACATAGCTTATATTTTTTCATAAACATTCTCGCCAAAATTATTTTCTTGATCTTTGTTTAGATCAATTGTGGGAAATATTGTGTATTAACCAAATTTAGTAAGAATTAGAGCCAGATTCTTATTGATTTTTAATAATATTACGATGTATAAATAAATATTTTTGAAACGTAACATGCATCCAGATAATAAACAAATAAATTGTAAAATTTGACAACATTGAGGTTTACTGTAAGTTGGCTTCAATTATAGTCAAACATGCCAGCTGGGTTCATCCTTTTTATTCGTTCAAGATCAAAGTAAACCAAAGTTTCAATCAAAGGAACTTCGTAATTCATTATAATGATAGGAACGGAAATGGTATCTAGTTGGAAAAATTACTTATGTTTGAGTTTTATACGTGAAGATTAGGTGAATATAGTTTAAGTAATGAAGTAATTTTTGACAAAAAAGGTATATATTTTTTAAATATTGATTCTTATAGTAGGTATGTACAATTATTTTTCACATTTTCTACACCTTTGATTGATGTCAGATGTTTGAACTTAATATACCTATACGTACTTGTGTATTTTAAAATGATCACGTACACACCACAATGTTTTATTTTGATGAATACTGGAAGTAGTTTACAAATAATTTATTTTTAGTAAGTGAAGACTCACATAGTGAAGTAAAAAAGTAAATTGGTGAAATGAAAGTAATATTTGGTGGAAAATTTTAGCTGAATAAGTCAGTTGTAGTAAATATATTAAGGTTAATAAAGTCGTTATTAATATTAAATTAATTAATTTCTATGGCCTTTTCTGTTCTGAATGGTAACCAACAAACTAATGTACCCAGAAGAGAAAATACTAAACATCCCAAATCCGTAAGTCACGAAATGATGTTTCCAATTCCGAATCGACTACTCTTCAAGCCCAAGTAATCTAGCATCATTCAGAAGTACAAAGGAAGTGCCTTTTCAAGGACGAAAATTCGGGTGTGACGTATGGAAATCATATCAGTTATTATTTTCAAACCACGATATTTTCCTTTAGGAACTTTGATCGGTAAAGTAGCGAAATTCCATATAGAAAAAAAAATTATTCAAAACGTCTGTGCGTCGTTTCCACTCGAGATTCTTTTTCTATTATTTTTTACGTTCCGTCTCGAGTGGTAAGTGTACATGGTCATTAAGTCTCGACGAGGGTCGAAATATGATGAAGTAATTGATACTATACTTAACAAAATGGAAAAATTACAATTGAAAAATTATTAATGATATATGATGTTTCTAAATTAGTAATTATCAGAAATAAAGTGCGACAGTTTCTGTTATCTAAATTCAAAGACAAAGGTCTTAAAGAACTTGTCGTAACGAACTTTGGGTCAAAATTATAAAATGCGATGGACATCCTTCATATTAGAATCTAATTGAAGTCTTTAGTGTTAATTTTTCAAGTATTACCAGAATTTCACTTCTCAATCGAAATATTTTGATACAATTTATATCATATATAGATTTTTTTCGTATACGAAGTTTTATTGTCAATAACTTTATCATTATCGTTTGTAATTTTATAATTGATTTTCAAAACTATACAATGACAACGACGTTTGTCTCCTTTTGAATATACGAATAGGTCCTGTTAAGTGTATTTAGTGCACTAGCAGGGTACATGGATGTGCACATAGCTTCTCAACTCAGATACAGAAAATTCAGGAAAAACGAGTCAACATTTGTCCATCCTTTTTTTCTTGACATCTACAACTTTTCTTGAAATAGGGTGTCCAGTAAAAATCGTCGTCTTGTGTTCTTAGTGTCTGTTTATGGAAAACAACCTTGTTTGTCCCATCAAATCCTATATGTACCCAAAAAAGACTGTTCGTTTTTAGTATGGAACTAGAAAAATCTAGTCTTTCTGAACGCGTTAGACCTCTTACTACTGACTACTATCATCGATTAAATCAAATCTGGTTTCGTCCAAAAAAGGATAATTAGTTTAGATCTAAAATCTGGTATTCGCGTTCTATAGCCAAGCTTCTGAGAAGTATCCTGGGTATATTTGATGGTGTCCTACATCGGTTCCAGCAAGTTTAGGCGACTTGGATCATTATTTTTATAATACTATCCATTAATGGGTGTTTGCGTTGAATTTTTTTTATTATTTCGTCTTTATTAACAACTTTATATCGTGTAGGTAGGTCCGTTGTTTGATATTTTGCAACCGAGATATTTTTCATTGAAAATAGATATTCTGGACACTTATTTTTATATATTCACCTGAAAATAGACGATATTTAAGTCGTCTTGTGTTCTTAGTGTCTGTTAATGGAGAACAATCTTGTTTGTACCCCCAAATGCTATCTGTACCCAAAAAAAGACTATTCCTCTTTAGTATGGAAAGACGTTTTTTGGAAAAATCTAGTCTTTCTGAACGCGTTAGACCTCTCCAAACTACTATCATCGAATAAAACAAATCTGGTTTCGTTCAAAAAAGGATAATTCGTTTTGAGCTATAATCCAGTGTCTGTGTTTTACAGGCAAGCTCCTGGGAAGTATCTTGGGAGTTAATGGTATCAATTAGGATAATGCTTAAGTCTTCTTGCTTTCCTAGTAAGGCGAGAAGACTTTTCCTCAATGGATAACCATTATCAATATTATTGAAGATTTTTCAAAAGCCAAACATTGATGAAATCTATGCTATAATATCTGATGTTTGAATTTACGAAAATAGACGTTCGGTGGTCCGAGTAGTTTTAAAATTTGAGTTGTTTTCATGTGATAAACAAAAAAACTAACAGCGACATTTGCTGCATATATATCAAATAAATTATGTCTGCTTTTACATCCGTCTGCTCTTTGAAATGATATCGACTAAAGCACACGCTATTAATTAAAATGGTGTCATGCCGAATTTGAGATTAAAAGACATTCGCATAGTCTAAAGACGTCTTCGACGCCGCCCGTCTCCGCCACCGGAGAAGTCCCTAATTGTTTTTTTCGTTTTAACCTAGACATCCGACTGTTGATAGTGAGAACTCCAATGTCTAAACGGTTGATTGTGCAAACGTGATTATTATACGAGGTTTCTTACAAAAGTTCTCATAGATATTTGGAGAATCGGAGGTTAAAAATTAAACTCGTAGATTGAATTATTTTACAATTTTCTTATTTTATTGTGCGACCAGTAAAAACCACTTGGAAGCTTAATTCTGTAGAATAAACTAAGGTCTCGTAATATATGTCCATTCCGGTCAGAAATACCGAGCTCGAGTCTACAACTGCTTTTCTATATTTAACAACGACCGTCTGCCGTTTTTATCCTTTTCCTTTTTGCCATCATTCTAGGTTATTATGACCCATAAAACGTTAATCTCATTCGAAATAATAATCTCCATGTTTATTAGAGACGAAAAGCACAACGGGTGGTAGAGAGAGCTGCATAATCTCGACGTATTTATATATATTCCCTTAAGGGCTCACGGAGGTATTATCTTTATATTTTTCCGTATTTTGTGCTTTGCCATAACTTTTCTACGTCGGAATAGATGAATTAGTAGTTTAACAATGTTTGTATGTGTTTTTTTTTGGTCCTGTCTTCTCCTTCAATTCGATTTCTACAGGTATTTCCCCATCTGTCTTTGTTTCTTGCCCATAGACCATAGAGGTATCTATTATTCTTCTTACAAATTCTCATTATGTGTCTCGCCAAATTTAGTCTTTTCTATACCTCACATTTTCTCCTCCCAGTTCTTACTCTATTTCTTTATTTTTTTGCAATCTTCTTCTTCTTCTTTTTTATGTATGACGGTTGTTTCCACGGCGTACGCAATCTTAATAATTGTCAACAGCTTTTTGTTGCGACTAATGCGTCTTAGTACTTCGTCGTTGGTGATTCAGTCAGTCCAAGGTGTCTTCAAGATGCGTCTATAGAGCTGTGTCTCAATTTGTTTGATCGTTTGAGCTATCCAGGTGAAAATTTCTTTTTCTACAGAAGGACTGACCACAAATAACATTCCATGAATCCTATTCCGACGTGTAGGTTTAGATTTATGTTTGCAAACATTGACAAATACTTTTCGAACCATTTGATCTTGATTTCTTCATCTACAGTTTCAAATGCGTATTTCTGTGTCCATATACAATATACAGTACGATGTGATGTAATCAGAGAAACTGAAACTGCAGTTCTAGGACTTTAGGAAAGAAGGACTTATAAACTAGCGGGAAAAAAACGAAAAACGGGAAGTTGTTGAAGGAAATGATCGAGGATTTTAATGTAATTATAATATTGAAGATAGATTCGACGTTTATGTGTGGATTTCGATTCAAATTTGTTTTTTTTTTGTCTTTCAATTACCTGGAACCGCGTATGTTAATATAATGGACCTGATAATGCCCCTTTTCTTACATTTGCATTGTGCAAATACGGCAAATTTATGCATTAAATTTGCTCTCTTCTATTCAGAAGTTCCCTCATTTTTCAACATTTTACACAAATATTCTTTCGTTTCCTAAAAATAATTCTTAACACACAAAGTGATTTGCGAAATCTAAATTTGTATTTACATTAGTTACTTTTTTTTGAGGAAATCCATTTATTTTTATTAGCATTTTTAGATCGCGCAATCCGATTCAAACAGTGTCTAATTGAATGTGACGTATAAAAAAGAAGAAGGATATTTCGAGGTTATAATAAGTATGTTGGATACAAATAATCAATTGTAATGAATAAAATGTTTTTTTGAGGTTAAGTTAGTTAAATTTGACATCAACGTCGTTCGTATGTCAAATATTGATATAAATTGAAAACCGATATGTCTAGATTGAGAAAAGAGAAGCGTTGCTTTTGCGATGCAATTAAACCGGGTCCTTTGAGTTATAAACGCAAAATTATGGAAAATTTGAGAAATGAGACACCGGCTACGGATAGTAATAACGATTGTAGTAGCCTCCCAACGAGTTCGAGCGCTAGAGATAATTCTAAACCAACACCCGAAGCTACCAAAGAAGAAAACATCAAACATCGAAGAATGAAGAGATTTAAAATGCAATCGGACGGTGTTATTACATCTATTAATTGCGGTACGTCTGAAGATAATGATTTTTCTTATAAAAAAGACAATCTTAAGGATAAAACTAAGAATAGCGAAAGAGTTTTGTTAATTGAAGCACAAAATATAGATATTCATAATCATTATTATACAATTTCTTAAACTATTTCGATTATTCGTATTTACTAACAACTCCGGGAGTTTCGTTTCCAGCCTTTTTCAAGGTAAGTTCATCCTCAAACTTACTCTTATTTACCGATACCTTCCATTTGTACCTAACCATAGTTATTAACCTCTAGTTTCTCACCCCTTTTCTTTCCAAATCAATCTTCACATCATCTAATATCTTTAGATCATTATTCTCGATCATCCAACTTTTATTTTCATTCTTTTCTTTCATTGTTTCTAACATAAATGTAACATAAACTTTTGACTTTAAACAGCCCCTCAAAAAAAATTCGCAGCAGTTAAATTTGGTGACTTGTAACCTATTTCGAATTTTCCAAAACTTGAAAAAAACTCGTGTGGGTACATGATAGATTTTTGCTCAAAATTACATTATAACAGACTACAAAAATATTTTTCGTACGTATGTTTGGTACAATAAACTCTATTTGTAGAAATATCTGCGGGACTTTGAGCCGTAAGGGATTTTGAATGATTATAAATGTAATAACGAGAGAAACTATTAGTTTTTGTATGCACAACTCCGCGCGCGATTTCCCAGGCAGTTGTGTCAGAAATATACGTGACCACAAAACTGAATTTTCCAACTATCATATGTTAATAATCATGTCGAAGCTGCTATCAAAGCACTGCTACTAAAAGATATAAAAACGGAATTTAAATTTTGGATATACCTCGTAGTATTCAAAGCCTCGTGATATTTCTGACAATTCTGGTATTAAGTTTAAACACAGATTCCATCGGATGAAGATTTAAATTAATTAAATTTTGAGTCTTAAACTGGTATTTGTTTAAACGTAATAGCACCCCAAAAGCCGTTGGGTTATAAAACGACGACGCGCAGTCATTACCATTTTTAAATTACCCAATCAAAAAAAAAAAGAATTGAATAATTGACGTTTTTTGAACAGAGACGATTTTTCAAATTTCAAAAATGTTCATTTGTAGATTATTTAAACCTACGAACTTTTGATTTGAGTTTAACTCAACAATTAAATCACCCCGCGTTGTTCAAAACGTACCGTTTTGATACTGAATTCGAACTTATGACGTTATTAATCTTTATTTTTGATAATGAGGACAGTTGAGCTTTTGTACTGTACAATTTATCTCGAAATAATGATTGAAATTGTACTTTTAATTAATTAGAGAGAATCCAAAGGAGCTGGTATCAGATCTCATCCGAGTTTGTGTGTAGTTTTGCCCGTTTCTCCAAGGATATATTCAAAAGAGAATTCTCTCGTGTTTCAATACGAAATTGTTTGTAATGCAAATTCAGTTTTATTATAAAATTTCGTTTCTATATACGTGTATAATAATCAATTTTAATCTCTTCCTCGAAAAGCTCCATAAACAAAAAATCTTATTGTTCCCCATATGGGATTTTACGATGTGTCCAGTATAGGCCCAGACTTGGACCAAGTGTCCTAAACTTGGTGGGACTGTGATTTAAACCCGGTTGAGATAACGTATAACTATCATTTATGTATCCCAATAAAGTTGGGATAAAGTAAAACTATCATTTATGTATCCCCAGGATGTTGGGCTAAAGTGTTACTATTATTTATGTATCCCAATAAAGTTGGGCTAACGTTTTTAATAAAGTTTTTTTTGAGAGTTATTCACTACGCATAACATATTGTGGTGTTTTATTCTAATATGATTGGAGGATTTCAGTGGGGGGTATGGGACACCCAAAACCATTTCACTTTCTTTGGTTGTTGTTGATTTATGTATGTCAAACGATTTGACCATACATTCCTCAATTTTTTTTCTTTGGTTCAACTTTTTTTATTTCTTTTTTATTCACTCAATGAGTCTTTCTCGCGCGTTTTCAGTTTGTGGTTTAACGAAATGGGTCATGTGGATATTTTTTCATTGCAATTTCCACTAAACACTGTCCCAGTTCTACCAGAAGATTACGTAGTTTAGGAGTTATTCCCGTCGCCTCGGCCGTTTAAAGGGATCATCTTCATCGGAAAACCGTAAAATAGCCGCATTACAACGAAGTCCTGTATCACCTTCCAGACCATTTCCGTTTTATCGTAAGATATATGGAATATGCGTCAGAAAATAACTTTTTTCTAATTCTTTCAATTTGGACTCGCAGAATATGTTACCAATAAAACGATTGTCGATGTGATTACGAAAATAAATATATTGTATGAAAGGAATTTATATAAAACGACGATTGTTATAATGATAATCCACTGAAATGTTTACCTGCAGTTTTTGAAGACAACATAGTTATATAAACGCGAATCAATCAGTGTATTTGTGAATGTTGTCGATTTAGCTGAGGAAGTTTCACAAAGTCTTCTTCAAGATCAAAAATCCATAGTGATTCTACGAGGTCCAGATTCGAACAACTTTATTCAACAAAATCCCCACCTAGTGCAGTTTTTCCAAGACTTTTTCGACAGGTAGAGTTTCGAGGATTACTATTAATGGAGAAGTGCAATTCCGAGGAATCAAATACCAAGGCACATCTTTCCCGAACAGAACTTCAAGACAGTTTTATTTAGAACATGGTTCTGTTTTGTAGTTAAAACTATCATTCATTCGACGTAGAGGTGGTTTTCATTTGGTTTTGTAACAATTTTGATATATTCTTCTTTGAAACCAATTGGTAAGTGGATTGCTTATCACTTTTTGAAAAGAGAAATAACTAATTTAGTCGCTTTGCGTGACTGTTCAGTGGTTTACGTTCATTTTTCAAATATTATGTAGATACGAACGAAATTTTTAATAACATGGTGACTGTTTTATCATTTTCGAGTGTCGTTTCAGATCCCAATGTTATATGCAAATCAATATTATACAATAGTATCAATATGGATATTAGGGATATTATTTCAATTTTCATATTTATGCATGCGAACTTTTTCTTTAACAAAACATTGAAGTATCTATTGAAAGAAAACCAAATAAATATCTACGTAGGGCAATAACCAACTGAACTAACAAATAGAGAATCGTGTAGATATGCCCAAATACAAATTACATATCGTTGATTATTCATTCATAATAATAATTTCGCCTAAAGGATATAGGAACATGTCCGCCGCAAAGCTGCGGTTCGTTTTAATACTTTCCAGCCCTGTGGGCTCCGGTAGTTGCTATGCATAGATAACGTCCCCCCATAGATATAACGAATAAACATGGACGTCGTTAAATAATTATTTACTAAATTTGTATAAACACATTCCATAATCGGAAATATTTCCGATTATCAATTTCGACACCTTATGGATTTTATAAGTTTATAGGTAAAATAAATATTGTTCACGATGGGTTCAAGAAGTAATTTTGAATTAAAGTTCAAGCGATGATTTGTTAGGGGTACCTACTCTCTGTATTTATCATCAGTTAATGAGATTCGTCTTTAGAAACTTTGTTTTCCAAAAAGCAAACTATAATTTGTCTTTGGGAGTGCCATTTAAAAAAAAAACACAATTCGTCTTTAGAAACTTATTTTTTTAAGAAAAAACTGACATTTGTAGTAACGAACATTCTTTTTGAAAACCAAAAACATTTGTCTTAAGAAATGTTTTTTTCCAATTATAAACCAAAATTTGTCTTTAGGAACTTTGTTTTTCAAAAAAAAATAGAATTTTGTATTAAGAGACATTCTTTTTCAATTAGAAACCAAAATTTGTTTGCAGAAACTCAATTTTCCAAAATAAAAACAAGGAAATTCATCTTAAGAAACTTTGTTTCCCGAAGAGCAAACCAAAATTTTTTCTTTGCGAATTTAAAAAAATTTCAAAAAATAAACCAAAGTTCGACTTTAGAAACTTTAGAAAATACTGACATTTGTAGTTACGAACTTTCTTTTTGAAAACCAAAGACATTTGTCTTGAGAATGTTTTTTTTCCTCAATTATGAACCAAAATTAGTATTTAGAATTTTCCGTTTTTGGAAAAACAAATCAAAATTTGTATTTAGAAACTTTATTTTTCAAAAAATAGACATTTGTCTTAAGAGACTTTCTTTTTCAATTAGAAACCAAAATTTGTTTGCAGAAACTCAATTTTCCAAAATAAAAACAAGGAAATTCATCTTAAGAAACTTTGTTTCCCGAAGAGCAAACCAAAATTTTTTCTTTGCGAATTTAAAAAAATTTAAAAAAATAAACCAAATTTCGACTTTAGAAACTTTAGAAAATACTGACATTTGTAGTTACGAACTTTCTTTTTGAAAACCAAAGACATTTGTCTTGAGAATGTTTTTTTTTCCTCAATTATGAACCAAAATTAGTATTTAGAATTTTCCGTTTTTGGAAAAACAAACCAAAATTTGTATTTAGAAACTTTATTTTTCAAAAAATAGACATTTGTCTTAAGAGACTTTCTGTTTCAATTTGAAACTAAAATTTGTTTGTACAAACTTCATTTTTCCAAAAATAAGATGAGATTCGTCTTTAGAAACTTTGTTTTTCGAAAAGCAAACCAATATTTGCTTCAAAAATTGCCATTTCGATAAAAAATAAAATTCGTATTCAAAAATTTCTGTTTATGGAAAAACAAACCAAATGTTGTGTTTAGAAACTTTATTTTTCAAAAAAAAAATAAACATTTGTCCTAAGAGACTTTCTGTTTCAATTAGAAACCAAAATTTGTTTGTACAAACCTCATTTTTCCAAAAATAAGATGAGATTCGTCTTAAGAAATTTTGTTTTTCGAAAAGCAAACCAAAATTTGCCTTCGGGTATTGCCATTTCCATAGAAAACAAAATTCGTATTTAGAAATTTCTGATCATGGAAAAACAAACCAAATGTTTGTTTAGAAACTTTATTTTTCAAAAAAAAAAATAGACATTTGTCTTAAGACACTTTCTGTTTCAATTAGAAACCAAAATTTGTTTGTACAAATTTCATTTCTCCCAAAATAAGATGAGATTCGTCTTTACAAACTTTGTTTTTGGAAAAGCAAACCAAAATTTGCCTTCGGGAATTGCCATTTCGATGAAAAACAAAATTCATCTTTAGAAACTTTTTATTTTCGAAAACAAAAAAATATTATCACAAGAAACTTTCTTTTGCAATTAGAAACCATATTCAGAAACTTCAAAAATAAACCGACGTTTGTTTTCCAGAACTGTCGTATTCGAAAAAACAAACGAAATTTGTTTATAGAAACCGTTTTTTACAAAAATAAATTGTCTGTTATCTTAAAAAAATGTTGGTGGATGTTTTATTTAGATAGACAAACAAACCAACGAATTGATTAAATAAAGTTTGTAAAAAGAAAAATTTCTAGGAACCAGAAATAAGTGGACTTAGGGAGAGATACAGAACCTCTAAGGAAAATAAGATCCGAGATTATTTTATATATCAAACAATACATGTGAACGTCCATTTTCAAAATAGAATAAAATAGAATAAAATAGTTAAAATCCGAAAGATAAATAAAAAGCTGACAGTTTTCTTTGCGGAGTAATGTTCCACAATTTCTACTAAACTGGTAAGACTAACGAACAATATAAATCAGCTTAACGTCGTGGCATTAATCTAAACGCCAGAAGGGATTAAATTTTGGACTAAATTGGTATACCTTTCAAACGGTTGGGATTTTTGAGTCCTTATTTCACACTTGACCGGAAGAAAGATGTGAATAATTGCTTAGGAAAATTTTTTTTCTTATATTTCAAGCCACATTTTCTGGAAATTCGAATTTCATTGCGTAATGTAACGCTTTGGCATATCTTGACAATCAAAACGATTACCACTTGAATAATCGATCATAATCGATTATTATTTAATCGTAGCTAATCGATTTTTAGCCAATTACGTTTCTCAATTCGTAAAACTTAATATTAATTTAATTTAATTCAATACTCAAACTTTCTATTGGATATTGTTTGTTTTATTAGGTGTTCGTGATGTTTATTTATGACTTTTTGAAATTTAAAATATCTGTTTTATACGGATTATTATACTGTTTATACGAAATGTAGAAGTTTATTTCGTGATAAAGAGTACTGCATGGGATTTATTTATAAAAAGCAGTGGCTATATAACAAAACAGACTGAATACATTGTTCACGCCGATATAGATTGACGCGCATTTCGATAACCAAGTTATATCATCTTCAGAAACTGAAGATGAACTGTGTATTCTAAGTGCATTTAAGCCCTCGAAAGCTACTGCATAGATATCTGATTTTTCGAAAGCTTTGTCTGACTTTTGTATATGTTAATATTTAATTTCTTATTTTTTAGACCTTTTAATATGTTTATACTTCTAAATTTTCTTGATTTTTGGAGTCTTTTGTTTTAAAAAACGTCAAATTTTTATTTGTATTTCAGAAATTACGAAAAAAAAACGGAATAGGCCTAGAATCAAGAAGAAGAAGAAGAAAATTCAATGAAATAATGTCGAAAAATAGACAAAAAGGATACTAAATATGTAATTGTTATTGAAAATTTAATAAAAGAACGTCTAAAAACAAAAATATACAAAAACAAAAAAAAGTAACGTGTAAGTCTTACATTAAACGGAGTCAAAGAAAAATATTTAACAGTGTAATATTTATTTTAAAAAATGGTAGTTACGTTGTTGTTGAGTGGCAACCTAAAATTCATCACCTTGTATATGTTGGAAACGATAAAAAAATCAAAAATAATTGCTCATAATGGATAGAACAAATTTTTAGAAAAATATAGAAAACCAAACAAGTTTATCGGTTAAATAGTCACGCCCCGATTCACATCAATTTGCTTTGGGTTTCGTGATACGGCAACACTGATGTGAATATATGAAATCTGTCATTGTCATCATAAAGTTTGACATTTGTAATGGCGAACGTGTTGTTTACTACGATTTTCTGACGTAGATTAAACTAATGTTGAAGAATTCGGTGATGAAACCCAATCTCGAGGACGTTGTTATGAACCCACGTTTCATCAATAACATAAAACGGTTTTATTTCTGTTAAACGCTCGATGGAAACATTTTCGCGATGATGGTTTTGTTTCAATGTGCACAAACGCGGCATCCATCTTGTACTCAACTTTCTAATGTCAAAATTTTCAGTTAAAACACGATGTATATGTCGAGTATGTTTGCTATGAATAAACTGAACGATCCACGAGATTTCAGACAGTTTTATAGTCAATATCCTTCGCAAAATGAAATTTCGTTCATTTTTTCCCAAAAAGATAATCATTTTCTTCTCACTTCTCATTTTGAAAACATCGCTATACATGGTTTTCTCTAGCTAGTATCTAAAAGATTCAAGAATGAATGTTACAATGGGACGTAAAAGTGCTTTTTACGACCCCCGGTATTAAATAGAATCATATATTGCAGAATTCTACGTTTAAAAACTACACCAAGAAAAATGTTGAAAAACTCATCAATTTAATCGAAAGATATATTCGAAAGACTATGGTAGAAACGGTCTAGAAACAAACAAAACATCATAGAAAAGAAGAAAAGGAAGTTTCAAAACGCATCTAAATAGAAAAAGAACAAATAATAGTCAAAACAAATAAAAATTTAAACGATTTTTTATCAAATTGCAGCGTTTTGTTAGTTTAAGTTGAATGAAATTCATAATTTTATCATATCTCGTATACGAGTGAAAATTTTCTAAATCTGTTGATTGCATTTTAGATTTTAAACCATGCAAAACATTTTAAAAAGAATAATTCTTTTTCGTAATATCAACAATTAAAAAGTTAGAGTAGGTAATTTTTAATTTGTTACATGTTTCTCAGTGTACTTTTATATAAAACATGGAAATTCGTAATAAAAGTTGCAGACGGTGGTAAAATGAAGCTGTTAAAGTAACGACGATGTTCAGAAACTATAATTTTGTTTAATGTTCAAAAAAACAACAACTTATATATATTTAAATAAATGTATTCATACAATTTAACAAATTAAAGTTATTTATTTGAAAAAATGATTGTTAATAATAACATTATGAGCTCTAATAGTAACTATTCCAACATCATCTAAATTTTCGGGATCATTGTCTGGTTTTTCTTCACGATTAGAAGTATTGACAGCGTCTTCATCGAAAGCTACTTCTAGTTGAGGTATTATCGTATCTTTGTTATCGTTTTCAATAATAGTACCCAGTTTGAGATCTTGTTTAGAGCTAGAAAGTTCGCTTAACATAATATGTACCTTCAAATCTTCAACGCTTCTTTCAACTGAACTCACGAATCTTGGTGGTACTCGAGGTAATTTCTCCAAAAATACAATGGGTAATGTACATTCCGTTTGCGTGGAAGTATCGCTGGTTCTTCTTCTCAATATATTCATGTTCATTATTATAATAAACGATTCAGTAATTATGACAGATGTCAAAACAGATCGGTCAGTTTTGATATATAAACTGTCAATTATTGTTGTAGAACTAGATATTAGAATGTGGGGTTTTTACGTAAAAAAGCAAACACAAATTTTGAGTATATGGAAAAAAATTTTGAAATAAAAGTTATAGATCTTTTAATTTCTACAACTTTGTCATTTAACATTTTTATATTAGACTTCTTTAAGACTGCCAGAAATCGAGATAAACGGTTTTTCATCGAACTATTATTTTTTTTTGTTTAAAAAATTCTTCTTCTTTTAATGCTTACCCATTAATGGATGTTCGCTTCTCTATCTCTAGCGGTATGGATCAATGTCTGAATATCTTATATACTCGTCCACTGCCTCAGGTTCCGCAGCCATGACATCCTCTTCCGTCCCAATCCTCTCTTACCTTCAATCTTGCTCTCGACTATCAGCTGGAGGAATTGATATTTATGGCCTCGCAATATTTGGTCAAGATATGCAATCTTTCGTTTCTTCACGATGTTAAAGAGTTCACGGTCTGAGAATATCCTCATTCCTCACTTTGGCATTCCATGGTATCTTCAGGATTCTACGATATACCCACATTTCGAATGCCTCTAATTTGTTGATGTTTTTCACCTAAGTCTCCAACCCTCCATCCCGTAAAGAAGCACTGACCAAACGTAGCACCGCACAAGTCTCAGTCTAAGATCAAGATCAAAGTCGGTACATGTAAATACATTTTTAAATTCTATGGATGTACTTCGAGCTCGTTCAATTCGGCATTTTATTTTACCGTCCGACCACCATTCTTCATATAGCGATGTTCCTAGATATTTAAATTTTTCTACCCGTTCTATAGGTTTTCCATTATATGGTACTCTAGATATTCTAAACGTATTCGCTTCCCTAGTGATAATCATCATCAGTTTTTTTGATGTTGATGTTTAATCCCATGTTTTGGCTATGTCCGCCTACTATATTAATTAGTTGTTGTAGGTCATCTATATTATCTGTAATCAGTACTGTGTCATCGGCGTAACGTATATTGTTGACCCCGACTCCATTGACTTTGGTTCCAATGTCTCTAGCTTCAAGTGACTCTCGAAAGATGGCTTCAGAGTATATATTAAACAGGAGCGGCGACAATATACAACCTTGACGTACTCCTCTGCGAATCCGAACTTGCTCAGTTAGACCATGATTTACTTTGACTTGCGCTTTTTGGTGCCAGGACAGATTTTCGATACAACGAATATCTTTTTCGTCCAAATCCAATTTTTTAAGGAGCTGAATAAGTTTGTGATGTTGAACTTTATCGAAAGCTTTTTCGTAGTCTAAAAACCGAAGATAGCCACTGTTCAGGGTAATGACCAGTATCATATATCTTGTTGAACAGCTTGTGAAGCACTACTCTAATGCCCCTTTCGTCCAGTAGTTTCAGTATTTCTGATGGTATTTCATCTGGACCAGCTGCTTTATTGTTTTTAACGACTAGTACAGCCTTTTCTATCTCTTCTTTGGTAATAGAAGATCCAGTTAGACATTCTTCTGCATCGAGTTCTCTGGTCTGGTCTTGTCTATTGTCGTCAAAAAGTTTTTCTACATAGCCTTCCAATATCCTGTATTTCTCATGATCTTCTATAACTATCTGGTTGTCCTGGTTGGTTATTATACCCAGACTTCGTTTTTTAAATATACCAGCGGCTTCCTTTAATCTTTTATGGATGTTGAAATCATTGTGTCTTCGTTGCAGCTGTTCTATTTCGTTGCACTCGTTTTTAAGCCATTCATTTTTTGCAACTCTAATTTTTGATCTTATGAATCTCTGTAAGTCTCTGTACTTATTTATGTCCTTTTTTAGTTTTTTAGTTTTTTTTTGACGGGTCGTCCTCTTCGACCGTGAACTCTAACTTCTGTATCTGAGAGTTTAATCGGTTGGTTAATACAGATTTAATGGTTGGACTATGCAGTTTATTTAGTGCTATTGTACGTCTTGGTGCTTCCTTTTTAGCCTTTGAAAGGGATATTTTTATGACGGCAGATGTGGATATATCAGCTCCAGGATATGTGCATGCCGTTTTTACTGAAGAAGCAAATCTGGAGTTTATAAGGATGTAATCTATCTGGTTACGGGTAACGTTCTCTGGTTGGTCTCTTGGTGATTTCCAGGTATATAGGCGGCGAGGGTGATGTTGGAACCATGTGTTGGTTTATGTCATATGTTCTTCTTGACAGAATTGCAGTTTAGCTCTAAATTTTATTGAAGCAGTACGATCGGAGTAAGGGACGAAGTCTACGACATATTTTATCAGGTTTTTGGATATTATCATTCCTACCCCTTTTCTGTGATTTCTGTCCTGGTTTCCTGAATAATAGAAGACACCATTTTCGACGGGACATATTCCACAGTCGGGCCACCAAGTTTCTGCAACTCCTAGAATATCTAAATTGCCAATTTCCCATCTTCGAAAATGCTTTGGGTATTCCAAGTTCCAATTTTTAAAGTTGTACGTAAGTTTAGTCTTTCTTCTAAGACATTCAAGTCAGTCCCCCCCGGAGATCCGATCGGGGGACTATTTAAGACTCAGGGAAATTTTGCTCGAATGTATCCATGTGGTTCTCTTGGGAAATATACACTAGGTGGTTTCCCGTTGCCTTCCTAGTTTTGCTTCAACCGCTCCTAACCTGGAGAACAGACGTTGTTTGCAGCCGCCCACTCTGGGTCAGACGCTGCGTGGGAATCAATTGGAGAAGAAGATTTCTAAGGGATATTAAAAAATTCGAGGAGGAAGGAAGAAAAATATATTATCTTGACGGGACTTGGGTGAATGCCGGTCACACAGTGAACAAAGTATGGACTGATACTACAGTCTTAAGTGCACGAGATGTATTTATCCGTGGCCTTTCAACGGGTTTAAAAAACCCGACGGGCAAAGGACAAACATTAATAATCTTACATATTGGCTCCGAAAATGGTTTTGTAGAGAATGGTCTAGATATGTTTCAATCCAAGAAAACGGGTGACTATCGTGAGGAAATGAACTCAGATAGGTTCGAGGGTTGGTTTAAGGGAATTTTAAATAAACTTGAGTACGGATTAGTCATTGTAATGGACAATGTATCCTACCATTCCAGAAAATTAGACCAGTGTCCCACAAGTTCCACAAGAAAAGCGGACATACAACTGTGGTTAAGGGAACGAAATATTAATTTTGAAAACAATATGGTGCGGGCAGAACTATTGGCATTGGTTAAAGAGAATCGGCCATTAGTCCAAAGATATGTCTTTGATGAGATGGCCAAAGAGAAAAATGATATTGTTTTACGTTTTCCACCTTACCATTGTGAATTCAACCCAATTGAACTCATATGGGCACAAATCAAGGGTGAGGTGGAAAGGAAAAACACAATATTTAAAATTAGTGATGTCCAAACTTTATTTACTAAAGCTTTAAATAATGTTACCCAAACCAATTGGAGTAAGGCAATCCAACATGTCCGCTTTTTTCGAAATATAATGTGGGACATTTATAATTTAATGGAAAAACAAGTGGAACCTCTAATAATAAATTTAAGAGCTGTTTCGTCCTCGACGGAATCAGATTCCGATTTAGATTAAAATAAAAATTCATCCGCCCTTATATCCCTCTCAACCACCTTTTTTGAAAACAAAGAATTTATTCAGGAAAGGACCTTGTGTTGTTTATAAAGATTATTATTATTATTTATATCGTTTTGTACGTATTTACTTTATAACCTTTGATACGTATTTGAATAAAACATACAGCACGACATTCCTTTCTTAGATATTACTTTACAGTATTAGGTACCCTTACATTTTTATTTAATATACCATAAATTTGAAAAACTGTCTAACTATTTAAGGTTAGGGAAAATAAAATTACGGTTAAAATAATAATTATATATATTTATAGATACTTTTAAAAAAATCAAGGCAACGTGTGAAATATGTAGGTATAACATTTAGTAGTTAACTAAGTGAACGAAGATTTTAATGTATGAATGCTATGCAATTGATAAACAAAAGTATTATTTATATAATATGATATTAAAATAAAGTATTTGAAATTCAAATAGAAATGTTAGTTTGAAAAAAGCATTTAAAATTCAATTCAAATTTGCCACTAAATGCCTTTTAGTGTTGTGTATGGTGTGATTCAGGCTTACAATTTCTCTCTCGTGCACTATGCACGTGATTACTCTCTGTAATGAGCGGCCATACTACAGATCGTGTCAAGACACACCACAAAAATGAACGATCCTTATATATTGAATCTGAATGTAAGAAAAAAGACTTGGACCAAATAATATCTCTCGTGTTTCATAAAAATCTGTTCAATTAGGAAAACTATCAACGGATTTTCCTCCTAAAAGCTTTACAGCCTTCATGTTCTGTCATATTTATTACTTTAATCCGCGTTGAAAGTATTTATATAACGAAAATCCGGTAGGATGTCTTTTTCGTGTTTACGTTTTGTAATTTTGCAATGAATTTATGAATGCTTTTCCGTGATTTTTTTAAATAAAATTTTTACCACAATTTCGTTCTACTTTTTATACCCTAATATGACAAATATAAACCCCATCAGTTAGCTATTAAAGCAATGAACGTTTTCAAATTTATGTTTTCAATATGAAGATTGATTATTTTTGTTTTCCTGTGTAAATGCGAAATTAACTAAATTCTACAACAACACGCACCATATTGCTTTCAAATTAAAATGGTTTATCATAAAAATCATGGTGTATAGAAACAAGCTGTGTTCTCGCGCACGACCAATGAAAAATCCTTCCAAAACGCCACATTATTGGAAATGCAGCCAATCACAAGACTGCGCGGATTTAAATGTTGGATGCTATGATGACACAATTACATTCATTTATTGTTTGTTTGTTTTTTTTTCACGTCAATCAATGTTTGATTTAAGAAAATATAAAATTTGAGTTTGAGCTTAATAATTTAAAATAATATAACTGTCTAGGTTATTATTTTCAAAACAACAATATTATTATTGCATGGCAATATGGCGGTGTATCGGAAGTGCGTAGAACAGGTCGAAAATTGTTATACATATAAAATATAGTTTTTCTATTTTCTTCTACTGATTAATAGACGGCGCTAGTCGAATTCACATCACGATATTCAAAGGAGATATAATGCAATATTCGACGAGTTATTAGCCAGGAAAGTAGTTGGTTTCTTTCTTGAAAAACGTCTGAATACATTTTAACGTTAAACTGATACAAAATTACGAAATTAATGATAAAAATGGACGAACCAAATAACTGTAATTGTCAAATTGAAGGAAAGATATTAAAACATTATATAAAACGATGTACAAATTGTAAACATTCTTTTGTTGCTGTAGATGACCGGCACCCAGATCGTCCTGTGACTGTTTCAACTCCGGAAACAATCAATCAAATTGTACGTGCAGATCGTCGGATGAACATCCTTATGGTGTTATAAATAAAGAAACAAAAATCTGACTCCTGATCAAAAGCGCTGGCGTCAACGGGTCTTCTCAGATTTCCTTGAAAGCTTAGAAAAACTATCTGCTTTGAAAGGGATCCGATTTGAGTCGATGGCAAATCAAAAAATAACAAAACTCCTGAAGGTACTTACTGAATAAGACTTGGTAAATGAAAAAAAAAACGTATGGAGATTAAACACCCAAATTAGAACTGAAGATTTAAACAGAGTTGCTGTGAATCGATTTTTGTATTTGTCAATTTCTTCGGCAATAGATGTACTAGAAACAATTGTAATATTAATTAATAGTGTACTGAATAATGACAAAAAATTCATAAATTCCGATGATTTTTAGGTATCTATTATAAAACGAATTCACCTCGTATATATTATTACTCATCGGGTTTTAAATTTAAGTACGACTCATCAATTTGATGTTTGATGATGATCAATTCAAAAACGTTTTTGTGAGAACAAACATTATGAAACACAAAAATTTTATCTAGTAGTAGTTTAGAAATAAAAAAATTTCGTTAATAAGGGTGTTTCGCAGCTGCTATAATTCAATCTTATGGTTTAATTTTAAGTGGATTTTCTGACATCGTAATCAGCCGCTAATTTATATTGCAGAAAGTAAGTACGAAGTTTATGGGGTTGTGTTCTACTTAATTAGCTAATTATGCATAACACAGTGTATACCTATATTGTACACGCGGCGAACTTTCATTTACCGTCGAAATAAACACGCGGCTAATTAAAAGTTATTTCACTAGTTAAACTCGTCTACTCGATGGGGTATTAATTTTGATGAAAGTTTCCCGTTTTAGATTGTGTCGGATGTACGAATTCACGAATTTATTTCATAATTTTCATATTAAAACATTTCGTTTCAGTTATTTATTATAAAATAAGCCTACTAAAGCCTAAACGTCAAGCTTTGTTAACAAGACAAATTTACTGAAAAAATCATCATCCAGAATTTTTAATAAACTTTGGTCTTATATCTGTATATATCTGTATATATCTGTATATATTTGTAAAGTGCTTGTTGCCACAATTCACAATCATTTACTTTACGTAAATATCTTTTGCCACAACGTACTGTTTTTAAAGTGTTCAAAGCCACAATTTACGATTCTAAAATATCTCTTGTCCCAATTCACTATTTCTGAAATGAGTGAGTCTTTTGTAATACTCTCATTATTCCGGATTTGTATCAGGAGTGAGTGAAATATTGCTGTTGAAAGACATGTATGTGACTGTATTAGCTCTGCTGGAATTCCGCTATTGATTTCTTCTAATTACTTCTTCCGTGATATATAGTGTTAGCTATTCTATACTTTTCTTGATTTTCTATTAAAGTTAAATCATCAGCATATGTTATTATTTGTTTTGATTCATTAACGGTACTTCCATTAAACAATAACTCTGAGGGTCCTTCAACTTATCTTACTCTTCTTCAATTTCTTGTTTCTTAGACCTTTTGATATATTAATATATCTGAATGTTGTTGATTTTAGGTCTATTCTGTTTCAAAATTATAATTTATATCAATAGAAATAAGCAGATTGTCAGTGTCAATATCATATTTTGATAGACTGAAAGAGAAGTCGAAACGTCAACATCTATCTTTCTTTGAAAAACTATCAAAAAAAAACTAATTTTGAAACAGAAGAAACCTAAAATCAAAAACATTTGGATCCATTTATATATATATATATATATATATATATATATATATATATAAAGGCATTTTCTATCTATTCAGATAATAAAAAAATATCCTGGTCTTTCTTTATTAGAATCTCGGTGAAGGACATGACCAATAAAAAATAATATTGGTCGCAAATTATTGCTAGAAACTAAATTCGGACCATTTCGACGAAATTCCAAGATGCATGATTTGCGGAATTTATCAATGCAAAGGTGAAAACAATGTAACGGATTATTGAGATGATTACTGAGCAGTTATTTTTCCTTTCATTCTCGCTCAACCATAATAGCTATGAAAGTTGAATTGGCACCCAAATTTTATGTACAACAGATGTTCTTCTTTATTTATCGAGAACAGATATTAATACATATTACCATAATGCAGGTGCTACAGCTGAATTTGTTCTAATTTTTAATGATTTATTTGATATTTGTAAATCTCGTAATATATATATATATATATATATATATATATATATATATATATATATATATATATATATATATATATATTTATATATATATAATAAATATTTTAAAAACCACTTAGCTCAAGAACCAAATATATAATTGCATCAATTTATTATTTTTAAAACTACCTTAAAACATATATTTCAAAATATTTGTAGTAATGTGAAGAGCCATGATGGGGAGAATTATGCTGAAAAGAAGTAAGAATGCTTATCGTTTGAAACGTATATGAGCATGATTTCTCTCTGAATCTTGAAGGTACAATCATACATAATTTCGAATAATGATCTTAAATCTGAATGGATATAATTATGGAGTAAACGGTTGATTGGATTGCATAGTGACAAATTGAAAAGTGTCGAATAAGCATTAAGAAAACGAATGACAACATCAATAGTGACAATTCCAAATTAGATAATACTTCGAATGGCTAATGAAGATGATGATAGAAAACAAAAGGGGAAAAGTGATGGTTATTTCATAAAATACGTGAGAACAATTTGTGTGCTGCATTTACTACTACTACCATCACACTCGCTATTACACTGTATGACGACTGTTTCGATGTTCTGTAGTTTTTATGTGTTTTGTACAAAACAAAGATATTACCGCGTACAATTTGATTTCAGATGATCGAATTAGTGATTCACTAAAGGCATTGAAAAAAATATGCAATTTGATCCATTTGGTCGAAAGATACAAAAAACTACAGGAAGAGGTGATTCATGAGATATCAACTGTTTGTTGTTATTTGTTATTTGTTATTTGTAATAACTGCAAATCATCAATGGATTATTTCTTGAAGGAAATACTAGCTATCATTACCCAGACTGAATTAGAACAACTTCCAAATTCAGTGGTAAGTTCAATAATTACTCATCTTGTACTGGATATTGTGAACAATTTGAAATTTTTGTATCTCTTAGATAAACCCCAACAAATTGGTATTGTGTGTTACATATCACACAATTTGATTTGAACTATACGACGATGTATTGATAACTTGGTAGCCTAGACTAGTTCCATGCATAAATAAAATATTGCGTTACCATAGCAACGAACAATAACTTATTAAATGTGTTAGTGTTAAGTTTTACGTCAAACACTTAACACCAGAGTTATGCAATAAATTGAAAGAAAAAATATGTTCACCGAAATTGTGATAATCGAAAAATTGGATTATCGAGCCAAGTTCATCTACGATTTTTTTCTCGGGATTCTTGTCTTAATAAATACATCAAAAACAATTTGAGATAATTCCATAGAAACTCTATGTTTAGATCTGTGGCTTGGTTCTAAAAGGGCCAATATCAATTTTTTCAAATTTTGTGTTATTTTATCAAAAGTTTCCAATTTAGTAAAGCTTTAATTCTACAAAGGCCAATGTCTAATAACAAACTAAAATTAGTTGTATTTCCATTATAATGTCAGCCAAAGTCATTGCTAGTGGTTTCTGATTTATTTCTAAAAGGGCCTATGTTGACATTGGCCCTTTTAGCATTCATACAGATGTTACTTTTTCGAGCTTGAACATGTCTATCCCCTCTTCATACCAACAATGAACTTTGTCTGACACACTCCCTCATTTATTTACTTTTTATCTTAACACGCGGTTTTCAAGGCATTTAGTTCAATATGTCTCATTCTCGAGTTTACAAAATATTAGAACTGTGTCGCAAATCAAGTGTTTCAAAAGGTAAGTAATATTATTAATGCTATAATGTTATAATAAATAGAAAAAATGCTTTTAAAGTCAAACAGAATACTCCTTTAATTCCTTAAAAATATACAATTGACACTACAAAACATGATAAATTATCAATTTTCTAGATCCTGTTGCTAGTACTAGCAGAAGTCAGATCGAAAGCAATGAAGCGAATCACAATAACAACATCATTGCATGTGAACAAGGTAAATTTTTCGAGTTTTCTATGTCACTTGTTTTAAACATTATGTTTTTTGAAGCATTATGTTCTCAAGAACTGTTCACGAAAACATCTTTTTTTTTTCTTTTGTTTAGAAGAAAAAGATTTGGATTATAATAATAGTTTTCAACCTATAATTGAAGAGGTACCTGCTGAAACCCACAATAATAATGATAATATCACTATCATTGTACAAGGTAAATTTCTCAACAGTTATCTTTTCAGATTTTAACAAAACTGAAAGCATGTAAATTAATGTTCCCAACAATTACTCACAAATCATATTTTTTTTAGATGAATTAAATTCAAACTTCCCTAGAAGTTTTCAATATACAAATGAAGAGTTACCTTCTGAAAGTTCAGATATCGCTGATTTACTTGCTAAGAGTTCAAATGATTATGTGCCTTCTTCTGAGAGTAGTAGTGAAGGTGAACAACAAACACCTGCTAAAATTTTAAAGAATAGGGGAAGAAAACGAAGGGATGAAGTGGAAGCATCCAGGAAGCGTAAAATAAATCCTAGTAACTGGAAAAAAAATGTGAGCAAACAACGAAAATTGCAAGGTAAGGAGTATGTTACCTTGAAAGGAAAATTAATAAGAGCTAAACGCATGAAGCCCCCATGTAATTGTAGAAAGAAATGCTTTGATCTTATGAGTAATGAGGAGAGAGAAATTATTTTTAAACATTTTTATCAATTATCTTACGATGGACAATCACAATTTATTTCGGATTTTGTTGAAGAAAAAGAAAAAGCTACACAAAGGCTACGAAGGAGATATAACTTTAGATATAACAATTAAAAGAATTAGAGTGTGTATTGAGAAAAAAAGAGCTAGTGAAGCAGGTATGTGTGCTTCAGATAAACGGGGAAAACATGGAAAACAGCCCGTAATCCCAGAAAAAGAGAAAGATTTTATTAGAAGACATATAAACCAATTCCCATCCTATGAAAGTCATTATTCAAGGTCTAATTCTCAGAAAAAATATTTGCCATCTCATTTATCAATTTCACAAATGTACAGGTTATACAAGGAAGAGTGTGTCATAAACAACGTCAGCCCGCAAAAAGAATCTATGTATCGTAAAATTTTTGTCGAAGAATTTAATCTTTCATTTCATAAACCAAAAAACGATACATGTGGAAAATGTGACAAATTCGAAATGTTGATTAAAACAGAGGCAAATGAGAGTAACAAAAATATAATAATTATTGAAAGAGATAGTTATATGCTTTTGGCAAAATCTTCCTATGAGGAGAAAAAAAATGATGTCGAAAAAAGTAAAACAAATGAAAAGATTATGACCATAAGTTTTGACCTGCAAAAATGTCTCCCAACCCCACTTTTATCAAGCGGAATATCGTTTTATAAAAGGCAACTGTGGACACTGAATCTCACTTTATACATCACTAGTAGGAACCAAAACCCAGCAGCATTTTGCTATCTATGGGATGAGACAATCGCAGCTAGAGAAGGTCGAGAAATTGCATCATGTCTATACGCGTTTTTAAAGCAAATCCCAGTCGACATTGAAGAAGTCAATATTTTCAGTGATTCGTGTCCAGGACAAAATCGAAATATTTTTGTTGCTTTGATGTTTTTATTCTTAACTAAAGAATTATCTAGCAAAGGTAGGAAAATAGTAATCAATCACAAGTTTCTCGAAGCAGGGCACACCCACATGGAGGCAGACTCAGTGCATGCATTGATAGAGAAGACAAGGAAAAGAACAAATGCTCTCATTGAACTTCCTCGTGACTGGGCAAATTTAATTAGAATGATTCCAAGAAAACCACCAATCATCGTACATGAAATGCAACAAGATAGATTTCTAAACTTTAAAGAACTTCTCGGAACTGTATTTGTACAAAAAAAAGTTAATACTGCCGGGGAGCCAGTTAAGTGGACCAAAATCAAATGGATGCAATATCGATGGAATAAACCAAATGAAATCCAGTACAAAATTTCTTTTGGAAATGACGAGCAATTTAAAACAATAAGCTTAGTGAAAAAAGATACGAGACATTCTACCAACACCGATTATTATTTCAACTTACGACCCATATCAAACAAGCCATTACCATTGAGTAATGAAAAACTTAAAGACTTGAAAGACTTAATGCAGTACATTCAGCCAAATAGTCACATATTTTATAATGCATTACTGGATAAATTGACGAGTTCATCAGATGTTGTAGATACATTTTCAGATTATGATGAAGATGAATAAGAAAATTATAAAAAAAAAAATATCTTTGAACTGTACTTTGTGTAAATGTTCTTTATGTGAATAAAATTGTTGAAATCAGATGTTTTTTCCCCTTCTAACTGCCTTATGGATCCTCATTAAGTGAACCAATGTCACTTTAAGATGCAGTAGCTTTAAATCCAAAAAGGGCCAATGTCATAATATTTACATAAAATAGTAACTTGTTAAAAAATTTCATATGATAAAATATTGTTTCTTTACATTAACAATAAGCAAATAAAAAAATAATAGTGGGAATCTTAGTATAAGAAAGTTAAATCATTCTAAAAAATCTCAAATATCTTTCAACGCCTTTTTCTCAGGACTAGCATTTTTGACTTTGGCCCTCTTAGAACCAAGCCACAGAGATGGATGTTTAAATGAGTGAATGAGTTTTCATTCAGTGTCTTAGTTCTGTCTGAGAAACTTGGAATAACTTTACCTTCAACTCCAAGTAGAGTACATGGATATGCACATAACTTCTCAACTCGGATACAGGAAATTCAGGAAAAACGAGTCAACATTTGTCCATACTTTTATCCACTACATGTGTTCAGTAAAAACTGTAAATCGTCTGCTCCCGATTTTTCAAAGTTGGTTTTCACATTTTCCCAGTCGAAATTTCGACAATTTACTATCACCCTTCTATTATGATCAATATTAATTTTAGAACATACATGTATAATACAACAACCAAATTTTTTTAGTTTAAGTAATTCTTCGCTCACTGCTGTTTTTGAGAGTCTCCAAAAATTTTCTATCTAGTTTTTTTACGATAAGCAATAATATTCTAAATCTATCTATCCTTTAGGATAAGCAATAATATTCTCCCCTAATTGTGACGGGAAAAAATATTGAGAATCTTTCATTTGTGCATCGAGATTACGCGAAAAAAATTGCTATTTTCGGCTTGACAGTCAAAGAATAAATTTACGTCATATTTATGAAATTTCTGTGCCAAATGGAATTGACGAAAAGGGACACAAAAATGATTGGCAATGCGGTCAACGTGTTAATCATGGAATTACTCATATTTATGACGCTTTAACACGATATAATTGAATTTTTATTTGGAAATTTAAGGAAAAGGCACGAAAATGATAAAATTTGGCATAAAAAATGATTTGCATGAAAATAATGGAAAAATAGGATTTTGAAACAAACTTTATTTGAGAAAATTAACAAATTTTTATCAAAAATTTGAACGGAAATTTGGATTCCGACAGAAAATTTTTTTAAAAATAGAAAACAAAATCGGGATAGTGAATCGAATAATAGAGGTAAAAAATTATTTAATTACAATAAATATATGTAAAAACTTATGGTATACATGTTGATTGGTTGATTGTACAATGAATCGACACTGAGGACATACAGACAGCTGCCGAAAATTTGTTGAATGAACATATCACAAAAGTAAAAGTCCTTGAAAAATACTATGAAGATAAGAAGAATATTCACATTGAGAAATCCAAGATATGTACTACTACTATTACCACACTCACTATTACACTGTCTGACGCCTGTTTCGATGTTCTTCGTTAGTCTCTATGTATTTTGTACAAAACAAAAATATATTACCGAGTATAATTGGATTTAAGATCGTCAATTGATTGAATTAGTAAACTCACTAAAGGCATTGAACAAAATATGTAATTTGATCCATTTGGACTATTTCTTGAAAGAAAGTCTATCATTACTCAGATTGAATTAGTACAACTTCCAAATTCAGTGGTAAGTTCATTAATTACTCAACATGTACTGGATACAGTGGACAATTTAAATTTTGGTATCTCTTAAATAAATCCCAACAAATCATGTGTTTTTATATGAAGCCCCGTAGTGATGAAAAAGCTGCTTTCGAGTAGATAAACTCAAATATTTGAGATTCCTAAAAACCTCTTCGCTTTTCTTAGGTGATGGGATGTTAAAAAATGTTTTTAAAAAATTTAAATTCTAAAAATCTATCCCCACTTTCATGAATAAATTCAAGGCATTTTTTTTGTAAATTAGTTTTTCCTTGTCCTTGCAGAATGGAGTACCCAATAGATCCCTTGCTTCGGGTAATTCATCAGTGTTAATGTTTGTTTCCTGTTTTAATTTTTTTAGTGGAACCTCAATATCAGTGACATTATTAGAACATTTTTCTTATTGGTTATAAGAGAGTCTCACTCTTGGAAGCACTTAAAGTTTCAGATGAGTGTAATAATTCAATTTAGGAAAATTTAGATAAAACGGGTCTTTCAGATTGATGTAAAATACAGAATATGCAATAAATATGCATATTGATGAGTATGATTTACACAAGCTAAATTCTTTTAAAAGGTTGACAATATCTAATTCTAATGAATGAATCACGTCAAGAAATGCGGACTCCCTTATTTCTTCATTTCTCTTCCGATCGAGTATGTCCTGTTATTGATTTCAAAGGGACATGTGCGATATTCAGGATGTAGTAAGATGGGCAAGAAGCCATAGAAGAGAATGGCGAGACTATGTTGACAGAATGCCAAATGAACGGTTAGCAAAAATTGCAAAGGAAAAGAAACCAGACATATCTCGACCTCCTGGACGACCACCTATACGATGGTATGAAAGCTGGTCCTCAGCATCTCAACTACTCCTGGCAAACCCTTTATGAAAATACAGGACCTAGTCCTAATGTAAGAAGAAGAAGAAGAAGAAATAAATGAATCTGTTAATGTAAAACGGTCGATTAAATTTAAATTCTGGTCCACATTTCTTAGAAGCACATTTTAAGCATTCTCCAAAGCAACCATGGCATCTTAAATTCATGCAGTCACAAAAATCCATTTCTAATTTATTTTCATAAGATGTTGACGGCATTGCCGCGTCAAACGGGATCGATGTTCCTCGAAGAATGTCGTTATTTTTCTTCAATTTGTACACTAATGTCTCTGGATGGCGACAGATTTGCGGAACCATATCGAAATGGGTTTTTTTCATTTATTTCAATCGGTGTCTTATACTGATTCGATGTCGGTAAAATTGCGGAATATGTTCTTTCTTCTTGTATTTTAGTTTGTGAACCATTTTGACTAGATGTCAGTTTGTGGTTTAGTTGTAAGTGGATATAGATATGGAGGGCTAATGTTTTCACTGGATCCATTGGATATTAGCGGGATTGCGGAATTATACCGAGACATCTTAACTAGACATAATTTTTTCCTTGGAGATTTATCGTTATTTTCCTCTTGTAGAATTAAATGGGATTGATGTTCCTCGTTGAAGGTTATCGTTATATTTCCCAATCTGCACAATAGTCTCTTCTCTATGGATGTTGTTGGCCTGGTAGCGTCGAATCGAAGCGGTCTTTCTTCATTTATTTCAGTTGCTGTCTCATTTTTACTCGATTTTAGTAAACTTGTGGTTTGACAGTAAACCTCAATGTTGTCAAATTTTACAATTAATGTTAATTATATGGACGCATGTTACGTTTCACAAATATTTATTTATAAATCGTAATATAATTAAAATCATGATGAATCTGGCTTTTGTTCTCACTAATTTTGGCCATTTTATCGCTTGCGATAAAATGGCTGCCTTTGTTTGACTATTTGGATATTTTTCAAGTGACATTTTAGTCTTATTTTTTTCATTCCATAGGGGAGTATCAGTGGAGTAACGCAACCTTATTTGTTAATAAATCGATTAACTTTTTACAATATAAAATAGTAGATTTCGTACGAAGGTAGAGCAAAGACAAAAGTAGCTAGATGCATTAAAAATACAGGAAAAAGATTTACCAGAAGAAGTTTATATTTGTGGATCTCATTTCAAAGTAGACAATTTACAATGGAGGAAAATCCTGAAAAAATATTTTTGTAAAAGAATGTGTGATTGATAAAAGAATTCGCTTATATACAGAGAATATTGTTTTCGGGCAAAAAGTTATGTTAAATTTGGGGATATTAAAACAGGTACTTCTTGGCAGTGTTTAGACTCAACATCTGAAAGGTATTTATTGTCAGTTGGAAAAATGTTAATGCATACTTATTGCTGATTTTGTATTTTACATCAGTCTGAAAGATCCGCTTCATCCAAATTTTCAGAAATTTAATTATTTCACTCACCTGGAACTTTAAGTGCTTCTGAAAGTATGAATAACTCTTGTAACCAACAAGAAAAATGTTCTTGTTGGTTACAGCAACAGTTCAGTAGTTCTGATTTCGATACATTGATGAAGGTCAAGAAAAAATATGAGTATTCTGAAAAATAGAGTGACTCTTCAAAGAAAATCTCTCTTCAAAATAAATTCAAAATCTGTGAAAAAATAGGTTTTACGGAAATTATTGATAAATTTGCCACTCACAAAGCCAGAAATATTATTTTATAATTAGGTAATTATAATGATTAGGTTCCTAGCCTAGTTTGTTTTTTATTTTGATAAAGTATTTGGTTGATATTATATAAGCTGGCCAAAAAAATGAAGTTTTCAAATTTTATTTGCATTTTTTCTCATGAATCACTTCTTTACAACGATTGTGACGTAGGAATACGATAAAAATACATAAAAATACGTAACTATCTAATCTATTTTTTCCTAAAAACTGAAAAATGACAAAACTGCAACATAACTATCAATTTAAAGGCATGTGACCTTGAACAGAAAAAGAATTTAGCCATCGGCGCTTGATAATACAGTGAAGGTTGTAAATTTCATCAAGTCGCAGCCTAAGCAATCCCGACTTTTTGCCATTCTGTGCGATGAAATGAATGGAAGTGCTGTCAAGATTGTTTGGGCTTGTTAATGAATGTTTTTGTTGTAAATTGTAAATATTCTTCCACGAAGAACATCGATCCCGTTTGACGCCGTCAACATCTTATGAAAATAAATTAGAAATGGATTTTTGTGACTGCATGAATTTAAGATGCCATGGTTGCTTTGGAGAAAGCTTAAAATGAGCTTCCAAGAAATGCGGACCAGAATCTATGTTTAATCGACATTTTACATTAACACAATCATTTATTTACATTTTGAAAAGGTTATCACAAACCCTTCGATGAAGTAAAAATCTTAATTATGTTTTCTAATTGTTTTGAAGAAAAATGTTTACATATGTGTGTGACATTGAGGTTAAGTAGATTATTCTTTCATATAAGAAATACATGAATTTTTTATCGAGCTGGCTTTGTAAATACTATTTGGGCAGAGGTGATTCATTCATTAGTATTGGATATTGCCAACCTCTTTATTGCAATTTCTGTATTTTACAACAATGTCTGAAAGAGCCGCTTTATCTAAATTTTCCTACTTTGAATTACTACACTCATTTGAAATTTTAAGTGCTTCTAAGAGTAAGACTAACTCTTGTAACCAACAAGAAGAATGTTCTAATAATGTCACTGATATTGAAGTTCCAATGAAAAAGAAACAGGAAACAAACATGAATACTGATGAAATATCCGAAGCAAGGGACCTATTGTGAACTCCATTTTGAAAGGACATTGGGGTAGCAAAAAACTAATTTAATAAAAAAATGCATCGAATTTATTCATGAAAGTGAAGACAGATTTTTCAAATTCATCAAAAACAGTTTTCAACTGTCATATGATTTAATTAGTTAGTAATTGCTTAGCTGCTTACAAAACTCTACAGAATGTTGTTATTGAGTAGAGATTGAGTTCACTAATTCAAACAACTGACGATCTTAACTCAAATTATACTCGATAATATTTTTTTTATTTGTACAAAATATATAGAAACTAACAGAGAACATAGAAACAGGAGTCAGACAGTGTAATAGTAAGTGTGGTAATAGTAGTAGTACATGTCTTGGATTTTTCAATGTGAATATTCTTCTTATCTTCATAGTATCTTTTGAGGACTTTTACTTTTGCGATATGTTCAATTAACAAATTTTTAGCAGCTGTGTGTATGTCCTCAGTGTCGATTCATTGTACAATCAACCAATCAACATGTATACCATAAGTTTTTACATATATTTATTGAAATTAAATATTTACCTTTATTATTCAATTCACTTCCCCCATTTGTTTTCTATTAGCATCTTCATTAACCAATCGAAGTATTATCTAATGTGGAAATTTTCAATATTGCCATTCATTTCTTTAATGCTTCTTTGACACTTCTCAATTTGTCACTGTGCAATCCAATCAAAAATTCATTCCATAATTGTATCCATTCAGGTTTCAGTTTAATATTGTAGATATCTTCGGTTCCATTTTCCATTTCTTCATTCCTATACAATTCGAAATTATGTATGATTGTAACATCCAAGTTCAGTTCAAATGATAAGCATTCTCACCTCTTATTCGAACTTATTCTTAAAGTCACACTCAGTAATGAAAACATCAATTTCTTGTGAGCAAAATAGACAAGCTCAATTGCATCATATAGCCTATTCGAATTAATAGCTAAAAATAGAGCAGCTCACTCTGTAGGGTAGAATCTGAAGTTTCATTCACTGAAAAAGAAACAAAAAAAAATCGCTCAAATTCACAGTTACAGTTTTAAAACAAACTTTTCACATCAACTTGATGAAAGTACTGAAGTTGCTTGCTAAGCTAATCTATTAGCCTTTGTTAGGTTTTGACCTCAATTAAAGCATAAAAGAAGAACTGCTTTTTTGCAAGTCTTTATCATCAAAACCACCAGGGGAAAAATTTTTAAGTATCTCAATGATTTAATTACATATAACGAAATAAAACAAAAGGATGGACGGACGACTGATGGTGCTCGTGCTATGAACTGAAGGTTGTAACTTTCATTAAGTCACGGCCTAAGCAATCCCGACTTTTTGCTATTCTGTGTGATAGAATGGGAAGTGAGCTCAAAGCATACCAGCTTCATTGTGAAGTAAGGTGGCTCTCAAGAGGTAAAGTGCTGTTAAGATTGTTCAAGCTTCTTGAGGAATTAATATTTTTCTTTTGCATATCCTTATTTCCTGTTCCTTGTTGTCCTCGATACTATTTTACACTTCTCACTTTGTTGTTTCTTGTTTTTTGTTTTCAACATCATTTTCCTCATCGTGGCTCTTCTTCACATTACTTTTATCTTGTTTTTGACTTATGGTTTCTTCATTATCTTTTAATATCGTAGTTATTTTTTTTTTTATATTTTGTATTTCAATTTTATTCCAGAACCGATATCCATTCGAGTATCCTATCACCTGAAGTTTTTTATTTTTCTTGTCAAATTTTGAGGTTTTTTCTAAATGTTTAGCATAAGCATCTAAGCCAAATATACTTAGATTACTTAGTGTCCGTCATTTACCCTCAATCCACTTTTCCATTAAGTTATGGAAAGTATGCTGGAGTTAATCAAGAATAATACCTCATTTTTTCATATATTCTTTCATTCGTTTACTTGTAGATTCTCCATCATTTCCTCTCTTTCTTATGAACTTTTGTATCAAATTTAGTTTCAATCATTTTTATGTATTCTATTATCCAGTCTGACAATTAATTTTTGTGTTCCAGTGAAAATATTATAACATTCTGAAGAAAGCATTCATCAAAATGTATATTTCCAATGTTAATAACCCGTTACGGTTTTAGGTTGTCACTAGATTAAAACATCCTCCAAATAAAAGGTTTATTGATTTTTGGTCAAATATATAACACAACGTGGTGAGAGAAAAACTACTAGCTGACCTTACAATTAATACATCATGTCGCGCCAAAAGTGCTAATGAATGGATCATTGACAAACTGCATTGCTTAGGGTGGGGCACATTACAAGGATAGATCCGTCTTATGTGCCCCAGCAAAACCTCTCATTTAGAGGTTCTTTTTCCTTTCCCTTTTCCTTTTTCTTTGGTACCGCAGTTATTGCATTTCTCTCTATAACTTGTACAGTCTTCATGTAACCAGCCAGAACACTGCAAACATCGAATCCATTCGCTCTTCTTCTTGGTACGGTAGTAATTCTCGTGACATTCTACACATGTGTTTTCATTTTTATCAGAACATTCTTCGCTAGATTCACTAAGCTGCAACTCTACTTCACTTTCTGATGACGATGATAAATCCCTCACAACAGTCTTCTTACGTTTTTTCTCCTGTATTTTTTTTTTGTCTCAGATAGTTAAATCATCGTAACTATAGCGGTTTTATTTCGTGATGTGCAACGCGAAAATACGTTTTTTTCTTATTTTTCATTTCCGATACGTAAAGATATCATCAATTGATGATTTCGATTGGTTAACGAGATAAACATTTGGAAGTGTTTGATTTCAAAAGTCAACATTTGTCAGAAATATTATTTCAATTGAATGAAAGTAAGACGGTTAATAAGTGTTTTTTGTATATTAAAATTATATAAGTTTTTAAATGCCGTCGTCTTTGAGTAAAGAAACCAATTTGTATTACAAAAATTTGGTAGTGACAAAGTTCAATAACTGGTTGAAGTTGGTTAAGGAGAAGAAAAAACAAACTTATCAAATCCAAAACTCAACGGTATCATTCCAAGCTCCAAAGGAGGAAAAATATGCTAACGTTAAAAATATTATAGTGACTACTGCAGATAAGTTCGATTCGTCACCACCAATGAACTGTAGCGACGCCAATTCCAACGAGGTTCTAAACAGAAAAGATGTGAAGGAGGAGGAACATATGAACTTTTCGAAGGAGAGCTTTTAATCAATTGAAAGTGGAGAGTGGGAAATTTGTAAACTCATATACAGGTTTATAATTTTTTTATATTGAGTTTGTAAATTTTGATGGCTATATACAGTGTGTTTAATCGACTTTTTTTCGTAATCTATCTTGATAAAATTCCTGAAACGACACAAGGTACTCGATAATGGAGTTAGTTAAACTGTGTATTGACGAGAAAGACGAAGCGTCACAGATACGCGAGTGAGGATGGCGGCGGTAAACGGAAGAAACGTGAGAAGTTGTGTGATGAGACGGAATCTTCGGCGGATTCCAAGGAAAAATTTTCGTTCTAATTGTTGATAAAAAATTGTTAATTTTTTCAATAAAGTTTGTTAAAAAATCATCTTCATTAGCCATTCGAAGTATTATCCGATCTGGAAATGTTAGTATTGGTATTGCCATTCGTTTTCTCAATGCTCATTTGACCCTTCTTAATTTGCCACTATGCAATTCAATCAAACATTTATTGCACAATTGTATCCATTCCGGTTAAAGATCATTATTGGAGGTATCTTCCGCTCCATTTTCCAATTCTTCATACTTATACAATTCGAAATTATGTATGATTGTATCAATCAAATTCAGAAAGAAATCATTTTCATTTACGATTGAAAGATAAGCATTCTCACACCTTATTTCAACGTTTTAGCTAGTCATCATTATAATCTATAATTACTCAACCAAGTCACATACAATCAGAACTTTTGAGGACATTACTCGTTTAGTTCGATTTGCACATATAATGTTGAATTTGTACAAAGTGATTAGATTGGTTAAATGCTTGTGCCTTGAAAGTTCTTATTTAAAAACAAGTGATACGACAAAATTCATTTATCAATAATTTATAATAATAAACATCTCAATGCAAAACTTATTTCCATTAGGCTAGATGAGAATTTTTAAAAGAAATCCCTAAGAAGGTAAAACCGAATCGTAAGTACATTGCTGATTATTTGAAATATGGTTTTTGTGGTTACTGGCACAGATAACGACCTGCTACTTCAGTGTGTTTTATGTTTCGAGGTATTTGCTGATGAGAGTATGAAATTCAAAACTGTAAAGACTTTTCACAAAAAAAAAACATTTGTATTACTTTTAGTTCAAAGAAAAAGAATTCTTAAAGACAAACTCAATAATGAAAACATTTTCTGGTGAGAAAAATAGACAAGCTACAATTGCATCAAATCGCCTATCCTTATTGATAGTTAAAAAAGGAACCCAACACTTTGTAGGGTAGAGTCTGAAGTTTCATTCACTGAAAAGGAAACAAATATCTCGATGATTTAATTAGAGATAACGAAATAAAACGGACAAAAAGGATTGGACGGACGACTGATGGTGATCGTGCTGTGAAATGAAAGTTGTAACTTTCAAGTCACGGCCTGAGCAATCCCGACTTTTAACATTCTGTGCGATAAAATGAATGAAAGTGCTGTCAAGATTGTTTGAGCTTCTTAATGAATTATGATTGTTTTTGTTGTAAAATGACGCAACGGGGCATAATTTATCCGTTTTTATTTCCTTATTTCTTGTTCCTTGTTGTCTTCATTTTACACTCTTGACTTTTCTGTTTCTTGTTTTATGTTTTCACCATCATTTTCCTCATCATGGCTCTTCTTCACTTCACTTTCGTCTTGTTTTTGACTTGAATTGACTAATAATTATAATAAATAAGCATATCCTTATTAAAATCCTAAATGTTTGCCTCATGAAGGCATGAAACGTTATATCGAAGATTTGTTGGTATATGTCTATAGTAAATTTGTATTCAAATAAAACTAGTATTTGATATTATTTCATCCAAACATTCTATGCTAGATAAAACAAAAGCATTAACGAATACAGTTACATAGCAATTTTACATAGCTTATATTTTTTCATAAACATTCTCGCCAAAATTATTTTCTTGATCTTTGTTTAGATTAATTGTGGGAAATATTGTGTATTAACCAAATTTAGTAAGAATTAGAGCCAGATTCTTATTGATTTTTAATAATATTACGATGTATAAATAAATATTTTTGAAACGTAACATGCATCCAGATAATAAACAAATAAATTGTAAAATTTGACAACATTGAGGTTTACTATAAGTTGGCTTCAATTATATTCAAACATGCCAGCTGGGTTCATCCTTTTTATTTCAAGATCAAAGTAAACCAAAGTTTCAATCAAAGGAACTTCGTAATTCATTATAATGATAGGAACGGAAATGGTATCTAGTTGGAAAAATTACTTATGTTTAAGTTTTATACGTGAAGATTAGGTCAATATAGTTTAAGTAATGAAGTAAATTTTGACAAAAAAGGTATATATTTTTTAAATATTGATTCTTATAGTAGGTATGTACAATTATTTTTCACATTTTCTGCACCTTTGATTGATGTCAGAGGTTTGAACTTAATATACCTATACGTACTTGTGTATTTTAAAATGCTCACGTACACACCACAATGTTTTATTTTGATGAATATAATTTGAACAAGCTAAATGCTTTTAAGATGTTGGCAAGTATTTGATTATCTTTTTTAATAACAAGTATAAGCACTACACCAATACTGGAAGTAGTTTACAAATAATTTATTTTTAGTAAGTGAAGACTCACATAGTGAAGTAAAAAAGTAAATTGGTGAAATGAAAATAATATTTGGTGGAAAATTTCAGCTGAATAAGTCAGTTGTAGTAAATATATTAAGGTTAATAAAGTCGTTATTAATATTAAATTAATTAATTTCTATGGCCTTTTCTGTTCTAAATGGTAACCAACAAACTAATGTACCCAGAAGAGAAAATACTAAACTTCCCAAATCCGTAAGTCACGAAATGATGTTTCCAATTCCGAATCGACTACTCTTCAAACCCAAGTAATCTCGCATGATTCAGAAGTACAAAGGAAGTGCCTTTTCAAAGACGAAAATTCGGGTGTGACGTATGAAAATCATATCAGTTATTATTTTCTAACCACGTAATTTTCCTTTAGGAACTTTGATCGGTAAAGTAGCGAAATTCCATATAGAAAAAAAAATTATTCAAAACGTCTGTGCGTCGTTTCCACTCGAGATTCTTTTTCTATCATTTTTTACGTTCCGTCTCGAGTGGTAAGTGTACATGGTCATTAAGTCTCGCCGAGGATCGAAATATGATGAAGTAATCGATACTATACTTAACAAAATGGAAAAATGACAATTGAAAAATTATTAATGATATATGATGTTTCTAAATTAGTAATTGACAATTCAGAAATAAAGTGCGACAGTTTCTGTTATCTAAATTCAAAGACAAAGGTCTTAAAGAACTTGTCGTAACGAACTTTGGGTTAAAATTATAAAATGCGATGGACATCCTTCATATTAGCATCTAATTGGAGTCTTTAGTGTTAATTTTTTCAAGTATTACCAGAATTTCACTTCTCAATCGAAATATTTTGATACAATTTATATCATATATAGATTTTTTTCGTATACGAAGTTTTATTGTCAATAACTTTATCATTATCGTTTGTAATTTTATAATTGATTTTCAAAACTATACAATGACAACGACGTTTGTCTCCTTTTGAATATACGAATAGGTCCTGTTAAGTGTATTTAGTGCACTAGCAGGGTACATGGATGTGCACATAGCTTCTCAACTCAGATACAGAATATTCAGGAAAAACGAGTCAACATTTGTCCATACCTTTTTTCTTTGCATCTACAACTTTTCTTGAAATAGGGTGTCCAGTAAAAATCGTCGTCTTGTGTTCTTAGTGTCTGTTTATGGAAAAAAACCTTGTTTGTCCCACCAAATCCTATATGTACCCAAAAAAGACTGTTCGTTTTTAGTATGGAACTAGAAAAATCTAGTCTTCCTGAACGCGTTAGACCTCTTACTACTGACTACTATCATCGAATAAATCAAATCTGGTTTCGTTCAAAAAAGGATAATTAGTTCAGATCTAAAATCTGGTGTTCGCGTTCTATAGCCAAGCTTCTGAAAAGTATCCTGGGTATATTTGATTGTGTCCTACATCGGTTCCAGCAAGTTTAGGCGATTTGGATCATTATTTTTATAATACTATCCATTAATGGGTGTTTGCGTTGAAATTTTTTTATTATTTCGTCTGTATTAACAACTTTATATCGTGTAGGTAGGTCCCTTGTTTGATATTTTGCAACCGAGACATTTTTCTTTGAAAATAGATATTCTGGACACTTATTTTTATATATTCAGAAAGACAACTGTTTAAGAACGCTCTTTGCCAATGGATATTCGAGAGGTTCCAGTATTTAGTAAAAATTTCTATGCGCGTTTCCTCGCTTATGTTGGCTGAACAATGAAAGCGACATTTAGTTTCATTGCACGGTGGCTGTACCTTCCTGGCTTCCCTCAACTTGACGAATTTTTCTTTGGAGCCATCAGGATTTTTCCGCACTCCCAATGATTCGTAAATGTATAAATCAATTAGTGTATTTGTGAATGTTGTCGATTTAGCTGAGGAAGCTTTACAAAGTCTTCTTCAAGATCAAAAATCCATAGTGATTCTACGAGGTCCAGATTCGAACAACTTTATTCAACAAAATCCTCACCTAGAGCAGTTTTTCCAAGACTTATTCGACAGGTAGAGTTTCGAGGATTACTATTAACATTGGTTCTGTTTTGTAGTTAAAACTATCATTCATTCGACGTAGAGGTGGTTTTCATTTGGTTTTGTAACAATTTTGATATATTCTTCTTTGAAACCAATTGGTGAGTCGATTGCTTATCACTTTTTGAAAAGAGAAATCACTAATTGAGTCGCTTTGCGTGACCGTTCAGTGGTTTACGTTCATTTTTCAAATATTACGAAGATACGAACGAAATTTTTAATAACATGATGACTGTTTTATCATTTTCGAGTGTCGTTTCAGATCTGAATGTTATATACAAATCAATATTATACACCGTATGGATATTGGGGATATTATTTCAATTTTCATATTTATGCATGCGAACTTTTTCTTTAACAAAACATTGAAGTATCTATTGAAAGAAAACCAAATAAATATCTACGTAGGGCAAAGGATAGAGGAACATGTCCGCCGCAAAGCTGCGGTTCGTTTTAATACTTTCCGGTAGTGGCTATGCTTAGATAACGTCCCCCCATAGATATAACGAATAAACATGGACGTCGTTAAATAATTATTTACTAAATTTGTATAAACACATTCCATAATCGGAAATATTTCCGATTATCAATTTCGACACCTCATGGATTTTATAAGTTTATAGGTAAAATAAATATTGTTCACGGTGGGTTCAAGAAGTAATTTTGAATTAAAGTTCAAGCGATCATTTGTTAGCGGTACCTACTCTCTGTATTTATCATCAGTTAATGAGATTCGTCTTTAGAAACTTTGTTTTACAAAAAACAAACTATAATTTGTCTTTGGGAGTTGCCATTTCAAAAAAAAAAAACACAATTCGTCTTTAGAAACTTATTTTTTTAAGAAAAAACTGACATTTGTATTAACGAACATTCTTTTTGAAAACCAAAAACATTTGAACAATTATGAACCAAAATTAGTGTTTAGAATATTCCGTTTTTGGAAAAACAAACCAAAATTTGTATTTAGAAACTTCATTTAAAAAAAATGACATTTGTCTTAAGAGACTTTCTGTTTCATTAGAAACCAAAATTTGTTTAAACAAACCTCATTTTTCCAAAAATAAGATGAGATTCGTCTTAAGAAATTCTGTTTTTCGAAAAGCAAACCAAAATTTGCCTTCGGGTATTGCCATTTCGATAGAAAACAAAATTCGTATTTAGAAATTTCTGTTTATGGAAAAACAAACCAAATGTTGTGTTTAAAAACTTTATTTTTCAAAAAAAAATAGACATTTGTCTTAAGACACTTTCTGTTTCAATTAGAAACCAAAATTTGTTTGTACAAATTTCATTTCTCCAAAAATAAGATGAGATTCGTCTTTACAAACTTTGTTTTTGGAAAAGCAAACCAAAATTTGCCTTCGGGAATTGCCATTTCGATAAAAAACAAAATTCGTCTTTAGAAACTTTGTTTTTCGAAAACAAAAAAATATTATCACAAGAGACAAGGAGGATGAATTAATAAAAACGTATACAAAGTAAAGTTTTACAAGCCGTTAGAACTTCATTTACATCCTGGAAAAAAAAGACATAAAATATCCCCCAAAATAAAATACGTTGCGAAAAATATTCCGAATGAAAAAATTCTCAACGAGGCCGTTTTAGAGAAATTTCAGTGTAGTGGGTGCTCCCACAAGTACCTAGCCTGACCTAAATATGGCGGTAGTTATTTGAAAAATATTAGAAAGTACACAATCTATACAAAACTTTTATTTGAAAGGCGTTAGCCTAAATAATATGAAAGTTGAACTGAATTCTACGCAGGGCGAGATTGCTAGTTCGTTATAAACAGTAAAATATTGTGTAGCAAAGTTTATACGAGACCGTACGACCTTCGAAGACCAAATGTTTCAATATTGAAGACTCGATCGTGATGGTATTGATATTTTACTGTAGATTTTAGTTAGTAGATTGATTTACTTTAATTTTTAATTTAGTTAAAATCCGAAAGATAAATAAAAAGCCGACAGTTTTCTTTGCGGAGTAATGTTCCACAATTTCTACTAAACTGGTAAGACTAACGAACAATATAAATCAGCTTAACGTCGTGGCATTAATCTAAACGCCAGAAGGGATTAAATTTTGGACTAAATTGGTATACCTTTCAAACGGTTGAGATTTTTGAGTCCCTATTTCACACTTGACCGGAAGAAAGATGTGAATAATTGCTTAGGAAAAAAAGACATAAAATATCCCCCAAAATAAAATACGTTGCGAAAAATATTCCGAATGAAAAAATTCTCAACGAGGCCGTTTTAGAGAAATTTCAGTGTAGTGGGTGCTCCCACAAGTACCTAGCCTGACCTAAATATGGCGGTAGTTATTTGAAAAATATTAGAAAGTACACAATCTATACAAAACTTTTATTTGAAAGGCGTTAGCCTAAATAATATGAAAGTTGAACTGAATTCTACGCAGGGCGAGATTGCTAGTTCGTTATAAACAGTAAAATATTGTGTAGCAAAGTTTATACGAGACCGTACGACCTTCGAAGACCAAATGTTTCAATATTGAAGACTCGATCGTGATGGTATTGATATTTTACTGTAGATTTTAGTTAGTAGATTGATTTACTTTAATTTTTAATTTAGTTAAAATCCGAAAGATAAATAAAAAGCCGACAGTTTTCTTTGCGGAGTAATGTTCCACAATTTCTACTAAACTGGTAAGACTAACGAACAATATAAATCAGCTTAACGTCGTGGCATTAATCTAAACGCCAGAAGGGATTAAATTTTGGACTAAATTGGTATACCTTTCAAACGGTTGAGATTTTTGAGTCCCTATTTCACACTTGACCGGAAGAAAGATGTGAATAATTGCTTAGGAAAAACTCTTTTCTTATATTTCAAGCCACATTTTCTGGAAATTCGAATTTCATTGCGTAATGTAACGCTTTGGCATATCTTGACAATCAAAACGATTACCACTTGAATAATCGATCATAATCGATTATTATTTAATCGTAACTAATCGATTTTTAGCCAATTACGTTTCTCAATTCGTAAAACTTAATATTAATTTAATTTAATTCAATACTCAAACTTTCTATTGGATATTGTTTGTTTTATTAGGGGTTCGTGATGTTTTTTTATGACTTCTTGAAATTTAAAATATCCGTTTTATACAGATTATTATACTGTTTATACGAAATGTAGAAGTTTATTTCGTGATAAAGAGTACTGCATGGGATTTATTCATAAAAAGCAGTGGCTATATAACCAAACAGACTGAATACATTGTTCACGCCGATATAGATTGACGCTCGTTTCGATAACCAATTTATATCATCTTCAGAAACTGAAGATAAACTGTGTATTCTAAGTGCATTTAAGCCCTCGAAAGCTCCTGCATAGATATCTGATTTTTCGAAAGCTTTGTCTGACTTTTGTATATGTTAATATTTAATTTCTTATTTTTTAGACCTTTTAATATGTTTATACTTCTAAATTTTCTTGATTTTTGGAGTCTTTTGTTTTAAAAAACGTCAAATTTTTATTTGTATTTCAGAAATTACGAAAAAAAAACGGAATAGGCCTAGAATCAAGAAGAAGAAGAAGAAAATTCAATGAAATAATGTCGAAAAATAGACAAAAAGGATACTAAATATGTAATTGTTATTGAAAATTTAATAAAAGATAAAAAAAAAAATGATAATGTATAAATTAATATTGATATAGTTTCCGCGTCCTGATCAAACCCTGTATAACAGAGTTATTTGATAGATACTTGAGTTTCGTGATACGGCAACACTGATGTGATTATATGAAATCTGTCATTGTCATCATAAAGTTTGACATTTGTAATGGCGAACGTGTTGTTTACTACGATTTTCGACGTAGATTAAACTAATGTTGAAGAATCCGGTGATGAAACCCAATCTCGCGGACGTTGTTATGAACCCACGTTTCATCTATAACATAAAACGGTTTTATTTCTGTTAAACGCTCGATGGAAACATTTTCGCGTCGATGGTTTTGTTTCAATGTCCGCAAACGTGGCGTCCATCTTGTACTCAACTTTCTAATGTCAAAATTTTCAGTTAAAACACGATGTACATGTCGAGTATGTTTGCTATGAATAAACTGAACGATCCACGAGATTTCAGAAAAAATAATCATTTTCTTCTCACTTCTCATTTTGAAAACATCGCTATACATGGTTTTCCCTAGCTAGTATCTAAAAGATTTAAGAATGAATGTTACAACGGGACGTAAAAGTGCTTTTTACGACCCCCGGTAATTTTTAATTTGTTACATGTTTCTCAGTGTACTTTTATATAAAACATGGAAATTCGTAATAAAAGTTGCAGACGGTGGTAAAATGAAGCTGTTAAAGTAACGACGATGTTCAGAAACTATAATTTTGTATAATGTTAAAAAATCAACAACTTATATATATTTAAATAAATTTATTCATACAATTTAACAAATTAAAGTTGAAAAAATGATTGTTAATAATAACAGTATGAGCTCTAATAGTAACTATTCCAAAATCATCTAAATTTTCGGGATCATTGTCTGGTTTTTCTTCACGATTAGAAGTATTGACAGCGTCTTAATCGAAAGCTACTTCTAGTTGAGGTATTATCGTATCTTCGTTATCGTTTTCAATAATAGTACCCAGTTTGAGATCTTGTTTAGAACTAGAAATTCGCTTAACATAATAGGTACCTTCAAATCTTCAACGCTTCTTTCAACTGAACTCACGAATCTTGGTGGTACTCGAGGTAATTTCTCCAAAAATACAATGGGGAATGTACATTCCGTTTGCGTGGAAGTATCGCTGGTTCTTCTTCTCAATATATTCATGTTCATTATTATAATAAACGATTCAGTAATTATGACAGATGTCAAAACAGATCGGTCAGTTTTGATATATAAACTGTCAATTATTGTTGTAGAACTAGGGGAAATGTGCCTATGATGGACCCCTTAAGGAAATATTATTACAACTTTCTTAGTTTTGGACTTATTAATTTTTTTCACATGAAATATATATACTTAGCTCGAAGTTTATTATAGTATAGGAAGATTTTTCTGCCAAATAATTTCCTGTTTAATAGCATAGCTATTTTTAAAAAAGTAGTCGAGTGGTCCATCATTGGCACACATCTGCCCATGTCGGACCCCTTTAAAATAAATGAAAAAAAAATGTCTTTAAAGCTTTATTAGAAAAAATATAGAACAAACTAACATCACGTTAGGTACAGAGCTCACAAATAAAAGACTTGCAATGGAAGGAAACACCAGCGCACTCATTATGGCACCACGAGTTACATTTTTGATAACGAATCCACTTTTCTTTTGCACGTGAGTGCGAGAATAACTCATTGCAGTAAAGGCAGCTAGCATCATCATCTGAGTCATCTTGTCCCTTTTCCAAAAAGTTCTCAAAGGCGGATTCATCTTCATCAGAACTGTCATTTTCAATGACAAGTTTCCGTTTTACTATCCTGGCTTGTTGTTTACTTATCTTTGTTTCCTTTTCTATAACCTTCTCTTTGAGTTCATGAATTTCTGGTGTTGTATTCAAATGACCAGTTTTTCCCCTTCTTCTGCATTTTTTTTTATCAGTACCAATTGCTACAGTTTGAGGGGGAGGACAAATTTCTTTCACAGAAATGTCGAGAACTGACGATGAAGACATGTTAAGACCAGATGTGGATGGGGTTTGAATTTCTAATTCCATTTGGTTCTCGATGATATCTCCTTGAGCCTCGAGAATCTGCTTATCCGTTGCTAAAGCTGGTGCAAACTGCCAGTCCTCGAAGACATGAGGATTGAAAGGATGAATGCCAGTCTTTTTGAACGAATTTATTGCATTTGATGGTACAGCACTCTTCAAATAAGCTTGATTGAGAAGACCTGCTATTTTGAATTGAGTCACTGCCTTCCCCGGGTTTTGACGAAGCCATAATTGAAATTCTTGATCAAAATACGTATGAAGAGGACGGAAGAATCCTACGTCCAATGGTTGAACGTGATGTGAACAATCTGCCGGGAAGCAGAACACAATTACCCCATTTTCTTTTGCAAACTGAAGAGATTCGAGGCTCTTATGGCTACTGTGCCCATCTAGGAGCAAAAGAACCTTATTGTTATCAGATGCTTTCGTATACTTCACGAAATGCTTTAGCCATCTACAAAAAATTTCACTGGTCATCCAACCTTTTTCTTATACGAAAGCTATGCTACCAACGGGAGCACCGTTCATAAGCTCATCGTTCATCCTTTGACGAGGGTAAATAAGAGCAGGAGGGATGTAAGTGCCCATGACATTCATTGCGCATACTACGGTCACGTGCTGCCCACACTCTGCACTGCTGAGTGCACCAACTTGCTTCCGACCTTTTGAAGCGTAAATTTTTTGACATTTCTTTTGGACCGTAGTCAAACCTGACTCATCCATATTAAATATATTTTCGAGAGGAAAGTTGTACTGCTCCAGAGTGTTAGATAGTGCATTGAAATAGGCTTGAATATTAGGCTTGTTAAAAGCCTGGGCTCTAGCTAATGATGTACTTTCTGGACTACGCAAAGAAATTCGTGGATTGCGCTTCAGGAATCCCCTCACCCATTTCCAACCTGCCATTTTTGTTTCACGATTGAAACGATGCTCTATTTTATTTTTTTCGGCTACTTCGAATACCATCCGCCGCAAATCTTTAGAGGTTAAACCAAAAAAACGTGTTTCCATATCAATAATATATCCTGCAATCTCCTCTTCGATGGCTTTAGAGAAAATTGCGGTTCGTCCTCCCAAATTACCCTTGGAACTGTCCTGTTTAGCCAAACGCCAATGTTCCCAAAAGTTGTTTTGGGAACATTGAAGGTCTTTGCAGCCAACTTAAAGCCCATACTGTGATCTTGTACGTTCTCAATAGCCTGTCGCATATCATGCTCGTCCCACTGTTGTCTTTTTTTGGATGCCATCTCTATAAATGGAAAAGAAAAACTACTAAAACAATATATTTATTTTGTTTATTTCAGTTCCAATGATGGACCCCTGGTCCATCATTGGGATCCGTTAAGTAGTCCATCATAGGCCATATTGCATAAATCAGATAAAAATCTTTTTTTGCTCTCCGCCATAACCTCAATTTTTACTCGCCAATCAACATGCAACAGTTCTATCAAGCTGTAGTAACAAAATCAGATTCTAAAACAAAAGTTATCTAACATCATGCCATGCTACTTTGTTATATCAATACATACTAATTTCAATTTATTTATTTATTTTCACAAAAACGGTTTAGATTCGCAAGAGCGCTTGTAAACAACTGACTATAAGCATCAATCAACCCAACCAATATGGTGGTAGTGTAATATGCGCGGTAAATTTGAAAATATAGCTAGTGGTCCATCATTGGCGGGGGTCCATCATAGGCACATTTCCCCTAGATATTAGAATGTGGGTTTTTTACGTAAAAAAGCAAACACAAATTTTGAGTATACGGAAAAAATATTTGAAATGATAGTTATAGATCTTTTAATTTTTTACAACTTTGTCATTTAACTTTTTTTTATTAGACTTCTTTAAGACTGCCAGAAATCGAGATAAACGGTTTTTCATCGAACTATTATTTTTTTTTGTTTAAAAAATTCTTCTTCTTTTAATGCTTACCCATTAATGGATGTTCGCTTCTCTATCTCTAGCGGTATGGATCAATGTCTGAATATCTTATATACTCGTCCACTGCCTCAGGTTCCGCAGCCATGACATCCTCTTCCGTCCCAATCCTCTCTTACCTTCAATCTTGCCCTCGACTATTAGCTGAAGGAATTGATATTTATGGCCTCGCATTATTTGGTCAAGATATGCAATCTTTCGTTTCTTCACGATGTTAAAAAGTTCACGGTCTTTATTGATACGCCTGAGAATATCCTCATTTCTCACTTTGGCAATCCATGGTATCTTCAGGATTCTACGATATACCCACATTTCGAATGCCTCTAATTTGTTGACGTTTTTCACCTAAGTCTCCAACCCTCCATCCCGTAAAGAAGCACTGACCAAACGTAGCACCGCACAGGTCTCAGTCTAAGATCAAGATCAAAGTCGGTACATGTAAATACATTTTTAAATTTTATGGATGTACTTCGAGCTTGTTCAATTTGGCATTTTATTTTACCGTCCGACCACCATTCTTCATATAGCCATGTTCCTAGATATTTAAATTTTTCTACCCGTTCTATAGGTTTTCCATTAAATATATGTTACTCTAGATATTCTAAACGTATTCGCTTCCCTAGTGATAATCATCATCAGTTTTTTTGATGTTGATGTTTAATCCCATGTTTTGGCTATGTCCGCCTACTATATTAATTAGTTGTTGTAGGTCATCTATATTATCTGTAATCAGAACTGTGTCATCGGCGTAACGTATATTGTTGACCCCGACTCCATTGACTTTGGTTCCAATGTCTCTAGCTTCAAGTGACTCTCGAAAGATGGCTTCAGAGTATATATTAAACAGGAGCGGCGACAATATACAACTTTGACGTACTCCTCTGCGAATCCGAACTTGCTCAGTTAGACCATGATTTACTTTAACTTGCGCTTTTTGGTGCCAGGACAGATTTTCGATACAACGAATGTCTTTTTCGTCCAAATCCAATTTTTTAAGAAGCTGCATAAGTTTGTGATGATAACTTTATCGAAAGCTTTTTCGTAGTCTATGAAGCATAGACAAACATTTTTTCTTTGGTCATAGCAGTTCTGTACAAGGACCTGTGTTGCGACTAAGGCCTCTCTTGTACCTAACCCCTGTCTAAATCCAAATTGCGAGTCGCTTACATTATTATCACATTTTCTATATAATCTCTGATGTGTTATTCTTAGGAATATTTTTAGGGAGTGGCTCATAAGGCTAATTAGCCTATGATATGATAGAAGATCCAGTTAGACATTCTTCTGCATCGAGTTCTCTGGTCTGGTCTGGTCTATTGTCGTCAAAAAGTTTTTCTACATAGTCTTCCAATATCCTGTATTTCTCATGATCTTCTATAACTATCTGGTTGTACGGGGTTGGTTATTATACCCAGACTTCGTTTTTTAAATATACCAGCGGCTTCCTTTAATCTTTTATGGATGTTGAAATCATCGTGTCTTCGTTGCAGCTGTTCTATTTCGTTGCACTCGTTTTAAAGCCATTCATTTTTTGCAACTCTAATTTTTGATCTTATGAATCTCTGTAAGTCTCTGTACTCATTTATGTCCTTTTTTAGTTTTTTACGCTCATCCATTAAGTGCAAAATTTCATCGGTCATCCATTTTTGTTTTTTATTTCTAGATTTGAATCCTAGAACACTTTGTGAGGTATTTCTAAAAACACTTGCTATTTCTACCCATGATTTTGACGGGTCATCCTCTTCGACCGTGAACTCTACGACATATTTTATCAGGTTTTTGGATATTATCCTATATTCTATCCTATATATATATATATATATATATATATATATATATATATATATATATATATATATATATATATATATATTATTCCTACCCCTTTTCTGTGATTTCTGTCCTGGTTTTCTGAATAATAGAAGACACCATTTTCGACGGGACATATTCCAGAGTCGGTTCCAATTTTTAAAGTTGTACGTAAGTTTAGTCTTTCTTCTAAGACATTCAATCAGTCCCCCCCGGAGATCCGATCGGGGGACTATTTAAGACTCAGGAAAATTTTGCTCGAATGTATCCATGTGGTTCTCTTGGGAAATATACACTAGGTGGTTTCCCGTTGCCTTCCTAGTTTTGCTTCAACCGCTCCTAACCTGGAGAACAGACGTTGTTTGCAGCCGCCCACTCTGGGTCAGACGCTGCGTGGGAATCTTCTTAGTTTCACCTTCATCACTTCGAGACCTTACCGGCATGGGTGGCCCTACCGATAGCTACGCTACCGCCGGCATCGTTCCCTGGATATAAGGTTACTGAGCCCTCTCACCAACGACATGGTTTTGATTCCCCTAGAGAGGGTTTCAAAAATTATCAACCAAGATTTATGTGCTGATGAATTATTATCTTTTAATACGAGGGCGGTTCGAATATAAGGTAACAAGCTTCACTGGTTACATATTTTTGGGATTTCTTCAGAAGGTTTTTTATCCTTGGACAACTCGGACAAACTCCTCCATCGAGCTTCAACTTCTTCGCGAGCTCTTAAGAGTTGATTCGGAGAGACGTTTGGAGTTTTGTCAAATCTTCATGAGGAGTTATGATGAAAATCGATTTTTTTTTCATAATTTACTAGTTTAAAGTTTTGTTTCCCACTATAATCTGGCCGGTCGGTAGTGAGAGTAATAAAAACGCGTGATCGGCTCATGGGATGCTAGTGGTACCTTTATATATATATATATATATATATATATATATATATATATATATATATATATATATATATAACGATTCGTATTGGCTGAAGCATTGTCTGAGAAAGTCAAGTTCACACAGCTGCACGTTACATTAATTTACTATTATTATATTCTAAAAATCTTATATTAATAATTATTTGAAGCTCTTGTTTTATTATGTTATTTATTTACTTTGATAAAAATTAAAAATTAAACTACATTTCTAACATGCGCTTTTACAGTAAGAATTATGTGACTGTATAATAGCGCATGTTAAACATGTACTTTAGCTTTTATTATTCTTTAATATGTGGTATTACAGTTATGTTATACATTGACTATCCTCTATTTTAAAATAAATTTTATTATTAAAAGTGGCTGTGATCGATATTCATGGAACTAAATTTAAACTGTCTATTTATCAAGGTCGTTCATGTAACAGCTGCGAGAATTAGTTCTTATTTTGTAAAACATTTTGGTAGTTTCAAATCTTCCGCCTGGCTGTGGGCGTGACTTGAGGAAGCATGTCACATTCGAATGCACATCGCTTTACTATAATTGTATATGCCTTTTACAAATTCTTGTTGAGTTCATGACTCACTCATGTTTGTGCCTTTTTGCTGTTACGTCTTCGATTAGTTGCCTTTAAGTGTTTATTATCTGTTTTACAAATGGATGATTTGATGGCAATGCCACCACTATCATCTCCTAAAAAAAGGGTGCAAAGGCATCTGTCATTAGAGGAGAAAATAATGATTACAAATCTCTTCAAGGCAAATCTGCTACAAAGCCCAAGCAAGACTAAATCTCAACACGTTGAATTTGTAGCTATGGCAACGGGTAAGTAATCAATGCAATTAGTCTACCGCATGTAAATTAATTCAGTAATAAAGGAGTAATTTGAGTTACCGTATTATTTTAAATATATAAATAAGCACATGGCTTAATATTACGTTATTATTTTAGGTTCAAGTAATGCATCAGTATATAGAGTCCTTAAAGAACACAAGGAAAACATTTTGACGGAACCTAAAGAATATTCTAGACGATTAGAAGAATCGTACATTCTGTTTTCTTAATCAACGAATTGTGAACTGTCCAAAAAATAATGATGGCTATTGAACGGCATGAAGACTTGCCGACCTTAAAGAAAACTTTACTCGAATATTTTGTTCATTGCAGTTTCAAGGGCCGTTCTAGGATCTGTGTTTTGAAAGAAAAAAAAAACGAAATAATTAATTGGAGAAGAAGATTTCTAAGGGATATTAAAAAATTCGAGGAGGAAGGAAGAAAAATATATTATCTTGACGGGACTTGGGTGAATGCCGGTCACACAGTGAACAAAGTATGGACTGATACTACAGTCTTAAGTGCACGAGATGCATTTATCCGTGGCCTTTCAACGGGCTTAAAAAACCCGACGGGCAAAGGACAAAGATTAATAATCTTACATATTGGCTCCGAAAATGGTTTTGTAGAGAATGGTCTAGATATGTTTCAATCCAAGAAAACGGGTGACTATCGTGAGGAAATGAACTCAGATAGGTTCGAGGGTTGGTTTAAGGGAATTTTAAATAAACTTGAGGACGGATCAGTCATTGTAATGGACAATGTATCCTACCATTCCAGAAAATTAGACCAGTGTCCCACAAGTTCCACAAGAAAAGCGGACATACAACTGTGGTTAAGGGAACGAAATATTAATTTTGAAAACAATATGGTGCGGGCAGAACTATTGGCATTGTTTAAAGAGAATCGGCCATTAGTCCAAAGATATGTCGTTGATGAGATGGCCAAAGAGAAAAATGCAATTGTTTTACGTTTTCCACCTTACCATTGTGAATTCAACCCAATTGAACTCATATGGGCACAATTCAAGGGTGAGGTGGCAAGGAAAAACACAATATTTAAAATTAGTGATGTCCAAATTTTTTTTACTAAAGCTTTCCAAGATTTATTATCGAATTTAGTTTTATTGAGTTTATCATGTACATATACAGTAGAACCCAATAGTTTTAAATATTTAAACAAAGGCTTTTTGCTATGCCACAACTCATAAGGTGTCTTCATTATTTTTAATGCTCTACTCGGAATAATATTTATCAAGTAAGTTGCTGTTAAAACTGCATCACCACAGAAAACTTTATCTAAACAAGATCCAGCTATCATTGACCGAGCTTTTTCTGTAATTGTTCTAACCATACGTTCAGCAGCGCCATTTAATTGAGGAGTTCGCGGAACTGTTAAATGATAAGTTATGCCTTTATTTTTACAGTAATCTTTCATATCATTTGATAAATATTCTCTACCGTTATCTATGTATAAGTAATTTAATTTGAGATTGAAATGTGATTTACTTTTCGCGACAAAATCTTTAAATACTGAAAACACCTCTGATTTATGTTTAAGCAAATATACTACACAATAATGAGTATAATGATCAAGAAATAAGACAAAATAATTTTTTTTATCATTTAGTGCCGTCGGAGTGATTGGACCACATACATCAGAATGTACAATAAACAATGGTTTTCTTACATGATCTCGATTTTTAACTTTATTGAAAGGTAATCGAGTTTGCTTGCCATTAATACAAGCTTCACATATCTTATCAATCGGATTAATTTCTTTTATTTCTTCGAAATCGTCTATGATATTATGTATCTTTAATTTTACAAATTTATCCTTACTTATATGACCTAATCTCTTATGCCAAATGTCATAATTTATTTTCTTATTGTCGAGTATTTTGACGACAGAATTTATTTCGTAATTTTCAATAGTAAAGTTTATTTGCGTCAAACTATTTAGTGGCTTACCTTGCATGATAAGTGTACCATTTTTACTTATCTTTACTCCATGCTGATCGAACAAGATGACAATGCCTGACTTTTGGAGCTTGGAAACCGACAGTAGATTGTATGGGACTTCTGGACTGTAAAGAACTTCTCCAATTGTCACCTTTACGTCTTTGTTGGTTGTCACATTAATTGAACCTCGTTTGGTTGCTGAAATGTACTGCTCGCTCTTGGCAACCAAAATTTTAATTGTTGTTTCAAGTGGCTCAAATGTTCTGGCGATGTCTTCTCTGTTTATAATATGATCGGATGCTCCGGAATCTAGCAAGAAAACAATTTTATTTTGATTTGTTTCAATTAATTTATTTCCACCAGACATAAAAGTGATAGCTTGCGAATTCGGTTTCACTGATTGAGCAATTTGAGCAGCCTTAGTTGTTTTTCGTTCGTTGTACTCTTGGTTTTTCTTAAAGTAAATGCAATCTCTTCTTATATGTCCTATGCGGCCACACTGATAGCATTTTGTTTTATTTTTACTTTTAAAAGAGTTTTTAAAATTCTTGGATGGTTTGTGACCATTCTCAAATTTTGATTTTTCATTATAACTTGATCTCCGGAAGGGAAACTTCTTTTCACTCGATTTATCACTATTTTCGGCAACTAATATTTTTGTACTAGTATCACGATTTTGTCCTTTCACTTTAATTTCGTGATTCAATAAACGCGATTTTACAAAGTCTAAATCTAGTTGATCTTCACGTAATGTTTCGATTGCAATAGATACTGCTTCATACGATGATGGAAGTGTTTTTAATAAACTAAGTACTTTACCTGCTTCATCTATTATTGATCCAGACGCTAGCAGATCATTTACGTACGTATCAAAAATTGAAAAGTGTTCTCTTAGTGGCATATCAGGCGCTAATTTTAATTCTGAAAGTCTTTGATTCATCATCATTTGTGTTGGAAGACTTTTTCGATCATATACAGAATCTAATTTTTCAAAAATACTCTTAGCATATGTCACATCCGTAAAATGAAGCAGCGAGTCCGCCAAAAGCGAACCGACAATACTATGGGCAACGCCATTCTTTTTATTCCATTTATCATTTGGAAACACAGGAATTTCTTCGTCAATAATGCTGAGTATATGGTGCTCTCTTCTTCCAAATACTATAATTCTGTCCATTAAAAGGAGTTATTCCTCTTTGCGAATTTAAGTTCGAATTTGTCATTGTGTCGAATTATCTCAATTCACTCACAATAAAATAATTCACTTAATATATCTTCTATTTAAAATATTTTTTATACACACACTACAATTATCACTTAATTGTGGAATGTCTAACAAGTACTTTTACAAGTTTGATTTCGATCACAAATTATTATTTAAGTTCACTATTTTCACGATTTAATTATTCACGTTATCTGGGCCCATAACCTGTTGAAAGTTATGGATAGGTAATCGTGATTATTAGGTTTTATATTTATAAATGAAATACACAGTGGTTAACATTCATATATTAAGTCTTTATTTAAAAGACTACGTTTTCGAGAAGCGTCCTCACGCTTGAAAAATTCGGTTTATACTAACTGAAAAACTAATAATAAAATATTTACCATGAGGTCTAAACCTCTTCTAAGAATCGTAAAATTACAGATGTTTTACTAAAATATATGCATTACTCCGAAAAGTAAAAAGAGTCCTTTGTGTGACCCATGTGTCCGGGGTCATAAAACAGAGGTACGACTTACTTTTCCTTTTCTAAAATATCTTTCAACTAAATGTTAAGTTTCCTTAAACATAAAATCTAAGCATAATGTTAAAATGTTAAAAAAAAAATAATTTGTAAAATAGGATTCAATTTTGCTCAGAGAAATTCAACAAGTAGTTAACTAAGTGAACGAAGATTTTAATGTATGAATGCTATGCAATTGATAAACAAAAGTATTATTCATATAATATGATATTAAAATAAAGTATTTAAAATTCAAATAGAAACGTTAGTTTGAAAAAAGCATTTAAAATTCAATTCAAATTTGCCACTAAATGCCTTTTAGTGTTGTGTATGGTGTGATTCAGGGTTACAATTTGTCTCTCGTGCACTATGCACGTGATTACTCTCTGTAATGAGCGGCCATACTACAGATCGTGTCAAAACACACCACAAAAATGAACGATCCTTATATATTGAATCTGAATGTAAGAAAAAAGACTTGGACCAAATAATATCTCTCGTGTTTCATAAAAATCTGTTCAATTAGGAAAACTATCAACGGATTTTCCTCCTAAAAGCTTTACAGCCTTCATATTCTGTCATATTTATTATTTTAATCCGCGTTGAAAGTATTTATATAACGAAAATCCGGTAGGATGTCTTTTTCGTGTTTACGTTTTGTCATTTTGCAACGAATTTATGAATACTTTTCCGTGATTTTTTTAAATAAAATTTTTACCACAATTTTGTTCTACTTTTTATACCCTAATATGATGACAAATATAAACCCCATCAGTTAGCTATTAAAGCAATGAACGTTATCAAATTTATGTTTTCAATATGAAGATTGATTATTTTTGTTTTCCTGTGTAAATGCGAAATTAACTAAATTCTACAACAACACGCACCATATTGCTTTCAAATTAAAATGGTTTATCATAAAAATCATGGTGTATAGAGACAAGCTGTGTTCTCGCGCACGACCAATGAAAAAACCTTCCAAAACGCCACCTTATTGGAAATGCAGCCATCACAAGACTGCGCGGATTTAGATGTTGGATGCTATGATGACACAATTACATTCATTTATTGTTTGTTTGTTTTTTTTTCACGTCAATCAATGTTTGATTTAAGAAAATATAAAATTTGAGTTTGAGCTTAATTATTTAAAATAATATAACTGTCTAGGTTATTATTTTCAAAACAACAATATTATGATTGCATGGCAATATGGCGGTGTATCGGAAGTGCGTAGAACAGGTCGAAAATTGTTATACATATAAAATATAGTTTTTCTATTTTCTTCTACTGATTAATAGACGGCGCTAGTCGAATTCACATCACGATATTCAAAGGAGATATAATGCAATATACGACGAGTTATTAGCCAGGAAAGTAGTTGGTTTCTTTCTTGAAAAACGTCTGAATACATTTTAACGTTTAACTGATACAAAATTACGAAGTTAATGATAAAAATGGACGAACCAAATAACTGTAATTGTCAAATTGAAGGAAAGATATTAAAACATTATATAAAACGATGTACAAATTGTAAACATTCTTTTGTTGCTGTAGATGACCGGCACCCAGATCGTCCTGTGACTGTTTCAACTCCGGAAACAATCAATCAAAATGTACGTGCAGATCGTCGGATGAACATCCTTATGGTGTTATAAATAAAGAAACAAAAATCTGACTCCTGATCAAAAGCGCTGGCGTCAGCGGGTCTTCTCAGATTTCCTTGAAAGCTTAGAAAAACTATCTGCTTTGAAAGGGATCCGATTTGAGTCGATGGCAAATCAAAAAATAACAAAACTCCTAAAGGTACTTACTGAATAAGACTTGGTAAATGAAAAAAAAACGTATGGAGATTAAACACCCAAATTAGAACTGAAGACTTAAACAGAGTTGCTGTGAAACGATTTTTGTATTTGTCAATTTCTTCGGCAATAGATGTACTATAAACAATTGTAATATTAATTAATAGTGTACTGAATAATCGCAAAAAATTCATAAATTCCGATGATTTTTATCTATTATAAAACGAATTCACCTCGTATATTATTACTCATCGGGTTTTAAATTTAAGTACGACTCATCAATTTGATGTTTGATGATGATTAATTCAAAAACGTTTTTGTGAGAACAAACATTATGAAACACAAAAATTTTATCTAGTCGTAGTTTAGAAATAAAAAAATTTCGTTAATAAGGGTGTTTCGCAGCTCCTATAATTCAATCTTATGTGGTTTAATTTTAAGTGGATTTTCTGACATCGTAATCAGCCGCTTATTTATATTGCAGAAAGTAAGTACGAAGTTTATGGGGTTGTCTTCTTCTTAATTAGCTAATTATGCATAACACAGTGTATATATTGTACACGCGGCGAACTTTCATTTACCGTCGAAATAAACACGCGGCTAATTAAAAGTTATTTCACTAGTTAAACTCGTCTACTCGATGGGGTATTAATTTTGATGATAGTTTCCCGTTTTAGATTGTGTCGGATGTACGAAATCACGAATTTATTTCATAATTTTCATATTAAAACATTTCGTTTCAGTTATTTATTATAAAATAAGCCTACTAAAGCCTAAACGTCAAGCTTTGTTAACAAGACAAATTTACTGAAAAAATCATCATCCAGAATTTTTAATAAACTTTGGTCTTATATCTAGTCACTTATTTCATCAATTCCGTATTTCTAAAGCGCTCGTTGCCAAATTTCAGAATTCCAAAGTATCTGTTACCAAAATTTTGCACTTCTGAAGTACCAGTTGCTAATAATCACATTTGTAAAGTGCTTGTTGCCACAATTCACAATCATTTACTTTACGTAAATATCTTTTGCCACAACGTACTGTTTTTAAAGTGTTCAAAGCCACAATTTACGATTCTAAAATATCTGTTGTCCCAATTTACTATTTCTGAAGTGAGTGAGTCTTTTGTAATACTCTCATTATTCCGGATTTGTATCAGGAGTGAGTGAAATATTGCTTTTGAAAGACATGTATGTGACTGTATTAGCTCTGCTGGAATACCGCTATTGATTTCTTCTAATTACTTCTTCCGTGATATATAGTGTTAGCTATTCTATACTCTTCTTGATTTTCTATTAAAGTTAAATCATCAGCATATGTTATTATTTGTTTTGATTCATTAACGGTACTTCCATTAAACAATAACTCTGAGGGTCCTTCACCTTATCTTACTCTTCTTCAATTTCTTGTTTCTTAGACCTTTTGATATATTAATATATCTGAATGTTGTTGATTTTAGGTCTATTCTGTTTCAAAATTATAATTTATATCAATAGAAATAAGCAGATTGTCAGTGTCAATATCATATTTTGATAGACTTAAAGAGAAGTCGAAACGTCAACATCTATCTTTCTTTGAAAAACTATCAAAAAAAAACTAATTTTGAAACAGAAGAAACCTAAAATCAAAAACATTTGGATCCATTTATATATATATATATATATATATATATATATATATATATATATATATATATATATATATATAAAGGCATTTTCTATCTATTCAGGTAATAAAAAAATATCCTGGTCTTTCTTTATTAGAATCTCGGTGAAGGACATGACCAATAAAAATTAATATTGGTCGCAAATTATTGCTAGAAACTAAATTCGGACCATTTCGACGAAATTCCAAGATGCATGATTTGCGAAATTTATCAATGCAAAGGTGAAAACAATGTAACGGATTATTGAGATGATTACTGAGCAGTTATTTTTCCTTTCATTCTCGCTCAACCATAATAGCTATGAAAGTTGAATTGGCACCCAAATTTTATGTACAACAGATGTTCTTCTTTATTTATCGAGAACAGATATTAATACATATTACCATAATGCAGGTGCTACAGCTGAATTTGTTCTAATTTTTAATGATTTATTTGATATTTGTAAATCTCGTAATAGATTGGCACAATAAATATTTTAAAAACCACTTAGCTCAAGAACAAAATATATAATTGCATCAATTTATTATTTTTAAAACTGCCTTAAAACATATATTTCAAAATATTTGTAGTAATGTGAAGAGCCATGATGGGGAGAATTATGCTGAAAAGAAGTAAGAATGCTTATCGTTTGAAACGTATATGAGCATGATTTCTCTCTGAATCTTGAAGGTACAATTATACATAATTTCGAATAATGATCTTAAATCTGAATGGATATAATTATGGAGTAAACGGTTGATTGGATTGTATAGTGACAAATTGAAAAGTGTCGAATAAGCATTAAGAGAACAATTTGTGTGCTGCATTTACTACTACTACCATCACACTCGCTATTACACTGTATGACGACTGTTTCGATGTTCTGTAGTTTTTATGTGTTTTGTACAAAACAAAGATATTACCGCGTACAATTTGATTTCAGATGATCGAATTAGTGATTCACTAAAGGCATTGAAAAAAATATGCAATTTGATCCATTTGGTCGAAAGATACAAAAAACTACAGGAAGAGGTGATTCATGAGATATCAACTGTTTGTTGTTATTTGTTATTTGTTATTTGTAATAACTGCAAATCATCAATGGATTATTTCTTGAAGGAAATACTAGCTATCATTACTCAGACTGAATTAGAACAACTTCCAAATTCAGTGGTAAGTTCAATAATTACTCATCTTGTACTGGATATTGTGAACAATTTGAAATTTTTGTATCTCTTAGATAAACCCCAACAAATTGGTATTGTGTGTTACATATTACACAATTTGATTTGAACTATACGACGATGTATTGATAACTTCCCGACTAGAATTTATGAGGGGGCATGCCTTATATAGCGTGTGGGCCTCATGTGGCAAATGGGGGGCATGCCGATTGAGGGATTTCCCCGCAACTTCCTCATGAGCACCTCACGGAAAAAATTATAAATATTGAAGTGAGGTATGCCGTATGAGTTTCCCATAAGGATATTATAGGGTAAACCTAACACATATATGGTATTTTAAAGAGATGGGCAATCCCCTCGTCTACCCCATGAGGGCTCGATTTGACAAATATCAAATATACTATTTTTGGTAAAATTAAACTTGTCACAATTGTTACTTTACTACTACTACTACTACTACTAATTGTTAATAGTACAATTGTTCATGAATTGTAATAATTGTTAATCGTTGTCTTATCGGATTTTACCTTACGAAATTGCAATATTTTAGAACGTATTGCATAAAGTATATCGTTTATGTACATCGTATTGCGCATGCTCAGGTACACATAGTGTACATAGTACATATAGACAAATATATATTTTCATAAGCAGTTACAAATTTACATTAATCTTTACCAGTGTAAATAATTTCAGTTTGATTATTGTTGAAAATTATTATTTATTGAAGTAAATATTGACATAACATCATGAATAATTATTTTAGACAACGCGAGCTTAGGCGTTTGAGAGCAGAAAGATTCAGGCGAATTCGACAAGAATTACTGTCAGCAAATTCCAACCAAGAAAATTTGATGCCTTCTGGCAATGAAGACGTTTTAGAAAACATTGAGAATCAATTACCAGATATTAATGAGTCATTCAACAATACAGCAAGTGATAATAGTTTGAATTCCAATCTAGAAGATCATAGTGCTTCCAATTCAAATGCTGAAGTGGAATTGGAATTAGTGCAAAATTATGAGCAAGAAGCAATAAGTGATGAAATATCAGCTGTGGTAGAAGAAGAGATGAATGAAGAAAGTCATGATAGAGATGATGTTAATCATGAAGAATTTGACGATTTGTTATTATTTCATGATGTTAGCTCAGACGATGAACTAGAAAACGAGACTCATGATGCAATAGATGAAGAAGTAGATGATACTGATCAATCGGTTTATGATGTAGAAGACATTCGCAAGTGGGCTTTAATGAATCCGCCTATACCTCATAGTCGTTTAGAATCATTATTAGCTATTTTAAGAAGAAGATCTTATCCTACTCTACCAAGATGTGCAAAAACTTTCTTGTATACTACGTCAGAAAATTATAATATTGAAGTTTTTGATAATATTGGCAAGTTTGTATACTTTGGCATAGAGAAAACTATAAGAATTCAATTAAACCCAAGTATTCATGAGCTAAATAACATAGAACTGATTTTCAATGTTGATGGTTTACCTTTGTTTAAGTCCAGTAAAAAACAGCTATGGCCAATACTCTGTAAAATCCATCATGATCCAAACATTTACAAACCATTTCCTGTTGCTGTATATTGTGGAGATCAGAAGCCACAAAGTGTTCAGAGATATTTAGATAAATTTATAGAAGAACTCAATAGTTTAATGCAAACAGGAATTATTATAGATAATCGCAAATTCATTGTATCTGTAAAAGCATTTATTTGTGATACTCCTGCTCGCTCTTTTTTAAAGTGCATCGTAGGTCATGGTGGATACTGGGCGTGTGAAAGATGCTTAATAAAAGGTCAACAATACATGAATAGAAGAATTTATCCAATATGTGGGGAATTAAGAACAAATGAGTCTTTCAGGAATCAATCTACTCCAGGTCATCATCAAGGTGTATCACCTCTACTTCGTATATACCCGGAAATTGATTTAGTCAAGCAATTTCCATTAGATTCCATGCATCTGCTTTTCCTTGGAATAATGAAAAAATTGTTGGGATGTTGGATAGACGGTGACGTCAGAGAACTTAAACTTAGTAGCAGGTTTAAGTCACTATTGACTGATATGTTATCGAAAATAAAAGTGCCTAATGAATTCCAGAGGGCTACGAGATCTTTAACAGAATTTCATAAATTCAAAGCCACCGAATTTCAATTTTTATTGCTATATGCAGGGCCAGTCATTTTTAAAAAAGTTTTAAAAGATGAAGTATTTAAACATTTCATGTTATTACATGTAGCATGCAGAATTCTATTTTCTAAACAGTTAGCTATGGTGCAATGGCCATCCGCAAAACATTTTCTAACATTATTTGTCACTATAGCACCAGCTATATATAAACCTGAATTTGTTATAGGAAATGTTCATAATCTTTATCATTTAGCCGATGATGTAGCATATTTTAATTGTCCTCTATATGAAATATCTTCGTATCCATTTGAAAATGCTCTAGGTAAAATGAAAAAACTTATTAGAAATGGCAATAATCCTCTTTCACAGTTGTGTCGGAGATTCAATGAAATTTTTTACGTTTGGAATGAACCAACAGGTATACCTCCGAATGTTGTTATAAAAAGACAACTGAAACCAGATTCATCAGGTCGAACTACCATAAAACAGCTTGAATTTAAAGGAGTGTTACTAACTACAAAAGAGCCAAATAACACCATATTACTGACAAATCAAAAAATTTTACAAATAAATGATATATACATTCCTCCACGTGGTGATATAAGTACTATTGAAATGTGTGGTAAAATCCTAAGAAAAAGAAAACCTCTTTTTACATATCCATGTAATGCTAAATTTCTACAAATGTTTAATGTCTCTGCAAATAATGAGAATATTGTGACGTGTAAAATTATAGATGTGGATAAAAAAATGGTTTGTCTAAATTTAAGTGATGAACATAAAGAAAAAATATATGTGATACCACTACTTCATATGTAAAAGTGAAAAATAAGAATGTTTTATATGGTACAATCTGCCGTTTGTATTGACGGCTTTAAACTTTAAGTCTCATAATCTTATACAAACATCTATTCTACGAAGAGTATTGTTTATGTTTATATTTTCAAGTGGATGGTAATCAGTATAGAAATCTTTTCTACGCGTCAACAGTAAGAATCAGTTTAATTTCTGAATCGTGTTCAGTCGTTCGTGTATACTCTTAACCATATAATTATTGTAGGTTAATAAATAGTGATATAATTAAAATAGTTGATATATTCTCGAAAAATAATCACCATGAGTACTGATAATAGTACATCAAATGATGATGTATCAGAAGTGGTTGCAGATTATAAGTATAGACTAGTTGTTTTTGTTGGTAAGAAAAAAAAAAAAGATATTGACATAGTGCCATCGTCTTGGATTTTTTATGATGAAAAAACAGACACAATCAAGTGCAAATTTATGCCTCCACCATACGATGTAAAGCGATCGGATACGTTATCAAAAATGGTACAGAATTGTGAACAACCGATAAATGATTGGCCAGTTTATTCAGTAGACATCCGAGGAAGAGCTCGTAAGTTGTGAAATTATTCGATTGATTAATTTCATCTCGAATTTATATACTCTGAGAAAATAAGATAAATAGAACAAAGGTATGTTTCTTGTGTTGGATTCATTTTTCTAACAACCTCAATTAAAAAAATATTTCTAGCTTAAAAAAACTTTTAATGTCAATGTCTAACATGATATTATGATTACTATATTATTTTTAGTGATAAAAAATAGTTTTCAATACTGTAATTATTATTTAAATGAAAAAAAACTTTTTCGCAACAATTACAAAAAAACTCCTTTGTTCTAAAATTCTATTTTTTTCAGTTATCATTTTTTATTGATTTTTTTTATTAAGTACATTATTCTAATATTCAGGAACGTTTGAAGAAGCTAATGAATTGGCTATCCAATTGGAATATAAGCCATTTGCTTATTCTACACAAAATGAAGAGACAGCTAAAGTAAAGGCTGCTAATGATGTGCATTTTTTTAAAAATAGAAAAACATTCAGAGATGAATCTTTGAAGATGTTAAATGAAATCAACATCGATTTAGGTGAAAAAACACGTGTGAATAGAGGTAATTTATGATGAAAATATAGATTTTGTTACTTGGAAAACATATATTTGTAAGTACGAAAAGGTGATGATATATTTTAAATTTTTAGCTCAGCCATCATCGCAAAAGTTACCAACAGAAGAAGATAAACAAGATAGATATTATTCTTCCACAGACTCAGACGAAGAACATTGTTACGATGCATCTAGATCAAAAAAAAAGAAAATCATTACCAGAAAAAATATCAAAAGATCTCGCATATCTTCGTCCAGTACATCTGATTCGAATTTAAAAATTGATGAAAATAATCCACAAACACCTAATGTAATGGAAAAGCTAGATAAGAATTGTCAACCAGTATTATTATGCTCGTCAACAAACCAACATTCAATTGAAAAAATCGAAGGTGACCAATTTGGTAGGTATTGAAAGATGAATAGAAACCGCATTATTAATTATAATTATCAACATTTGGGAAACGAAGTATATTCTTTTCTTATGTTACAGAAAAGTTATATCGTATGATTGATGCCCGCTTTAAGACTTTTTCAAATGAAATATCGGAGAAATTCACTAAACTCAATAGTCAATATAATTCATTATCTTTACAAATTGGACAGTTAAGTGGAAAAATTATTGAGATTCAGCATCAATTAACAAAGAATAATATCAATAACACAGATATTGAAGTCGATAGTGATGATGAAAATGCTGAAATAAAACTTCCATGTAAAACAAAAATAGATTTTGATCAGTTCGATGAAAAACTTGAAAAAGATAAGAATTTTCAAAAAAAATTCGTAAGTATTCATGTTTAAAAAAAGTTTTTATTATAATATTAACGATTTGAATACTTACCGAATATTGAATTATACGTTTAGGTTCGGAAATTACTTCAAAAAGTCAATAGACGCTTACCCATAACTAGGAATTTTGGCGAATTATTAAGATATTGTATATCTCGCGATGTAGGTCTCATGTTCGCTCCAGTTAAGACTTCAAAAAAAAAATCACATGTATTCAAGGATACATGTCTTTTTAAAGTTATAAAAGGTTAGTGAAATTAATGTTCAAGTTTCACAAAATGAATACAAATAATTAATAAATATTGTATTTAATATTTATAATTGTCCTAAATTAATGTTTTCTTTTTAGCGACGCTCAGAAAAGTTTTTTCGAAACCAGGCGAAGATGTCCCAGACCAAAATATTCTTGATGCTATGGCTTCAGCTCTACATAATTGTAAAGACTGGGACGGTGGACGAACTGCTCGTTCCAAGAAACCTGCTGAAGCTAATAGTGAAATAGACAATGAGCATTTAGACTAGTATTTCAGATTAGTATTCTTAATTGCGTAACTTTTTTATATAAAGTAAAATATACATTATGTAGTTTATCCCGTGCATTATATTGTATTCTGAAAGTTTGATTTAAAAAATAGTTCTTTATTACTTATTGTATTTTAAGATTGTAATGACTATGAATGTATTGTTTGTAATTGATATATCTATATATATTTTAAAATACATTATTTTTAATGTTGCCAATGAAATTCGGTTAATTTCCCTGAAAATTTTCAAATAGGGTAACAGTTAATTTTCCTTATGAGGTCCACATGCGGTATACATAATGATGCACGAATGAGGCAAGGCGTTATATACCCTTTGTGCGCCCTATGAGGCAGCATCATGAGGTCCCCACGAGGCAGTGTGGCTAGCCTCGTGAGGGCCCTAGCTGAACCCCTCCCAAAATTCTAGTCGGGTTGGTAGCCTAGACTAGTTCCATGCATAAATAAAATATTGCGTTACCATAGCAACGAACAATATCTTATTAAATGTGTTAATGTTAAGTTTTACGTCAAAAACTTAACACCAGAGTTATGCAATGAATTGAAAGAAAAAATATGTTCACCGAAATTGTGAAAATCGAAAAATTGGAGTATCGAGCCAAGTTCATCTACGATTTTTTTCTCGGGATTCTTGTCTTAATAAATACATCAAAAACAATTTGAGATAATTCCATAGAAACTCTATGTTTAGATAGATGTTTAAATGAGTGAATTTTGAAGTATATCTATTCTGTCGTAAGAGTTTTCATTCAGTGTCTTAGTTCTGTCTGAGAAACTTGGAATAACTTTACCTTCAACTCCAAGTAGAGTACATGGATATGCACATAGCTTCTCAACTCGGATACAGAAAATTCAGGAAAAACGAGTCAACATTTGTCTATACTTTTATCCACTACATGTGTTCAGTAAAAATTGAAAATCGTCTGCTCCCGATTTTTCCAAGTTGGTTTTCACATTTTCCCAGTCGAAATTTCGTCAATTTACTATCACCCTTCTATTATGATCAATATTAATTTTAGAAAATACATGTATAATACAACAACCAAATTTTTTTAGTTTAAGTGATTCTTCGCTCACTGCTGTTTTTGAGAGTCTCCAAAAATTTTCTATCTAGTCTTTTTACGATAAGCAATAATATTCTAAATCTATCTATCCTTTAGGATAAGCAATAATATTCTCCCCTAATTGTGACGGGAAATAATGTTGGGAATCTTTCCTTAGTGCATCGAGATTACGCGAAAAAAATTGCTATTTTCAAGTTGTTTTATTGGAATTTATTGAAAAATAAATAAAATTGATTGATTTGGACATAAGAAAAATTATCGGCTTGACAGTCAAAGAATAAATTTACGTCATATTTATGAAATTTCTGTGCCAAATGGAATTGACGGAAAGGGACACAAAAATGATTGGCAATGCGGTCAACGTGTTAATCATGGAATTACTCATATTTATGACGCTTTAAGACGATATAATTGAATTTTTATTTGGAAATTTAAGGAAAAGGCATGAAAATGATAAAATTTGGCATAAAAAATGATTTGCATGAAAATAATGGAAAAATAGGATTTTGAAACAATTTTTATTTGAGAAAATTAACAAATTTTTATCAAAAATTTGAACGGAAATTTGAATTCCAACAGAAATTTTTTTTAAAAATAGAAAACAAAATCGGGATAGTGAATCGAATAATAGAGGTAAAAAATTATTTCTTCTTCTTCTTGTAGTAGGACGAGGTCCTGTCAGGTCTGTCATCAGCCCTCTTGTGACGCCGATGTCAAGCTATCGTACCAGCGTTTTGGGGGCCTACCGATTGGGCGTCTTGTGTCTGGTTTCTGTGTTTTGGCCCATTTGGCAATCCGTTCTGGAGCCATTCGTTCAACATGGTCTCTCCATTGTCGGCGTCTTGCTCTTACCCATCTAAAGACATCCGCCTAGGGTGGTTGATGGGTGGATTGAGTAGCCCATCGCTAACAGAACTGTCACATTAGCCTCGGAAAAATTATTTAATTATTAATTTATAAATATATGTAAAAACTTATGGTATACATGTTGATTGGTTGATTGTACAATGAATCGACACTGAGGACATACAGACAGCAGCCGAAAATTTGTTGAATGAACATATCACAAAAGTAAAAGTCCTTGAAAAATACTATGAAGATAAGAAGAATATTCACATTGAGAAATCCAAGGTATGTACTACTACTATTACCACACTCACTATTACACTGTCTGACGCCTGTTTCGATGTTCTTCGTTAGTCTCTATGTATTTTGTACTAAACAAAAATATATTACCGAGTATAATTGGATTTAAGATAGTCAATTGATTGATTTAGTAAACTCACTAAAGGCATTGAACAAAATATGTAATTTGATCCATTTGGACTATTTCTTGAAAGAAAGTCTACATCTCGACCTCCTGGACGACCACCTAGAAGGTGGTATGAAAGCTGGTCCTCAGCATCTCAACTACTCCTGGCAAACCCTTGATGAAAATACAGGACCTAGTCCTAATCTGAGATGAAGGAGAAGAAGAAAAAAATGAATCTGTTAATGTAAAACAGTCGATTAAATTTAGATTCTGGTCCACATTTCTTAGAAGCACATTGTCCAAAGCAACCATGGCATCTTAAATTCATGCAGTCACAAAAATCCATTTCTAATTTATTTTCATAAGATGTTGACGGCATTGCCGCGTCAAACGGGATCGATGTTCCTCGTGGAAGAATGTCGTTATTTTTCTTCAATTTGTACACTAATGTCTCTGGATGGCGACAGATTTGCGGAACCATATCGAAATGGGTTTTTTTCATTTATTTCAATCGGTGTCTTATACTGATTCGATGTCGGTAAAATTGCGGAATATGTTCTTTCTTCATGTATTTTAGTTTGTGAACCATTTTGACTAGATGTCAGTTTGTGGTTTAGTTGTAAGTAGATATAGATATGGAGGGCTAACGTTTTCACTGGATCCATTGGATATTAGCGGGATTGCGAAATTATACCGAGACATCTTAACTAGACATAATTTTTTCCTTGGAGATTTATCGTTATTTTCCTCTTGCAGTATTAAATGGGATTGATGTTCCTCGTTGAAGGTTATCGTTATATTTCCCAATCTGCACAATAGTCTCTTCTCTATGGATGTTGTTGGCTTGTAGCGTCGAATCGAAACGGTCTTTCTTCATTTATTTCAGTTGCTGTCTCATTTTTACTCGATTTTAGTAAACTTGTGGTTTGACAGTAAACCTCAATGTTGTCAAATTTTACAATTAATGTTAATTATATGGACGCATGTTACGTTTCACAAATATTTATTTATAAATCGTAATATAATTAAAATCATAATGAATCTGGCTTTTGTTCTCACTAAATTTGGCCATTTTATCGTATGTTTATTGTTTGACTATTTGGATATTATTCAAGTGACATATTAGTCTTATCTTTTTCATTCCATAGGGGAGTATCAGTGGAGTAACGCAACGTTATTTGTTAATAAATCGATTAACTTTTTACAATATAAAATAGTAGATTTCGTACGAAGGTAGAGCAAAGACAAAAGTAGCTAGTTGCGTTGAAAATACAGGAAAAAGATTTACCAGAAGAAGTTTATATTTGTGGATCTCATTTCAAAGTAGACAATTTTCAATGGAGGAAAATCCTGAAAAAATATTTTTGTAAAAGAATGTGTGATTGATAAAAGAATTCGCTTATTTACAGAGAATATTGTTTTCGGGCAAAAAGTTATGTTAAATTTGGCGATATTAAAACAGGTACTTCTTGGCAGTGTTTAGACTCAACATCTGAAAGGTATTTATTGTCAGTTGGAAAAATGTTGTTAATGCATACTTATTGCTGATTTTGTATTTTACATCAGTCTGAAAGATCCGCTTCATCCAAATTTTCAGAAATTTAATTATTTCACTCACCTGGAACTTTAAGTGCTTCTGAAAGTATGAATAACTCTTGTAACCAACAAGAAAAATGTTCTTGTTGGTTACAGCAACAGTTCAGTAGTTCTGATTTCGATACACCGATGAAGGTCAAGAAAAATATGAGTATTCTGAAAAATAGAGTGTCTCTCCAAAGAAAATCTCTCTTCAAATTAAATTCAAAATCTGTGAAAAAATAGGTTTTACGGAAATTATTGATAAATTTGCCACTCACAAAGCCAGAAATATTATTTTATAATTAGGTAATTATAATGATTAGGTACCTAGTCTAGTTTGTTTTTTATTTTGATAAAGTATTTGGTTGATATTATATAAGCTGGCCAAAAAAATGAAGTTTTCAAATTTTATTTGCATTTTTTCTCATGAATCACTTCTTTACAACGATTGTGACGTAGGAATACGATAAAAATACATAAAAATACGTAACTATCTAATCTATTTTTTCCTAAAAACTGAAAAATGACAAAACTGCAACATAACTATCAATTTAAAGGCATGTGACCTTGAACAGAAAAAGAATTTAGCCATCGGCGCTTGATAATACAGTGAAGGTTGTAAATTTCCTCAAGTCGCAGCCTAAGCAATCCCGACTTTTTGCCATTCTGTGCGATGAAATGAATGAAAGTGCTGTGAAGATTGTTTGGGCTTGTTAATGAATTATGATTGTTTTTGTTGTAAAATGACGCAATGGGGCATAATTTTATCTTTTTGATTTCCTTATTTCTTATTCTTTCTTTATTCATTTTACACTTTTGGCTTTTCTGTTCCTTGTTTTTTGTTTTCAGCATCATTTTCCTCATCATGGCACTTCTTCACATTACTTTCATCTTGTTTTTGACTATTGCTTTCCCTATAATCTTTCAACATCCGAGTAATGATTTTAACTTTATATTAATCACCGAACTCCACATCTCCATGTATTTCAATTTTATTCCAGAGTCGATATACATTATTCGAGTATCCTATCATCTGAAGTTTCATATTTATATTGTCTATTTTTGAGGTATTCTGTAGATTTTTGGATTAAAAACGATGGATCATAATACATAATACACTGAGAATGATGAAGCAGACTTAACGACAATTTGTAATTGTTTTCCCGCAGCCGAAAGCAAACATGACATTCGAACATAGAAGTTCCACGAAAAAGGTGAAAATTGAATTTTAAAAAATTGATATAAACATATGATTGCATCGTAGCTAGTTTCAAAGAGAATGAAATATTCGAAATATGTGTATTGGGGTAGTTTTAAAAATAATAAATTGATATAATTATATATTTTGTTGTTGAACTAAGTGGTTTTTAAAATATTTATTTTGTCAATATATTACGAGAGTTCGAAATATCAAATAAATCATTAAAAATTAGAACAAATTCAGCTGTAGCACCCGCATTATGGAAATATTTATTAATATCTGTTCTCGATAAATAAAGAAGGGCATCTGGTGTAGTTTTACTTAAAATTTGGGTTGTCAATTAAAGTTTCATTTTTTCCTTTTCATAAAAAGTATGACTTGTTTTAATTTTTGTTACCACCCTAAGTCCTTCATGACATTATTCTGTAGAGTTTTGTAAGTAACTAATTTAACCATATGACTGGAATAGGGAAATATAAAAAGCTTTTCTAAAAATTAAAATTAAGTTTAATATGTCACTTGAAGAATATCTAAACACTCAAAAATATTTCACTCCAACAAATCTATTCAAAATGCTTTTTCAATATTTAGTAAACAAAGGCAGCCATATTATCTCAAACGAATACAGAAACATAGCGATGTAGCATAGCTTATATTTTTTCGTAAACTTTTTCATCAAAATCATTTTCATGGTCTTGAAAATATTTTTATTTGGGAAAATAACGATAAATCTCCAAGGAAAAAAACAGAGCACTGAATGAAAACGTTAGCCCTCCAAAAAAAGAAGAAAGTATCCGATTTAAATCCGTCAAACCTACAACATCCAGTCAAAATTTTCCACAAACTGATATAAATAGAGAGAGATCATGGCGACTTGATTCCGCAAGTCTACAGACATCTAGTCAAAATGGTTCACAAACTGAAATACATGAAGAAAGAACATATTCCGCAATTTTACCGACATCGAAACATTGATATAAATTGAAAAAATATAACGATATTCTTCCACGAAGAACATCGATCCCATTTGACGCCGTCAACATCTTATGAAAATAAATTAGAAATGGATTTTGGTGACTGCATGAATTTAAGATGCCATGGTTGCTTTGGAGAAAGCTTAAAATGAGCTTCCAAGAAATGCGGACCAGAATCTAAGTTTAATCGACATTTTACATTAACAGAATCATTTATTTACATTTTGAAAAGGTTATCACAAACCCTTTGATGAAGTAAAAATCTTAATTATGTTTTCTAATTGTTTTGAAGAAAAATGTTTACATATATGTTTGACATTGAGGTTATGTAGATTATTCTTTCATATAAAAAATACATGAATTTTTTATCGATCTGGCTTTGTAAATACTATTTGGGAAGAGGTGATTCATTCATTAGTATTGGATATTGCCAACCTCTTTATTGCAATTTCTGTATTTTACAACAATGTCTGAAAGAGCCGCTTCATCTAAATTTTCCTACATTGAATTACTACACTCATTTGAAATTTTAAGTGCTTCTAAGAGTAAGACTAACTCTTGTAACCAACAAGAAGAATGTTCTAATAATGTCACTGATATTGAAGTTCCAATGAAAAAGAAACAGGAAACAAACATGAATACTGATGAAATATCCGAAGCAAGGGACCTATTGTGAACTCCATTTTGAAAGGACATTGGGGTAGCAAAAAACTAATTTAATAAAAAAATGCATCGAATTTATTCATGAAAAAGAAGACAGATTTTTCAAATTCATCAAAAACAGTTTTCAACTGTCATATGATTTAATTAGTTAGTAATTGCTTAGCTGCTTACAAAACTCTACAGAATGTTATTGAGTAGAGATTGAGTTCACTCATTCAAACAACTGACGATCTTAACTCAAATTATACTCGATAATATTTTTTTTATTTGTACAAAATATATAGAGACTAACGGAGAACATGGAAACAGGAGTCAGACAGTGTAATAGTAAGTGTGGTAATAGTAGTAGTACATGTCTTGGATTTTTCAATGTGAATATTCTTCTTATCTTAATAGTATCTTTTGAGGACTTTTACTTTTGCGATATGTTCAATTAACAAATTTTGAACAGCTGTATGTGTTGTATGTCCTCAGTGTCGATTCATTGTACAATCAACCAATCAACATGTATACCATAAGTTTTTACATATATTTATTGAAATTAAATATTTACCTCTATTATTCAATTCACTTCCCCCATTTTGTTTTCTATTAGCATCTTCATTAACCAATCGAAGTATTATCTAATGTGGAAATTTTCAATATTGCCATTCATTTCTTAAATGCTTCTTTGACACTTCTCAATTTGTCACTGTGCAATCAAATCAAAAATTCATTCCATAATTGTATCCATTCAGGTTTCAGTTTAATATTGTAGATATCTTCGGTTCCATTTTCCATTTCTTCATTCCTATACAATTCGAAATTATGTATGATTGTAACATCCAAGTTCAGTTCAAATGATAAGCATTCTCACCTCTTATTCGAACTTATTCTTAAAGTCACACTCAGTAATGAAAACATCAATTTCTTGTGAGCCAAATAGACAAGCTACAATTGCATCATATAGCCTATTCGAATTAATAGCTAAAAATAGAACAGCTCACTCTGTAGGGTAGAATCTGAAGTTTCATTCACTGAAAAAAAAACAAAAAAAAATCGCTCAAATTCACAGTTACAGTTTTAAAACAAACTTTTCACATCAACTTGATGAAAGTACTGAAGTTGCTTGCTAAGCTAATCTATTAGCCTTTGTTAGGTTTTGACCTCAATTAAAGCATAAAAGAAGAACTGCTTTTTTGTAAGTCTTTATCATCAAAACCACCAGGGGAAAAATTTTTAAGTATCTCAATGATTTAATTACATATAACGAAATAAAACAAAAGGATGGACGGAAGACTGATGGTGCTCGTGCTATGAACTGAAGGTTGTAACTTTTATTAAGTCACGGCCTAAGCAATCCCGACTTTTTGCTATTCTGTGTGATAGAATGGGAAGTGAGCTCAAAGCATACCAGCTTCATTGTGAAGTAAGGTGGCTCTCAAGAGGTAAAGTGCTGTTAAGATTTTTCAAGCTTCTTGAGGAATTAATATTTTTCTTTTTCATATCCTTATTTCCTGTTCCTTGTTGTCCTCGATACTATTTTACACTTCTCACTTCATTGTTTCTTGTTTTTTGTTTTCAACATCATTTTCCTCATCGTGGCTCTTCTTCACATTACTTTTATCTTGTTTTTGACTTATGGTTTCTTCATTATCTTTTAATATCGTAGTTATTTTTTTTTATAATTTGTATTTCAATTTTATTCCAGAACCGATATCCATTCGAGTATCCTATCACCTGAAGTTTTTTATTTTTCTTGTCAAATTTTGAGGTTTTTTCTAAATGTTTAGCATAAGCATCTAAGCCAAATATACTTAGATTACTTAGTGTCCGTCATTTACCCTCAATCCACTTTTCCATTAAGTTATGGAAAGTATGCTGGAGTTAATCAAGAATAATACCTCATTTTTTCATATATTCTTTCATTCGTTTACTTGTAGATTCTCCATCATTTCCGCTCTTACTTATGAACTTTTGTATCAAATTTAGTTTCAATCATTTTTATGTATTCTATTATCCAGTCTGACAATTATCTTTTGTGTTCCAGTGAAAATATTATAACATTCTGAAGAAAGCATTCATCAAAATGTATATTTCCAATGTTAATAACCCGTTACGGTTTTAGGTTGTCACTAGATTAAAACATCCTCCAAATAAAAGGTTTATTGATTTTTGGTCAAATATATAACACAACGTGGTGAGAGAAAAACTACTAGCTGACCTTACAATTAATACATCATATCGCGCCAAAAGTGCCAATGAATGGATCATTGACAAACTGCATTGTTGCCAACTCTATAATTTATAAAATCTCAACACTCCTCCTCGATTTGACATGTATTAATGAAAATCGCTCAATCAACTTAAGATATTATATAATATACAACTAAAAACATGAAGCTTTAAATTATACATATTTTGTCTCTAAGCTTTGTAAAGAGTTTTGTACCTAATGATTTAGTAAACATATCAGCTAAATTTTGGTCACTTGATACATAATTCATTTCTATTTCCCTCTTACTAATTAAATCTTTTATATAATGGTTTTTAATATCAATATGTTTGGTTCTTTTCGAATTTTCATTGCTTTTGGACATTAAAATTGTGCTCTTATTATCACAATATAGAATCGTTTTGGCAATAGTATTTAAATCCCCTAAAATACCCTTTACGTTGATTAGATCTTGAGCTGTTTGTGCTGCTGCCACATATTCAGCTTCCGCTGTTGATAAAGCCACGCAAGTTTGTTTCTTGGATGACCATGATATTGGGTTATTACCATATAAAATTATAGATCCACTAACGCTTTTTCTACTTTCCTTGTCCGTTGCCCAATCAGCATCTGAATATCCTTCAAGTATTACGTCACCATTTGTATGTTTAGTATAAGTCAATCCTAGAGTTTTAGTTCCCTGTAGATACCTCAAGACTCGTTTTCCTGCAGTCCAGGTCTCTTCAGTTACACGATCCAAAAATCTGCTCAAGTATGACACAGCATAACTGATGTCAGTCTACTAGTCGTTGCTAAATACATCAAACCTCCGATGAGTTGTCTATATGGAATGTTTGTCAAAATTTTGGCTTTGTCGTTATATTGGAATCCTTTTTCCATTGGAGTCCTCTTTGGTTTACAGTCTTTCATATTAAAATAATTTAGCAATTTGTCAATAAATTGCTGTTCGATTTTAATGATATCTTCTGTTCTAGTGATCTTCATTCCTAGAAAATTATTCACCTCATTCAAATCCTTTGCTTGAAAACAGCTTTTCAATAAATTCATAGTCTCGTTCACATCTTTGTCTTCTCCTATTAACAAAATATCATCAACATAAATAAGTATCCAAACCTTCTGATTACTGTATAGACAACAGTCATATAAGGATCTCTTAAAATTATTCTGAATTGCAAAATCATTAAATGTATTATTCCACACCTTTGATGCTTCTTTTAATCCATACAGAGCTCTGTTAAGTTTTAGTATTTTTGATTTATTCACTTTAAGTCCGGCTGGTGCATATATGTAGACATCATTCTCAAGTTTTCCATTTAAAAATGCAGTCGGGATATCCATTTGTCTGATCTTAAAATTATTTTGTAATGCTACAGATAAGAGTAACTTAATCGTTGAAATTCTTGCAACTGGTGAGTGGTTGGGTTCAAACTGATCCTCCTCCTTAATTTGGAACCCCTTTGCAACTATTCTTGCCTTTTTCGTTCCATCTTCCTTTGTCCTGAAAACCCATCTTGTTTGAATAACATTTCCATTTGTTGGTAGCTCCGTTTCTGTCTACGTATTCAATCTCTCGTGCGCATCTAGTTCCTTTTTCATAGCATTTATCCAATCTTGGTCCTTTACAGCATCTTTATAGCTTATAGGGTCATCTTCTTCTGCTGATATTAGACAATAAGCTGTGTAGACTTCATATTCATTCAGATATTTTGGCTGTCTAGTTTTTCTTCCTCTCTGTGTACTCTCTACTTTGGGTTAGCTTTCATCTACATCCTCTGACCTTGTACTTTCTGTTTCATCATTATTATTGCTGAAGTCAGTCTCTTCTATTGCTTCTTCCTCTATGGCATTTGGTTCTTCTTGTAATTCATTTTCGTATTGTATCTCTATGACCTTTTCATTTATACTTTTCTTCCCACTAGCCTCAATAATTTCATTGTAATCTGTTGTTGTTTCATCAAATCTGACGTCTCTTGATTGAAAAATTTTGTTGTCCTCATAATTCCAAAGTCTATTTCCAGCTTTGGTATATCCCATCATGATGCAAGGTTGTGCTCTTCTTTCTAATTTACTTTGTCTTGGTAAAATTACTGCCCATGCTTGACTTCCGAATATTTTCAATTTTCCTAAATCATTCTTCTTGTACCATCTGGTTGCTGGTGTTTCCCCATTGTTGGCTTGGGTTGGCGTTCGATTTAATTCATATGCTGAGCATAAAATAGCTTCTCCCCATAATTCTCTTGGCAAGTTTGTTTCGGCAAATTTGGTGCGTACCTTGTCCAGTAGGCTTCGATTCATTCGCTCGGCTACTCCATTTTCTTGTGGAGAATGTGGCATAGTGTATTCAAGCTCAATACCTTTACTTCGACAAAAATTTTTAAAATCATTTGATATGAACTCCCCACCATTGTCAATACGAATTCTTTGCGTTTTTGAATTATGTTGCGTCTTAATCAATTTAATAAAGTCAATGATATTCTGATCTGCCTCAGTTTTATTTCTTAGTAGCTTTACTATCAGAAAATGTGAATAATCATCAATCAAAACTTGGAAATATTTGTACCCTTCTGGTGTAGCTTCCCTCCATACAAGCTTTACATATTTCTAAACTATAGGGTAAACCTAATCTTTTCAAATTATTCCTATTTATGTGCCCTAATCGCCTGGGCCATAAATTTACATCAGTATTACTATTATTCATGTATGCTACATCATCTGGTTTATTATTAAAATCAACATAAAGACAAAATAAATTATTTGACATTTCACATTTAAACTTAGAATGTTCTTTATCTAAAATTGCTTGTCTTGTCCCATTAATCCCATTAACAAATGTTACCTTAAAATTCTTTTCTAGTAGTTTTTATACAGAAATAAGGTTGTGTGACATACCTGATACAATGAGCGCTTCAATTTTTATACCTTTACCTTGACATTTGCCATTTAATGTCCCTTTTTTGTTTGCAAACAAAGCTTCACCATTCTTTGCAGTTCCAATTTTTATTGTGTGGATATCTTCTATTTCAGTCATATATTTTACCATTTCTCCCATAACCATGTGCTATGTGCATCCAGAGTCCAAAATAAAAGTTTGCACATCAGATGTTGCTATATTGCAGCTAGCTTCAGTGCCACTTAAAGCAATGAAGGCTATTTCACTTGCTGAATTTGCTTGTGATTGACTACTACCTTGATTTTGCCCATTATATGTGTTGGAATTTCCAGCTAAAAATTTTTCTCGGGAAGAGAAACCACCTCGAAAATTTCCTCTGGGATGGCCTCTAGAATCCACTCTCCTTTTTTGTCGACATTCAGACATTTTGTGTCCTGGTTTGTGACACTTATAGCAAATGAGCTATAGACTAGTTTGAAACTACATTTCATTAGTAGATAATTTCTCCTGCCTCGACTTAAGCTTCATTTCTTCATCCAGTAATCTTGATTTTACAAAGTCCATTTTAATACTTGTATTCATTGTTTCTATAGCTGTGATCACTGATTCATATTGTTCATTTAACGATAATAGTAAGTGGCATACCTTGTCTTCCTCCTCCAGTTTAGATCCTGAGTTTTCTAAATCTCTTATAAGGGTGTCAAATACTAAAAAGTGATCTTCTAGTTTTTCGCCTCGCCTTAACTTCAATGTCAGCAGCTTACGTTTAAGAGTTAGCTTTGTGAACACACTTTTTCTTTCAAATATATTTTCTAGTGCTTTAATCATTTCTTGGGTAGTCTTGGCATCTTTAACCAGATCTAAATGCTTGTCAGTTAGACATTGTACTATTATGCTTTTGCCTTTCGAGTCCTTGGCTCTGAATTCTGCTTTTTGCCTTTCTTCGCTGTAACTTTCTTCTGTTTTCTCCAAAATATTTGTCTTTCATCTAATAATATGGTAACTCTGCACTTCTAGTTATTGAAATTTGTCGCAGTTGTGAGTTGAGGAAGGTTAATTATGGTATTGGCCATTTTATTAACTTATTTAACTTCTAATGTCTTAAAAATTTTATTTCTTTCTTATTCGCCTTCTGGGCCCATAACCTGTTAATAACCCGTTACGGTTTTAGGTTGTCACTAGATTAAAACATCCTCAAAATAAAATGTTTATTGATTTTTGGTCAAATATATAACACAACGTGGTGAGAGAAAAACTACTAGCTGACCTTACAATTAATACATCATGTCGCGCCAAAAGTGCCAATTAATGGATCATTGACAAACTGCATTGCTGCCAACTCTATAATTTATAAAATCTCAACATCCAATATTTTTTATGCTTATGTCATGTTTTGCAGATTTCATCATGCTTTGGTCTTCTAGTTTTTTAAATGTGTACTCATCGCCTCTCATTGTGGTTATTATTAATGCTTATGCCTTATATATTGTCATTTCTCTTATAGGTATAGCTGAAAAATTTTTAGTGACCTTACCTTTTAATTGTTCTGTATCTCCTTCATACAGCTTAGACAATTTTTCAAATATTTCCTTATCATTTACAAATACTACTTGGTATGCGGTTTATAAGCAAGTCCATAATTCTATATGCTTTTAAAGTTATTCCACTTATTTTACAGTTTCCAGAAAAGAGTTTTTTGTTCTAATGAATTTTCGTTTTTAGTTTCGTAATCCGAATTATTTATTTATGCATTGAAAAGTCTCGGATCCATAACTTGTTGTTTTTGATATTATTAGAATAAAAATATCCTTTTTATGTTTATAACTTAATATAATGACAGATACGCAATAACCTAAGCTGTCTAATCACACTAGAAGTCAATTTCACAACGTACTGGTATGTTGCCGTTTTCCCTTTCAACACAAAAAATATTCTAGGCACCGTTGTAAAATATTATTTTGGTTATATTACGATGTCTACATAATATATACTGTAATATCATTGTATAAAGAATATTCTTAATACAATGGTAATACTTTTATTACTCATAAAGGTAAGACTCCTATATGGACAGTTGGTATTACATATATGTCTACATCTTTTAATTTTATTTGTTTCAGATAGTTAAATCATCGTAACTATAGCGGTTTTATTTCGTGATGTGCAACGCGAAAATACGTTTTTTTCTTATTTTTCATTTCCGATACGTAAAGATATAATCAATTGATGATTTCGATTGGTTAACGAGATAAACATTTGAAAGTGTTTGATTTCAAAAGTCAACAATTGTCAGAAATATTATTTCAATTGAATGAAAGTAAGACGGTTAATAAGTGTTTTTTGTATATTAAAATTATATAAGTTTTTAAATGCCGTCGTCTTTGAGTAAAGAAACCAATTTGTATTACAAAAATTTGGTAGTGACAAAGTTCAATAACTGGTTGAAGTTGGTTAAGGAGAAGAAAAAACAAACTTATCAAAACCAAAACTCAACGGTATCATTCCAAGCTCCAAAGGAGGAAAAATATGCTAACGTTAAAAATATTATAGTGACTACTGCAGATAAGTTCGATTCGTCACCACCAATGAACTGAAGCGACGCCAATTCCAACGAGGTTCTAAACAGAAAAGATGTGAAGGAGGAGGAACATATGAACTTTTCGAAGGAGAGCTTTTAATCAATTGAAAGTGGAGAGTGGGAAATTTGTAAACTCATATACAGGTTTATTATTTTTTTATATTGAGTTTGTAAATTTTGATGGCTATATACAGTGTGATTAATCGACTTTTTTTCGTAATCTATCTTGATAAAATTCCTGAAACGACACAAGGTTAATGGAGTTAACGCAATACCACGTGGCATTTTTCGATTCCGACGCAATGAATAGATCTTGGGTGGAGGCCGAGAATTTGAAACCGTTCTTAAAAAATATCGACGATAACCTTGTGCTGAACGATAAATTCAATAAATTCAATCTCAGGATGGATGTAGCCGTTAAACAGACTAAAAAAGCCGTCAAAATGAAGCGTTTTAGCTAGTCATCATTATAATCTATAATTACTCAACCAAGTCACATACAATCAGAACTTTTGAGGACATTACTCGTTTAGTTCGATTTGCACATATAATGTTGAATTTGTACAAAGTGATTAGATTGGTTAAATGGCAAGTGCCTTGAAAGTTCTTATTTAAAAACAAGTGATACGACAAAATTCATTTATCAATAATTTATAATAATAAACATCTCAATGCAAAACTTATTTCCATTAGGCTAGTTGAGAATTTTTAAAAGAAATCCCTAAGAAGGTAAAACCGAATCGTAAGTACATTGCTGATTATTTGAAATATTGTTTTTGTGGTTACTGGCACAGATGACGACCTGCTACTTCAGTGTGTTTTATGTTTCGAGGTATTTGCTGATGAGAGTATGAAACCTTCAAAACTGTAAAGACTTTTCACAAAAAAAAACATTCAACAAAAAAGAATTCTTAAAGTCAAACTCGATAATGAAAACATTTTCTGGTGAGAAAAATAGACAAGCAACAATTGCATCAAATCGCCTATCCTTATTGATAGCTAAAAAAGGAACCCAACACTTTGTAGGGTAGAGTCTGAAGTTTCATTCACTGAAAAGGAAACAAATATCTTAAATATCTCGATGATTTAATTACAGATAACGAAATAAAACGGACAAAAAGTATTGGACGGACGACTGATGGTGATGGTGCTGTGAAGTGAAGGTTGTAACTTTCAAGTCACGGCCTGAGCAATCCCGACTTTTAACATTCTGTGCGATAAAATGAATGAAAGCGCTGTCAAAATTGTTTGAGCTTCTTAATGAATTATGATTGTTTTTGTTGTAAAATGACGCAACCGGGCATAATTTACCCGTTTTTATTTCCTTATTTCTTGTTCCTTGTTGTCTTCATTTTACACTCTTGACTTTTCTGTTTCTTGTTTTATGTTTTCACCATCATTTTCCTCATCATGGCTCTTCTTCACTTCACTTTCGTCTTGTTTTTGACTTGAATTGACTAATAATTATAATAAATAAGCATATTCTCATTAAAATCCTAAATGTTTGCCTCATGAAGGCATGAAACGTCACATCGAAGATTTGTTGGTACATGTCTATAGTAAATTTGTATTCAAATAAAACTAGTATTTGATATTATTTCATCCAAACATTCTATGCTAGATAAAACAAAAGCATAAACGAATACAGTTACATAGCAATTTTACATAGCTTATATTTTTTCATAAACATTCTCGCAAAAATTATTTTCTTGATCTTTGTTTAGATCAATTGTGGGAAATATTGTGTATTAACCAAATTTAGTAAGAATTAGAGCCAGATTCTTATTGATTTTTAATAATATTACGATGTATAAATAAATATTTTTGAAACGTAACATGCATCCAGATAATAAACAAATAAATTGTAAAATTTGACAACATTGAGGTTTACTGTAAGTTGGCTTCAATTATAGTCAAACATGCCAGCTGGAATCATCCTTTTTATTCGTTCAAGATCAAAGTAAACCAAAGTTTCAATCAAAGGAACTTCGTAATTCATTATAATGATAGGAACGGAAATGGTATCTAGTTGGAAAAATTACTTATGTTTGAGTTTTATACGTGAAGATTAGGTGAATATAGTTTAAGTAATGAAGTAAATTTTGACAAAAAAGGTATATATTTTTTAAATATTGATTCTTATAGTGGGTATGTACAATTATTTTTCACATTTTCTACACCTTTGATTGATGTCAGATGTTTGAACTTAATATACCTATACGTACTTTTGTATTTTAAAATGATCACGTACACACCACAATGTTTTATTTTGATGAATACTGGAAGTAGTTTACAAATAATTTATTTTTAGTAAGTGAAGACTCACATAGTGAAGTAAAAAAGTAAATTGGTGAAATGAAAGTAATATTTGGTGGAAAATTTTAGCTGAATAAGTCAGTTGTAGTAAATATATTAAGGTTAATAAAGTCGTTAATAATATTAAATTAATTAATTTCTATGGCCTTTTCTGTTCTGAATGGTAACCAACAAACTAATGTACCCAGAAGAGAAAATACTAAACATCCCAAATCCGTAAGTCACGAAATGATGTTTCCAATTCCGAATCGACTACTCTTCAAGCCCAAGTAATCTAGCATCATTCAGAAGTACAAAGGAAGTGCCTTTTCAAGGACGAAAATTCGGGTGTGACGTATGGAAATCATATCAGTTATTATTTTCAAACCACGTAATTTTCCTTTAGGAACTTTGATCGGTAAAGTAGCGAAATTCCATATAGAAAAAAAAATTATTCAAAACGTCTGTGCGTCGTTTCCACTCGAGATTCTTTTTCTATTATTTTTTACGTTCCGTCTCGAGTGGTAAGTGTACATGGTCATTAAGTCTCGCCGAGGGTCGAAATATGATGAAGTAATTGATACTATACTTAACAAAATGGAAAAATGACAATTGAAAAAATATTAATGATATATGAGGTTTCTGAATTAGTAATTGACAATTCAGAAATAAAGTGTGACAGTTTCTGTTATCTAAATTCAAAGACAAAGGTCTTAAAGAATTTGTCGTAACGAACTTTGGGTTAAAATTATAAAATGCGATGGACATCCTTTATATTAGCATCTAATTGAAGTCTTTAGTGTTAATTTTTCCAAGTATTACCCGAATTTCACTTCTCAATCGAAATATTTTGATACAATTTATATCATATATAGATTTTTTTCGTATACGAAGTTTTATTGTCAATAACTTTGTCATTATCGTTTGTAATTTTATAATTGATTTTCAAAACTATACAATGACAACGACTTTTGTCTCCTTTTGAATATACGAATAGGTCCTGTTAAGTGTATTTAGTGCACTAGCAGGGTACATGGATGTGCACATAGCTTCTCAACTCACATACAGAAAATTCAGGAAAAACGAGTCAACATTTGTCCATACTTTTTTCTTTGCATCTACAACTTTTCTTGAAATAGGGTGTCCAGTAAAAATCGTCGTCTTGTGTTCTTAGTGTCTGTTTATGGAAAACAACCTTGTTTGTCCCACCAAATCCTATATGTACACAAAAAAAGACTGTTCGTTTTTAGTATGGAACTAGAAAAATCTAGTCTTTCTGAACGCGTTAGACCTCTTCAAAATACTATCATCGAATAAATCAAATCTGGTTTCGTCCATAAAAGGATAATTAGTTTAGATCTAAAATCTGGCGTTCGCGTTCTATAGCCAAGCTTCTGAGAAGTATCCTGGGTATATTTGATGGTGTCCTACATCGGTTCCAGCAAGTTTAGGCGATTTGGATCATTATTTTTATGTGTTTGCGTTGAAATTTTTTTATTATTTCGTCTGTATTAACAACTTTATATCGTGTAGGTAGGTCCGTTGTTTGATATTTTGCAACCGAGACATTTTTCTTTAAAAATAGATATTCTGGACACTTATTTTTATATATTCACCTGTAAATAGACGATATTTAAGTCGTCTTGTGTTCTTTTATTACCCAAAAAAAAACGTTTTTTGGAAAAATCTAGTCTTTCTGAACGCGTTAGACCTCTCCAAACTACTATCATCGAATAAAACAAATCTGGTTTCGTTCAAAAAAGGATAATTCGTTTAGAGCTATAATCCAATGTCTGTATTTTACAGGCAAGCTCCTGGGAAGTATCTTGGGAGTTAATGGTATCAATTAGGATAATGTTTAAGTCTTCTTGCTTTCCTAGTAAGGCGAGAAGACTTTTCCTCAATGGATAACAATTATCAATATTATTAAAGATTTTTCAAAAGCCAAACATTGATGAAATCTATGCTATAATAGCTGATGTTTGAATTTACGAAAATAGACCTTCGGTGGTCCGAGTAGTATTAAAATTTGAGTTGTTTTCATGTGATAAACAAAAAAACTAACAGCGACATTTGCTGCATATACATCAAATAAATTATGTCTGCTTTTACATCCGTCTGCTCTTTGAAATGATATCGACTAAAGCACACGCTATTAATTAAAATGGTGTCATGCCGAATTTGAGATTAAAAGATATTCGCATAGTCTAATGACGTCCTCGACGCCGCCCGTCTCCGCCGCTGGAGAAGTCCCTAATTGTTTTTTTTTTCGTTTTAACCTAGACATCCGACTGTTGATAGTGAGAACTCCAATGTCGAAACGGTTGATTGTGCAAACGTGATTATTATACGAGGTTTCTTACAAAAGTTCTCATAGATATTTGAAGAATCGGAGGTTAAAAATTAAACTCGTAGATTGAATTATTTTACAATTTTCTTATTTTATTGTGCGACCAGTAAAAACCACTTGGAAGCTTAATTCTGTAGAATAAACTAAGGTCTCGTAATATATGTCCATTCCGGTCAGAAATACCGAGCTCGAGTCTACAACTGCTTTTCTATATTTAACAACGACCGTCTGCCGTTTTTTATCCTTTTCCTTTTTGCCATCTTTCTAGGTTATTATGGCCCATAAAACGTTAAACTCATTCAAAATAATAATCTCCATGTTTATTAGAGACGAAAAGCACAACAGGTGGTAGAGAGAGCTGTATAATCTCGACGTATTTATATATATTCCCTTAAGGGCTCACGGAGGTATTATCTTTATATTTTTCCTTATTTTGTGCTTTGCCATAACTTTTCTACGTCGGAATAGATGAATTAGTAGTTTAACAATGTTTGTATGTGTTTTTTTTGATTGTTTTTTACGATACAAGATGATCAATTAGATTACGTAAAATTTCTTTAACGAATTTTTCTAAAACTATTACTACTTGGAGATAAAAATTTCATCGAAAAATAAGTAACGAAAATGTTAGTCTCGTCAAATCCTAACGACGTCCACAAACTCCTTGTCTATAAAAGAAACAAAATTTTTCTATCTTTTTATTGGGGTGGTTTACTCCCCTTGTGGTTTTTGCTACAGTTTTTTTTTGGTCCTGTCTTCTCCTTCAATTCGATTTCTACAGGTATTTCCTCATCTGTCTTTGTTTCTTGCCCATAGACCATAGAGGTATCTATTATTCTTCTTACAAATTCTCATTATGTGTCTCGCCAAATTTAGACTTTTCTATACCTCACATTTTCTCCTCCCAGTTCTTCCTCTATTTCTTTATTTTTTTGCAATCTTCTTCTTCTTCTTTTTCATGTATGACGGTTGTTTCCTCGGCGAACGCAATCTTAATAATTGTCAACAGCTTTTTGTTGCGACTAATGCGTCTTAGTACTTCGTCGTTGGTGATTCAGTCAGTCCAAGGTGTCTTCAAGATGCGTCTATAGAGCCGTGTCTCAAATTGTTTGATCGTTTGAGCTATCCAGGTGAAAATTTCTTTTTCTACAGAAGGACTGACCACAAATAACATTCCATGAATCCTATTCAGACGTGTAGGTTTAGATTTATGTTTGCAAACATTGACAAATTCTTTTCGAACCATTTGATCTTGATTTCTTCATCTACAGTTTCAAATGCTGAAACTGCAGTTCTAGGTCTTTAGGAAAGAAGGACTTATAAACTAGCGGGAAAAAAACGAAAAACAGGAAGTTGTTGAAGGAAATGATCGAGGATTTTAATGTAATTATAATATTGAAGATAGATTCGACGTTTATGTGTGGATTTCGATTCAAATTTTTTCTTTTTTTGACTTTCAATTACCTGGAACCGCGTATGTTAATATAATGGACCTGATAATGCCCCTTTTCTTACATTTGCATTGTGCAAATACGGCAAATTTATGCATTAAATTTGCTCTCTTCTATTCAGAAGTTCCCTCATTTTTCAACATTTTACACAAATATTCTTTCGTTTCCTAAAAATAATTCTTAACACACAAAGTGATTTGCGAAATCTAAATTTGTATTTACATTAGTTACTTTTATTTTGAGGAAATCCATTTATTTTTATTAGCATTTTTAGACCGCGCAATCCGATTCAAACAGTGTCTAATTGAATCTGACACCGCTCAGACGTATAAAAAAGAAGGAGGATATTTCTAGGTTATAATAAGTATGTTGGATACAAATAATCAATTGTAATAAATAAAATGTTTTTTTGAGGTTAAGTTAGTTAAATTTGACATCAACGTCGTTCGTATGTCAAATATTGATATAAATTGAAAACCGATATGTCTAGATTGAGAAAAGAGAAGCGTTGCTTTTGCGATGCAATTAAACCGGGTCCTTTGAGTTATAAACGCAAAATTATGGAAAATTTGAGAAATGAGACACCCGCTACGGATAGTAATAACGATTGTAGTAGCATCCCAACGAGTTCGAGCGCTAGAGATAATTCTAAACCAACACCCGAAGCTACCAAAGAAGAAAACATCAAACATCGAAGAATGAAGAGATTTAAAATGCAATCGGACGGTGTTATTACATCTATTAATTGCGGTACGCCTGAAGATAATGAATTTTCTTATAAAAAAGACAATGTTAAGGATAAAACTAAGAATAGCGAAAGAGTTTTGTTAATTGAAGCACAAAATGTAGATATTCAGAATCATTATTATACAATTTCTTAAACTATTTCGATTATTCGTATTTACTACCAACTCCGGGAGTTTCTTTTCCAGTTTTTTTCAAGGTAAGTTCATCCTCAAACTTAATCTTATTTACCGATACCTTCCATTTGTACCTAACCATAGTTATTAACCTCTAGTTTCTCACCCCTTTTCTTTCCAAATCAATCTTCACATCATCTAATATCTTTAGATCATTATTCTCGATCATCCAACTTTTATTTTCATTCCTTTCTTTCATTGTTTCAACATAAATGTAACATAAACTTTTGACTTTAAACAGCCCCTCAAAAAATCTATTTGTAGAAAAATCTGCGGGACTTTGAGCCGTAAGGGATTTTGAATTATTATAAATGTAATAACGAGGGAAACTATTAGTTTTTGTATGCACAACTCCGCGCGCGATTTCCCAGGTAGCTGTGTCAGAAATATACGTGACCACAAAACTGCATTTTCCAACTATCATATCGCTTGTCCAGTTCAAGACTGGTTTATTTCAAAAAAAGCGATTTCTCAGGAGAGCTGATTAAAGTTTATGCTTTTCTCTTCAATTGATATCCGATGATTGCATTATCCGAATTTTTTAAATTTTGCACGAATCATCACAATAAATTAAAGTACTCCTCTATAGATTTACAGAGGTTTTCCCCTCTCTCTATACTATTTTTTTTTATGAGTAATTATGAGCAAAACTCCAAGATGATCCTATCTTGCACCGAAATATTTCAGGTTTTTATGGATAACTCCAGTTATTAATCATTCAGAAGCTGTTTATTTTTTATGAAACAAGTACAAAAATAAGAACAAAAGTGTAAAACATAATAAATATCTTCATGAATTCGAAAATCCTTGAGACTAGTGAGACATTTTTAGTGAAAAAAAGTCATGAGTCTTCATTCTCAGTGGTAACTACGTCTTTCTTCAGACTAGGTAGGCACTCTTATCACAAATTGTAGACAAGAAAAACATTTTCATTATTTTAAGATAATCACAGCTTATTACCAAATATGACTTTATACAATAAATGCATGTAAAACTTTATATCTAGATACTACAAAAAGAGAAAAAAAAATACTGTGCCAATTCGTTTCCTACTGAAGGAACTCAACAATACAATTACTTGGAAAAAAATGCATGTAAATACTTTTACAACTAGATACTTAAAAAAAAGAGAGAAAAAAATATTGGGCTAATTCGTTTCCTATTGTAGGAAATCAACAATACAATTGCTTTGGAAAAAAATGAAAATAATAATAACAGTATAAAATAACAAAAATTGTAGGAAAACCAAGGAAGCGATTAGTTTGCACCTTTTATAAATTTTTGTAAATCTCTTTGTAACACAGAGGCATGACAGCTACACCATTGGTTTTTTTCTGGAAAAGAGAAAGTAATGCATCTTTTTTTTTTATTAGTGATGCTCGACTTTCTTGTATAGGCCTTGGAGAGAGTTACAGTTGGAGTGAAACTGAAACTGCAAGAAGCAGATGAACTGCTTCGACGTTTCTTGTTCTGGTTTGCTATGTTGATAGATTTGAAATCTTGCTGAGAGAATGATGTTTTATATCGAAAAAATCCAGGCTCATCTTTGTGGGTCTCAATCACACAGATAACAGAGATTGGTACCTTAACACCGTCTTCAATGAACAAAGCTTTGCTGGAGGTGTCTTCTTTGCTTGTGAGATGATAGAAATATAATTTTCTGGGACGTAGATAGGTGAGGCTTTTCTATATTTCTTTATAGCCCGTTCTATAACAGAGTGAACGTTGTCGCCCTCGTTTTGAGTGTGTCCAGTTACTAGGAATTTGTGCGCTATAGATCTGATATTTTTAAGCTCCCAAGTGGCAAACATGAACAGGGCCAAAATAAACCGGTTTTTTTGCTGACCTCCGCAGTTATCACTGTAAAAAATGACATCAACTGGGGTATTGACAGTTCTGTTTATGTTTTCGATGTATAACCAGATGCAACTGCCAATTTCGTTGGCACCCCGTTTTGCTTGGCCTTCATGCCACATGTAACAATATGTCTTCTTGGACTTTAGCTCATACATAGTGAAGTTATACACGTTTAATTTGGACACGTAATAAAAGGCTGATGATTCTCCTTGAGGGCAAGGCAGGGAAGCTTGTAGATCAAAAACGGTCACAATTTTATCTAATCCTTTATCTGTATCTTTTTCTAATCGAGCCATCTCCTTTTCTCTTAAATGTTCTTGGTAATTATCTTCGAGCTGTGCTTTCTCAGATTCAGAGACGTTCAGGTAGCCCAAACAAAAATTACACTGATCTTTTTTAGGGTGGTGGAAAGCAATGTTGAACTCGATGTTGAATATGAAGACGTACATTGAATACTTAACGAATGGCTGGCTTGCCTCTTTCTGGACCTCAACATAATTACGATGCAGATCTGCAATAGACTTTCCTCCTTCAATGTACTCCTTTTTACTATTCGATCGGCAGTAGTGTCTTTCGAGCCGAGGTATGGAGTTGATGTGATTTCGTACACCTTCCTTCATCTCAGGTGGAAGAGTGGGTTTCCTATGGTGTTTTCCTCTTTGGTCTGATTCAAAAATACCAACAATGTTGGATTTTTCTTTTCTTATCGCAGTGTTGAGAGCTCGAGCACTGATATTGAGAGTGGCCAAGAAGAAGATCTTGCATACACGTATTTTTTTCTTATCAATAGTAAAATAAAATACTTTGTTAAGGGCTCTTGGTGTTTTATCTAATCGGCCGTAACGGTATCGGGGTTGACTTCAGAAAGACAACTGTTTAAGAACGCTCTTTGCAAATGGATATTCGAGAGGTTCCAGTATTTAGTAAAAATTTCTATGCGCGTTTCCTCGCTTATGTTGGCTGCACAATGAAAGCGACATTTAGTTTCATTGCACGGTGGCTGTACCTTCCTGGCTTCCGTCAACTTGACGAATTTTTCTTTGGAGCCATCAGGATTTTTCCGCACTCCCAATGATTCGTAACTTCTTCCAGATATCTCCATAATAGATCACTTACCAAGAATAATATTACTAAAAATTTCAGTGTTAAAGAGGGCTATCTCAGGTTGTCTCCAATAATTACTGGAAATTTAAGAGCTAAAGAGGGCTATCTCAAGTTGGCTCTTTCTTGAAGAGAATAATCTAGAGGGAAATAAGTTAATTTACCATTCAAAATAGAGCCATTATCATAATAGTTCAGTTTTGTACTAAAGATTGATATGAAAAAGTTACTTACTGTCGGTTTATCACATAATAACCCACTATTGCACAATAGAACTCCACTCTCTCTATGTGTGGTAAGGATCAAAACTGAAATGATTCACTCTTGCACAGCCCCCCCTCCACAAATCAAAGATGGCCCACTTACATGCACTCCATCTAGGGGTGATCCACAAAGTTTTATAAGAAACGGTCTTGCACAGAATTAGTAGAGGCAATTTGAAGATAATTCATGCAAAAAACTGAAAATCGCTTTATTTTGAGTTAGACCAGTTTTGAACTGGACGCGATATGTTAATAATCATGTCGAAGCTGCGATCAAAGCACTGCTACTAAAAGATATAAAAACGGAACTTAAATTTTGCATAGGTATACCTCGTAGTATTCAAAGCCTCGTGATATTTCTGACAATTCCGGTATTAAGTTTAATCACAAATTCAATCAGATGAAGATTTAAATTAATTAAATTTTGAGTCTTAAACTGGTATTTGTTTAAACGTAATAGCACCCCAAAAGCCGTTGGGTTATAAAACGACGACGCGCAGTCATTACCATTTTTAAATTACCCAATCAAAAAAAAAAGAATTGAATAATTGACGTTTTTTGAACAGAGACGATTTTTCAAATTTCAAAAATGTTCATTTGTAGATTATTTAAACCTACGAACTTTTGATTTGAGTTTAACTCAACAATTAAATCACCCCGCGTTGTTCAAAACGTACCGTTTTGATACTGAATTCGAGCTTATGACATTATTAATCTTTATTTTTGATAATGAGGACAGTTGAGCTTTTGTACTGTACAATTTATCTCGAAATAATGATTGAAATTGTACTTTTAATTAATTAGAGAGAATCCAAAGGAGCTGATATCAGATCTCATCCGAGTTTGTGTGTAGTTTTGCCCGTTTCTTCAAGGATATATTCAAAAGAGAATTCTCTCGAGTTTCAGTACGAAATTGTTTGTAATGCAAATTCAGTTTTATTATAAAATTTCGTTTCTATATACGTGTATTATAATCAATTTTAATCACAAGACTTCCTCGAAGAGCTCCATAATAAAAGCATCTTATTGTTCCCCATATGGGATTTTACGATGTGTCCAGTATAGGCCCAGACTTGGACCAAGTGTCCTAAACTTGGTGGGACTGTGATTTAAACCCGGTTGAGATAACGGATAACTATCATTTATGTATCCCAATGAAGTTTGGATAAAGTATAACCATCATTTATGTATCCCAATAAAGTTGGGCTAAAGTAAAACTATCATTTGTGTATCCCCAGAAAGTTGAGCTAACGTATAACTATCATCTATGTATCCTAATAAAGTTGAGCTAAAGTATAACTATCCCAATAAAGTTGGGCTAAAGTATAACTATCATTTATGTATCCCCAGGAAGTTGGGCTAAAGTATTACTATTATTTATGTATCCCAATAAAGTTAAGTTAAGGCTAACGTTTTTAATAAAGTTTTTTTTGAGAGTTATTCACTACGCATAACATATTGTGGTGTTTTATTCTAATATGATTGGAGGGTTTCAGAGGGGGCTATGGGACACCCAAAACGTTTTACTTTCTTTGGTTGTTGTTGATTTATGTATGTCAAACGATTTGACCATATATTCCTCAATTATTTTTCTTTGGTTCAACTTTTTTTATTTCTTTTTTATTTACTCAATGAGTCTTTCTCGCGCGTTTTCAGTTTGTGGTTTAACGAAATGGGTCATGTGGATATTTTTTCATTGCAATTTCAACTAAACACTGTCCCAGTTCTACCAGAAGATCATCTTCATCGGAAAACCGTAAAATAGCCGCATTACAACGAAGTCCTGTATCACCTTCCAGACCATTTCCGTTTTATCGTAAGATATATGGAATATGCGTCAGAAAGTAACTTTTTTTTAACTCTTTCAATTTGGACTCGCAGAATATGTTACCAATAAAACGATTGTCGATGTGATAACGAAAATAAATATATAGTATGAAAGGAATTTATATAAAACGACGATTGTTATAATGATAATCCACTGAAATGTTTACCTGCAGTTTTTGAAGATGACAACATAGTTATATAAACGCGAATCAATCAGTGTATTTGTGAATGTTGTCGATTTAGCTGAGGAAGCTTTACAAAGTCTACTTCATAATCAAAAATCCATAGTGATTCTACGAGGTCCAGATTCGAACAACTTTATTCAACAAAATCCCCACCTAGAGCAGTTTTTCCAAGACTTATTAGATAGGTAGAGCTTCACAGAACTTCAAGACAGTTTTATTTAGAACATGGTTCTGTTTTGTAGTTAAAACTTTCATTCATTCGACGTAGAGGTGGTTTTTCTTTGGTTTTGTAACAATTTTGATATATTCTTCTTTGAAACCAATTGGTGAGTCGATTGCTTATCACTTTTTGAAAAGAGAAATCACTAATTGAGTCGCTTTGCGTGACTGTTCAGTGGTTTACGTTCATTTTTCAAATATCACGAAGATACGAACGAAGTTTTTAATAACATGATGACTGTTTTATCATTTTCGAGTGTCGTTTCAAATCCGAATGTTATATGCAAATCAATATTATACCCCGTATGGATATTGAGGATATTATTTCAATTTTCATATTTATGCATGCGAACTTTTTCTTTAACAAAACATTGAAGTATCTATTGAAAGAAAACCAAATAAATATCTACGTAGGGCAATAACTAACTGAACTAACAAATAGAGAATTGTGTAGATATGCCCAAATACAAATTACATATCGTTGATTATTCATACATAATAATAATTTCGCCTAAAGGAAGAGGAACATGACCGCCGCAAAGGAGCGGTTCGTTTTAATACTTTGTATAAACACATTCCATAATCGGAAATATTCCGATTATCAATTTCGACACCTCATGAATTTTATAAGTTTATAGGTAAAATAAATATTTGTTAGCGGTACCTACTCTCTGTATTTATCATCAGTTAATGAGATTCGTCTTTAGAATTTTTGTTTTCCAAAAAACAAACTATAATTTGTCTTTGGGAGTTGCCATTTCAAAAAAAACACAATTCGTCTTTAGAAACTTATTTTTTTAAGAAAAAACTAACATTTGTATTAACGAACATTCTTTTTGAAAACCAAAAACATTTGAACAATTATGAACCAAAATTAGTATTTAGAATATTCCGTTTTTGGAAAAACAAACCAAAATTTGTATTTAGAAACTTTATTTAAAAAAAATGACATTTGTCTTAAGAGACTTTCTGTTTCATTAGAAACCAAAATTTGTTTAAACAAACCTCATTTTTCCAAAAATAAGATGAGATTCGTCTTAAGAAATTTTGTTTTTCGAAAAGCAAACCAAAATTTGCCTTCGGGTATTGCCATTTCGATAGAAAACAAAATTCGTATTTAGAAATTTCTGTTTATGGAAAAACAAACCAAATGTTGTGTTTAGAAACTTTATTTTTCAAAAAAAATAGACATTTGTCTTAAGACACTTTCTGTTTCAATTAGAAACCAAAATTTGTTTGTACAAATTTCATTTCTCCAAAAACAAGATGAGATTCGTCTTTACAAACTTTGTTTTTGGAAAAGCAAACCAAAATTTGCCCTCGGGTATTGCCATTTCGATAAAAAACAAAATTCGTCTTTAGAAACTTTGTTTTTCGAAAACAAAAAAATATTATCACAAGAGACTTTCTTTTGAAATTAGAAACCATATTCAGAAACTTCAAAAATAAACCGACGTTTGTTTTCCAGAACTGTCGTATTCGAAAAAACAAACGAAATTTGTTTATAGAAACCGTTTTTTCCAAAAATAAATTGTCTGTTATCATAAAAAAAATGTTGAGGGGTTGTTTTATTTAGATAGACAAACAAACCAACGAATTGATTAAATGAAGTTTGTAAAAAGAAAAATTTCTAGGAACCAGAAATAAGTGTACTTAGGGAGAGATACATAACCTCTAAGGAAAATTAAATCCGAGATTATTTTATATATCAAACAATACATGTGAACGTCCATTTTCAAAATAGAATAATTTCGACTATTTAATCAACAATAATTCTATTCAACGATCTAATTTAATGAACAGTTACAACAAAATTTCTCTGTAACACAGTTTATAAACCCGACGATGAGGTTCATCTTTTGTTTTCCATTTCCAACTTTTTTCCCTCCACGTTTTTATTTATTAAGGAGGATGAATTAATAAAAACGTATACAAAGTAAAGTTTTACAAGCCGTTAGAACTTCATTTACATCCTGGAAAAAAAAGACATAAAATATCCCCCAAAATAAAATACGTTGCGAAAAATATTCCGAATAAAAAAATTCTCAACGAGGCCGTTTTAGAGAAATTTCAGTGTAGTGGGTGCTCCCACAAGTACCTAGCCTGACCTAAATATGGCGGTAGTTATTTGAAAAATATTAGAAAGTACACAATCTATACAAAACTTTTATTTGAAAGGCGTTAGCCTAAATAATATGAAAGTTGAACTGAATTCTACGCAGGGCGAGATTGCTAGTTCGTTATAAAAAGTAAAATATTGTGTAGCAAAGTTTATACGAGACCGTACGACCTTTGAAGACCAAATGTTTCAATATTGAAGACTCGATCGTGATGGTATTGATATTTTACTGTAGATTTTAGTTAGTAGATTGATTTACTTTAATTTTTAATTTAGTTAAAATCCGAAAGATAAATAAAAAGCCGACAGTTTTCTTTGCGGAGTAATGTTCCACAATTTCTACTAAACTGGTAAGACTAACGAACAATATAAATCAGCTTAACGTCGTGGCATTAATCTAAACGCCAGAAGGGATTAAATTTTGGACTAAATTGGTATACCTTTCAAACGGTTGGGATTTTTGAGTCCTTATTTCACACTTGACCGGAAGAAAGATGTGAATAATTGCTTAGGAAAAACTTTTTTCTTATATTTCAAGCCACATTTTCTGGAAATTCGAATTTCATTGCGTAATGTAACGCTTTGGCATATCTTGACAATCAAAACGATTACCACTTGAATAATCGATCATAATCGATTATTATTTAATCGTAACTAATCGATTTTTAGCCATGTTCGTGATGTTTTTTTATGACTTCTTGAAATAGGCCTAGAATCAAGAAGAAGAAGAAGAAAATTCAATGAAATAATGTCGAAAAATAGACAAAAAGGATACTAAATATGTAATTGTTATTGAAAATTCAATAAAAGAACGCCTAAAAACAAAAATATACAAAAACAAAAAAAAGTAACGTGTAAGTCTTACATTGAACGGAGTCAAAGAAAAATATTTAACAGTGTAATATTTATTTTGAAAAATGGTAGTTTCGTTGTTGTTGAGTTCCAACCTAAAATTCATCACCTTGTATATGTTGGAAACGATAAAAAAATCAAAAATAATTGCTCATAATGGATAGAACAAATTTTTAGAAAAATATAGAAAACCAAACAAGTTTATCGGTTAAATAGTCACGCCCCGATTCACATCAATTTGCTTTGTACGTTTTTTTTGTTGACGTGAAATATTTTTGGTTCATGGTTCATGCGCGCTTTTTTGCACTTATTTTTTACGACCCTTTTTCAATTAGAGTTTATTGGTTCGTGTTTATGTATCCATCTTTTTATAGCGAGAGGAATAAATATGCATTTTTTGCAAATTGATCATCTTAATTTTGAATAATTAAAAATGTAATAACAAAACTCGTTTACATTTTTCCAATATAAGAAATCCAAAAATGATAATGTATAAATTAATATTGATATAGTTTCCGCGTCCTGATCAAACCCTGTATAACAGAGTTATTTGATAGATACTTGAGTTTCGTGATGAACCCACGTTTCATCTATAACATAAAACGGTTTTATTTCTGTTAAACGCTCGATGTAAACATTTTCGCGTCGATGGTTTTGTTTCAATGTGTGCAAACGCGGCATCCATCTTGTACTCAACTTTCTAATGTCAAAATTTTCAGTTAAAACACGATGTACATGTCGAGTATGTTTGCTATGAATAAACTGAACGATCCACGAGATTTCAGAAAAGATAATCGTTTTCTTCTCACTTCTCATTTTGAAAACATCGCTATACATGGTTTTCCCTAGCTAGTATCTAAAAGATTCAAGAATGAATGTTACAACGGGACGTAAAAGTGCTTTTTACGACCCCCGATATCAAATATATTGCAGAATTCTACGTTAAAAAACTACACCAAGAAAAATGTTGAAAAACTCATCAATTTAATCGGAAGATATATTCGAAAGACTATGGTAGAAACGAAGTAGAAACAAACAAAACATCATAGAAAAGAAGAAAAGGAAGTTTCAAAACGCATCTAAATAGAAAAAGAACAAATAATAGTCAAAACAAATAAAAATTTAAGCGATTTTTTATCAAATTGCAGCGTTTTGTTAGTTTAAGTTGAATGAAATTCATAATTTTATCATATCTCGTATACGAGTGAAAATTTTCTAAATCTGTTGATTGCATTTTAGATTTTAAACCATGCAAAACATTTTAAAAAGAATAATTCTTTTTCGTAATATCAACAATTAAAAAGTTAGAGTAGGTAATTTTTAATTTGTTACATGTTTCTCAGTGTACTTTTATATAAAACATGGAAATTCGTAATAAAAGTTGCAGACGGTGGTAAAATGAAGCTGTTAAAGTAACGACGATGTTCAGAAACTATAATTTTGTATAATGTTCAAAAAAACAACAACTTATATATATTTAAATAAATTTATTCATACAATTTAACAAATTAAAGTTAGTTATTTGAAAAAATGATTGTTAATAATAACAGTATGAGCTCTAATAGTAACTATTCCAACATCATCTAAATTTTCGGGATCATTGTCTGGTTTTTCTTCCCGATTAGAAGTATTGACAGCGTCTTCATCGAAAGCTACTTCTAGTTGAGGTATTATCGTATCTTCGTTATCGTTTTCAATAATAGTACCCAGATTGAGATCTTGTTTAGAACTAGAAAGTTCGCTTAACATAATAGGTACCTTCAAATCTTCAACGCTTCTTTCAACTGAACTCACGAATCTTGGTGGTACTCGAGGTAATTTCTCCAAAAATACAATGGGGAATGTACATTCCGTTTGCGTGGAAGTATCGCTGGTTCTTCTTCTCAATATATTCATGTTCATTATTATAATAAACGATTCAGTAATTATGACAGATGTCAAAACAGATCGGTCAATTTTGATATATAAACTGTCAATTATTGTTGTAGAACTAGATATTAGAATGTGGGTTTTTTACGTAAAAAAGCAAACACAAATTTTGAGTATACGGAAAAAAATTTTGAAATAAAAGTTATAGATCTTTTAATTTTTTACAACTTTGTCATTTAACTTTTTTTTATTAGACTTCTTTAAGACTGCCAGAAATCGAGATAAACGGTTTTTCATCGAACTATTATTTTTTTGTTTAAAAAATTCTTCTTCTTTTAATGCTTACCCATTAATGGATGTTCGCTTCTCTATCTCTAGCGGTATGGATCAATGTCTGAATATCTTATATACTCGTCCACTGCCTCAGGTTCCGCAGCCATGACATCCTCTTCCGTCCCAATCCTCTCTTACCCTGCCCTCGACTATCAGCTGAAGGAATTGATATTTATGGCCTCGCATTATTTGGTCAAGATATGCAATCTTTCGTTTCTTCACGATGTTAAAGAGTTCACGGTCTTTATTGATACGCCTGAGAATATCCTCATTCCTCACTTTGGCAGTCCATGGTATCTTCAGGATTCTACGATATACCCACATTTCGAATGCCTCTAATTTGTTGATGTTTTTCACCTAAGTGTCCAACTCTCCATCCCGTAAAGAAGCACTGACCAAACGTAGCACCGCACAAGTCTCAGTCTAAGATCAAGATCAAAGTCGTTACATGTAAATACATTTTTAAATTTTATGGATGTACTTCGAGCTTGTTCAATTCGGCATTTTATTTCACCGACCGACCACCATTCTTCATATAGCCATGTTCCTAGATATTTAAATTCTTCTACCCGTTCTATAGGTTTTCCATTAAATATTTGTTACTCTAGATATTCTAAACGTATTCGCTTCCCTAGTGATAATCATCATCAGTTTTTTTGATGTTGATGTTTAATCCCATGTTTTGGCTATGTCCGCCTACTATATTAATTAGTTGTTGTAGGTCATCTATATTATCTGTAATCAGTACTGTGTCATCGGCGTAACGTATATTGTTGACACCGACTCCATTGACTTTGGTTCCAATGTCTCTAGCTTCAAGTGACTCTCGAAAGATGGCTTCAGAGTATATATTAAACAGGAGCGGCGACAATATACAACCTTGACGTACTCCTCTGCGAATCCGAACTTGCTCAGTTAGACCATGATTTACTTTAACTTGCGCTTTTTGGTGCCAGGACAGATTTTCGATACAACGAATGTCTTTTTCGTCCAAATCCAATTTTTTATGGAGCTGCATAAGTTTGTGATGTTGAACTTTATCGAAAGCTTTTTCGTAGTCTATGAAGCATAGACAAACATTTTTTCTTTGGTCATAGCAGTTCTGTACAAGGACCTGTGTTGCGACTAAGGCCTCTCTTGTCGAGAAAAATCCAAATTGCTAGTCGCTTATATTATTATCACATTTTCTATATAATCTCTGATGTATTATTCTTAGGAATATTTTTAGGGAGTGGCTCATAAGGCTAATTAGCCTATGATATGATATAAGATCCAGTTAGACATTCTTCTGCATCGAGTTCTCTGGTCTGGTCTGGTCTATTGTCGTCAAAAAGTTTTTCTACATAGTCTTCCAATATCCTGTATTTCTCATGATCTTCTATAACTATCTGGTTGTCCTGGTTGGTTATTATACCCAGACTTCGTTTTTTAAATATACCAGCGGCTTCCTTTAATCTTTTATGGATGTTGAAATCATCGTGTCTTCGTTGCAGCTGTTCTATTTCGTTGCACTCGTTTTTAAGCCATTCATTTTTTGCAACTCTAATTTTCGATCTTATGAATCTCTGTAAGTTTCTGTACTCATTTATGTCCTTTTTTAGTTTTCAACGCTCATCCATTAAGAGCAAAATTTCATCGGTCATCCATTTTTGTTTTTTATTTCTAGATTTGAATCCTAGAACACTTTGTGAGGTATTTCTTAAAACACTTGCTATTTCTACCCATGATTTTGACGGGTCATCCTCTTCGACCGTGAATTCTACGACATATTTTATCAGGTTTTTGGATATTATCCTATATTCTAGCCTATATATATATTATTCCTACCCCTTTTCTGTGATTTCTGTCCTGGTTTCCTGAATAATAGAAGACACCATTTTCGACGGGACATATTCCACAGTCGGGCCACCAAGTTTCTGCAACTCCTAGAATATCTATCCTGAGTCGAGATTTGCCAATTTCCCAGCTTCGAAGAGGCTTTGGGTATTCCAAGTTCCAATTTTTAAAGTTGTACGTAAGTTTAGTCTTTCTTCTAAGACATTCAAGTCAGTCCCCCTCGGAGATCCGATCGGGGGACTATTTAAGACTCAGGAAAATTTTGCTCGAATATATCCATGTGGTTCTCTTGGGAAATATATACTAGGTGGTGTCCCGTTGCCTTCCTAGTTTTGCTTCAACCGCTCCTAACCTGGAGAACAGACGTTGTTTGCAGCCGCCCACTCTGGGTCAGACGCTGCGTGGGAATCTTCTTAGTTTCACCTTCATCACTTCGAGACCTTACCGGCATGGGTGGCCCTACCGATAGCTACGCTACCGCCGGCATCGTTCCCTGGATATAAGGTTACTGAGCCCTCTCACCAACGACATGGTTTTGATTCCCCTAGAGAGGGTTTCAAAAATTATCAACCAAGATTTATGTGCTGATGAATTATTATCTTTTAATACGAGGGCGGTTCGAATATAAGGTAACAAGCTTCACTGGTTACATATTTTTGGGATTTCTTCAGAAGGTTTTTTATCCCTGGACAACTCGGACAAACTCCTCCATCGAGCTTCAACTTCTTCGCGAGCTCTTAAGAGTTGATTCGGAGAGACGTTTGGAGTTTTGTCAAATCTTCATGAGGAGTTATGATGAAAATCGATTTTTTTTTCATAATTTACTAGTTTAAAGTTTTATTTCCCACTATAATCTGGCCGGTCGGTAGTGAGAGTAATAAAAACGCGTGATCGGCTCATGGGATGCTAGTGGTACCTTTTATAACGATTCGTATTGGCTGAAGCATTGTCTGAGAAAGTCAAGTTCACACAGCTGCACGTTACATTAATTTACTATTATTATATTCTAAAAATCTTATATTAATAATTATTTGAAGCTCTTGTTTTATTATGTTATTTATTTACTTTGATAAAAATTAAAAATTAAACTACATTTCTAACATGCGCTTTTACAGTAAGAATTATGTGACTGTATAATAGCGCATGTTAAACATGTACTTTAGCTTTTATTATTCTTTAATATGTGGTATTACAATTATGTTATACATTGACTATCCTCTATTTTAAAATAAATTTTATTGTTAAAAGTGGCTGTGATCGATATTCATGGAACTAAATTTAAACTGTCTATTTATCAAGGTCGTTCATGTAACAGCTGCGAGAATTAGTTCTTATTTTGCAAAACATTTTGGTAGTTTCAAATCTTCCGCCTGGCTGTGGGCGTGACTTGAGGAAGCATGTCACATTCGAATGCACATCGCTTTACTATAATTGTATATGCCTTTTACAAATTCTTGTTGAGTTCATGACTCACTCATGTTTGTGCCTTTTTGCTATTACGTCTTCGATTAGTTGCCTTTAAGTGTTTATTATCTGTTTTACAAATGGATGATTTGATGGCAATGCCACCACTATCATCTCCAAGGGTGCAAAGGCATCTGTCATTAGAGGAGAAAATAATGATTACAAATGACTTCAAGGCAAATCTGCTACAAAACCCAAGCAAGACTAAATCTCAACACGTTGAGTTTGTAGCTATGGCAACGGGTAAGTAATCAATGCAATTAGTCTACCGCATGTAAATTAATTCAGTAATAAAGGAGTAGTTTGGGTTACCGTATTATTTTAAATATATAGATAAGCACATGGCTTAATATTACGTTATTATTTTAGGTTCAAGTAATGCATTAGTATATAGAGTCCTTAAAGAACACAAGGAAAACATTTTGACGGAACCTAAAGAATATTCTAGACGATTAGAAGAATCGTACATTCTGTTTTCTTAATCAACGAATTGTGAACTGTCCAAAAAATAATGATGGCTATTGAACGGCATGAAGACTTGCCGACCTTAAAGAAAACAACCCTGAAAACTTTACTCGAATATATTATTATAAATGTAATAACGAGGGAAACTATTAGTTTTTGTATGCACAACTCCGCGCGCGATTTCCCAGGTAGCTGTGTCAGAAATATACGTGACCACAAAACTGCATTTTCCAACTATCATATCGCTTGTCCAGTTCAAGACTGCTTTATTTCAAAAAAAGCGATTTCTCAGGAGAGCTGATTAAAGTTTATGCTTTTCTCTTCAATTGATATCCGATGATTGCATTATTTTAAAAGAACACAAGACGACTTAAATATCGTCTATTTACAGGTGAATATATAAAAATAAGTGTCCAGAATATCTATTTTTAAAGAAAAATGTCTCGGTTGCAAAATATCAAACAACGGACCTACCTACACGATATAAAGTTGTTAATACAGACGAAATAATAAAAAAATTTCAACGCAAACACATAAAAATAATGATCCAAATCGCCTAAACTTGCTGGAACCGATGTAGGACACCATCAAATATACCCAGGATACTTCTCAGAAGCTTGGCTATAGAACGCGAACGCCAGATTTTAGATCTAAACTAATTATCCTTTTATGGACGAAACCAGATTTGATTTATTCGATGATAGTATTTTGAAGAGGTCTAACGCGTTCAGAAAGACTAGATTTTTCTAGTTCCATACTAAAAACGAACAGTCTTCTTTTGTGTACATATAGGATTTGGTGGGACAAACAAGGTTGTTTTCCATAAACAGACACTAAGAACACAAAACGACGATTTTTACTGGACACCCTATTTCAAGAAAAGTTGTAGATGCAAAGAAAAAAGTATGGACAAATGTTGACTCGTTTTTCTCGAGACTCGTAGAAGCTATGTGCACATCCATGTACCCTGCTAGTGCACTAAATACACTTAACAGGACCTATTCGTATATTCAAAAAGAGACAAAAGTCGTTGTCATTGTATAGTTTTGTAAATCAATTATAAAATTACAAACGATAATGACAAAGTTATTGACAATAAAACTTCGTATACGAAAAAAATCTATATATGATATAAATTGTATCAAAATATTTCGATTGAGAAGTGAAATTCGGGTGATACTTGAAAAAATTAACACTAAAGACTTCAATTAGATGCTAATATAAAGGATGTCCATCGCATTCTATAATTTTAACCCAAAGTTCGTTACGACAAATTCTTTAAGACCTTTGTCTTTGAATTTAGATAACAGAAACTGTCACACTTTATTTCTGAATTGTCAATTACTAATTCAGAAACCTCATATATCATTAATATTTTTTCAATTGTCATTTTTCCATTTTGTTAAGTATAGTATCAATTACTTCATCATATTTCGACCCTCGGCGAGACTTAATGACCATGTACACTTACCACTCGAGACGGAACGTAAAAAATAATAGAAAAAGAATCTCGAGTGGAAACGACGCACAGACGTTTTGAATAATTTTTTTTTCTATATGGAATTTCGCTACTTTACCGATCAAAGTTCCTAAAGGAAAATTACGTGGTTTGAAAATAATAACTGATATGATTTCCATACGTCACACCCGAATTTTCGTCCTTGAAAAGGCACTTCCTTTGTACTTCTGAATGATGCTAGATTACTTGGGCTTGAAGAGTAGTCGATTCGGAATTGGAAACATCATTTCGTGACTTACGGATTTGGGATGTTTAGTATTTTCTCTTCTGGGTACATTAGTTTGTTGGTTACCATTCAGAACAGAAAAGGCCATAGAAATTAATTAATTTAATATTAATAACGACTTTATTAACCTTAATATATTTACTACAACTGACTTATTCAGCTAAAATTTTCCACCAAATATTACTTTCATTTCACCAATTTACTTTTTTACTTCACTATGTGAGTCTTCACTTACTAAAAATAAATTATTTGTAAACTACTTCCAGTATTCATCAAAATAAAACATTGTGGTGTGTACGTGAGCACTTTAAAATACACAAGTACGTATAGGTATATTAAGTTCAAACATCTGACATCAATCAAAGGAATAGAAAATGTGAAAAATAATTGTACATACCTACTATAAGAATCAATATTTAAAAAATATATACCTTTTTTGTCAAAATTTACTTCATTACTTAAACTATATTCACCTAATCTTCACGTATAAAACTTAAACATAAGTAATTTTTCCAACTAGATACCATTTCCGTTCCTATCATTATAATGAATTACGAAGTTCCTTTGATTGAAACTCTGGTTTCCTTTGATCTTGAACGAATAAAAAGGATGATTCCAGCTGGCATGTTTGACTATAATTGAAGCCAACTTACAGTAAACCTCAATGTTGTCAAATTTTACAATTTATTTGTTTATTATCTGGATGCATGTTACGTTTCAAAAATATTTATTTATACATCGTAATATTATTAAAAATCAATAAGAATCTGGCTCTAATTCTCACTAAATTTGGTTAATACACAATATTTCCCACAATTGATCTAAACAAAGATCAAGAAAATAATTTTGTCGAGAATGTTTATGAAAAAATATAAGCTATGTAAAATTGATATCGAAAAAATCCAGGCTCATCTTTGTGGGTCTCAATCACACAGATATCAGCGATTGGTACCTTAACACCGTCTTCATTGAACAAAGCGTCCTTTATTGTCAAGTCAGCTGTCAGCTTTGCTGGAGGTGTCTTCTTTGTTTGTGAGATGATAGAAATATAATTTTCTGGGACGTAGATAGGTGAGGCTTTTCTATATTTCTTTATAGCCCGTTCTATAACAGAGTGAACGTTTTCGCCCTCGTTTTGAGTGTGTCCAGTTACTAGGAATTTGTGCGCTATAGATCCGATATTTTTAAGCTCCCAAGTGGCAAACATGAACAGGGCAAAAATAAACCGGTTTTTTTGCTGACCTCCGCAGTTATCACTGTAAAAAATGACATCAACTGGGGTATTGACAGTTCTGTTTATGTTTTCGAGGTATAACCAGATGCAACTGCCAATTTCGTTGGCACCCCGTTTTGCTTGGCCTTCATGCCACATGTAACAATATGTCTTCTTGGACTTTAGCTCATACATAGTGAAGTTATACACGTTTAATTTGGACACGTAATAAAAGGCTGATGATTCTCCTTGAGGGCAAGGCAGGGAAGCTTGTAGATCAAAAACGGTCACAATTTTATCTAATCCTTTATCTGTATCTTTTTCTAATCGAGCCATCTCCTTTTCTCTTAAATGCTCTTGGTAATTATCTTCGAGCTGTGCTTTCTCAGATTCAGAGGCGTTCAGCCCAAACAAAAATCACACTGATCTTTTTTAGGGCGGTGGAAGGCAATGTTGAACTCGGTGTTGAATATGAAGACGTACATTGAATACTTAACGAATGGCTGGCTTGCCTCTTTCTGCACCTCGACATAATCATGATGCAGATCTGCAATAGACTTTCCTCCTTCAATGTACTCCTTTTTACTATTCGATCGGCAGTAGTGGCTTTCGAGCCGAGGTATGGAGTTGATGTGATTTCGTACACCTTCCTTCATCTCAGGTGGAAGAGTGGGTTGCTTATGGTGTTTTCCTCTTTGGTCTGATTCAAAAATACCACCAATGTTGGATTTTTCTTTTCTTATCGCAGTGTTGAGAGCTCGAGCACTGATATTGAGAGTGGCCAAGAAGAAGATCTTGCATACACGTATTTTTTTCTTATCAATAGTAAAATAAAATATTTTGTTAAGGGCTCTTGGTGTTTTATCTAATCGGCCGTAACGGTATCGGGGGTTGGCTTCAGAAAGACAACAGTGTAAGAACGCTCTTTGCAAATGGATATTCGAGAGGTTCCAGTATTTAGTAAAAATTTCTATGCGCGTTTCCTCGCTTATGTTGGCTGCACAATGAAAGCGACATTTAGTTTCATTGCACGGTGGCTGTACCTTCCTGGCTTCCCTCAACTTGACGAATTTTTCTTTGGAGCCATCAGGATTTTTCCGCACTCCCAATGATTCGTAACTTCTTCCAGATATCTCCATAATAGATCACTTACCAAGAAAAATATTACTAAAAATTTCAGTGTTAAAGAGGGCTATCTCAGGTTGTCTCCAATAATTACTGGAAATTTAAGAGCTAAAGAGGGCTATCTCAAGTTGGCTCTTTCTTGAAGAGAATAATCTAGAGGGAAATAAGTTAATTTACCATTCAAAATAGAGCCATTATCATAATAGTTCAGTTTTGTACTAAAGATTAATATGAAAAAGTTACTTACTGTCGGTTTATCACATAATAACCCACTATTGCACAATAGAACTCCACTCTCTCTATGTGTGGCAAGGATCACTCTTGCACAGCCCCCCCTCAAATCAAATCAAAGATGGCCCACTCACATGCACTCCATCTAGGGGTGATCCACTAAGTTTTTTAAAAAACGGTCTTGCACAGAGTTAGTAGAGGCAATTTGAAGATAATTCATGCAAAAAACTGAAAATCGCTTTATTTTGAGTTAGACCAGTCTTGAACTGGACAAGCGATATGTTAATAATCATGTCGAAGCTGCGATCAAAGCACTGCTACTAAAAGATATAAAAACGGAACTTAAATTTTGCATATACCTCGTAGTATTCAAAGCCTCGTGATATTTCTGACAATTCCGGTATTAAGTTTAATCACAAATTCAATCGGATGAAGATTTAAATTAATTAAATTTTGAGTCTTAAACTGGTATTTGTTTAAACGTAATAGTACCCCAAAAGCCGTTGGGTTATAAAACGACGACGCGCAGTCATTACCATTTTTAAATTACCCAATCAAAAAAAAAAAGAATTGAATAATTGACGTTTCTTGAACAGAGACGATTTTTCAAATTTCAAAAATGTTCATTTGTAGATTATTTAAACCTACGAACTTTTGATTTGAGGTTAACTCAATAATTAAATCTCCCCGCGTTGTTCAAAACGTACCGTTTTGATACAGAATTCGAGCTTATGACGTTATTAATCTTTATTTTTGATAATGAGGACAGTTGAGCTTTTGTACTGTACAATTTATCTCGAAATAATGATTGAAATTGTACTTTTAATTAATTAGAGAGAATCCAAAGGAGCTGGTATCAGATATCATCCGAGTTTGTGTGTAGTTTTGCCCGTTTCTCCAAGGATATATTCAAAAGAGAATTCTCTCGTGTTTCAATACGAAATTGTTTGTAATGCAAATTCAGTTTTATTATAAAATTTCGTTTCTATATACGTGTATTATAATCAATTTTAATCTCAAGACTTCCTCGAAGAGCTCCATAATAAAAGCATCTTATTGTTCCCCATATGGGATTTTACGATGTGTCCAGTATAGGCCCAGACTTGGACCAAGTGTCCTAAACTTGGTGGGACTGTGATTTAAACCCGGTTGGGATAACGTATAACTATCATTTATGTATCCCAATAAAGTTGGGATAAAGTATAACCATCATTTATGTATCCCAATAAAGTTGGGCTAAAGTAAAACTATCATTTGTGTATCCCTAGAAAGTTGAGCTAACGTATAACTATCATTTATGTATCCTAATAAAGTTGAGCTAAAGTATAACTATCCCAATAAAGTTGGGCTAAAGTATAACTATCATTTATGTATCCCCAGGAAGTTGGGCTAAAGTATTACTATTATTTATGTATCCCAATAAAGTTGGGCTAACGTTTTTAATAAAGTTTTTTTTGAGAGTTATTCACTACGCATAACATATTGTGGTGTTTTATTCTAATATGATTGGAGGATTTCAGTGGGGGGTATGGGACACCCAAAACCATTTCACTTTCTTTGGTAGTTGTTGATTTATGTATGTCAAACGATTTGACCATACATTCCTCAATTTTTTTTCTTTGGTTCAACTTTTTTTATTTCTTTTTTATTTACTCAATGAGTCTTTCTCGCGCGTTTTCAGTTTGTGGTTTAACGAAATGGGTCATGTGGATATTTTTTCATTGCAATTTCAACTAAACACTGTCCCAGTTCTACCAGAAGATTACGTAGTTTAGGAGTTATTCCCGTTACCACGGCCGTTTAAGGGGATCATCTTCATCGGAAAACCGTAAAATAGCCGCATTACAACGAAGTCCTGTATCACCTTCCAGACCATTTCCGTCTTATCGTAAGATATATGGAATATGCGTCAGAAAGTAACTTTTTTTTTACTCTTTCAATTTGGACTCGCAGAATATGTTACCAATAAAACGATTGTCGATGTGATTACGAAAATAAATATATTTTATGAAAGGAATTTATATGAAACGACGATTGTTATAATGAATAATGATAATCCACTGAAATGTTTACCTGCAGTTTTTGAAGACGACAACATAGTTATATAAATGTATAAATCAATCAGTGTATTTGTGAATGTTGTCGATTTAGCTGAGGAAGCTTTACAAAGTCTTCTTCAAGATCAAAAATCCATAGTGATTCTACGAGGTCCAGATTCGAACAACTTTATTCAACAAAATCCCCACCTAGAGCAGTTTTTCCAAGACTTATTCGACAGGTAAAGTTTCACAGAACTTCAGGACAGTTTTATTTAGAACATGGTTCTGTTTTGTAGTTAAAACTTTCATTCATTCGACGTAGAGGTGGTTTTCCTTTGGTTTTGTAACAATTTTGATATATTCTTCTTTGAAACCAATTGGTGAGTCGATTGCTTATCACTTTTTGAAAAGAGAAATCACTAATTGAGTCGCTTTGCGTGACTGTTCAGTGGTTTACGTTCATTTTTCAAATATTACGAAGATACGAACGAAATTTTTAATAACATGATGACTGTTTTATCATTTTCGAGTGTCGTTTCAAATCCGAATGTTATATGCAAATCAATATTATACCCCGTATGGATATTGAGGATATTATTTCAATTTTCATATTTATGCATGCGAACTTTTTCTTCAACAAAACATTGAAGTATCTATTGAAAGAAAACCAAATAAATATCTACGTAGGGCAATAACTAACTGAACTAACAATTAGAGAATCGTGTAGATATGCCCAAATACAAATTACATATCGTTGATTATTCATACATAATAATAATTTCGCCTAAAGGATAGAGGAACATGCCCGCCGCAAAGCTGCGGTTCGTTTTAATACTTTCCAGCCCTGTGGGCTCCGGTAGTTGCTATGCATAGATAACGTCCCCCCATAGATATAACGAATAAACATGGACGTCGTTAAATAATTATTTACTAAATTTGTATAAACACATTCCATAATCGGAAATATTTCCGATTATCAATTTCGACACCTCATGGATTTTATAAGTTTATAGGTAAAATAAATATTGTTCACGGTGGGTTCAAGAAGTAATTTTGAATTAAAGTTCAAGCGATCATTTGTTAGGGGTACTTTCTTTAGAAACTTTGTTTTCCAAAAAACAAATTATAATTTGTCTATGGGAGTTGCCATTTCAAAAAAAAACACAATTCGTCTTTAGAAACTTATTTTTTTAAGAAAAAACTGACATTTGTATTAACGAACATTCTTTTTGAAAACCAAAAACATTTGAACAATTATGAACCAAAATTAGTGTTTAGAATATTCCGTTTTTGGAAAAACAAACCTCATTTTTCCAAAAATAAGATGAGATTCGTCTCAACAAAATTTGTTTTTGAAAAGCAAACCAAAATTTGCCTTCGGGTATTGCCATTTCGATAGAAAACAAAATTCGTATTTAGAAATTTCTGTTTATGGAAAAACAAACCAAATGTTGTGTTTAGAAACTTTATTTTTCAAAAAAAAAATAGACATTTGTCTTAAGACACTTTCTGTTTCAATTAGAAACCAAAATTTGTTTGTACAAATTTCATTTCTCCAAAAATAAGATGAGATTCGTCTTTACAAACTTTGTTTTTGGAAAAGCAAATCAAAATTTGCCTTCGGGAATTGCCATTTCGATAAAAAACAAAATTCGTCTTTAGGAACTTTGTTTTTCGAAAACAAAAAAATATTATCACAAGAGACAAGGAGGATGAATTAATAAAAACGTATACAAAGTAAAGTTTTACAAGCCGTTAGAACTTCATTTACATCCTGGAAAAAAAAGACATAAAATATCCCCCAAAATAAAATACGTTGCGAAAAATATTCCGAATGAAAAAATTCTCAACGAGGCCGTTTTAGAGAAATTTCAGTGTAGTGGGTGCTCCCACAAGTACTTAGCCTGACCTAAATATGGCGGTAGTTATTTGAAAAATATTAGAAAGTACACAATCTATACAAAACTTTTATTTGAAAGGCGTTAGCCTAAATAATATGAAAGTTGAACTGAATTCTACGCAGGGCGAGATTGCTAGTTCGTTATAAACAGTAAAATATTGTGTATCAAAGTTTATACGAGACCGTACGACCTTCGAAGACCAAATGTTTCAATATTGAAGACTCGATCGTGATGGTATTGATATTTTACTGTAGATTTTAGTTAGTAGATTGATTTACTTTAATTTTTAATTTAGTTAAAATCCGAAAGATAAATAAAAAGCCGACAGTTTTCTTTGCGGAGTAATGTTCCACAATTTCTACTAAACTGGTAAGACTAACGAACAATATAAATCAGCTTAACGTCGTGGCATTAATCTAAACGCCAGAAGGGATTAAATTTTGGACTAAATTGGTATACCTTTCAAACGGTTGGGATTTTTGAGTCCTTATTTCACACTTGACCGGAAGAAAGATGTGAATAACTGCTTAGGAAAAACTTTTTTCTTATATTTCAAGCCACATTTTCTGGAAATTCGAATTTCATTGCGTAATGTAACGCTTTGGCATATCTTGACAATCAAAACGATTACCACTTGAATAATCGATCATAATCGATTATTATTTAATCGTAACTAATCGATTTTTAGCCAATTACGTTTCTCAATTCGTAAAACTTAATATTAATTTAATTTAATTCAATACTCAAACTTTCTATTGGATATTGTTTGTTTTATTAGGGGTTCGTGATGATTTTTTATGACTTTTTGAAATTTAAAATATCCGTTTTATACAGATTATTATACTGTTTATACGAAATGTAGAAGTTTATTTCGTGATAAAGAGTACTGCATGGGATTTATTCATAAAAAGCAGTAGCTATATAACCAAACAGACTGAATACATTGTTCACGCCGATATAGATTGACGCTCGTTTCGATAACCAAGTTATATCATCTTCAGAAACTGAAGATAAACTGTGTATTCTAAGTGCATTTAAGCCCTCGAAAGCTCCTGCATAGATATCTGATTTTTCGAAAGCTTTGTCTGACTTTTGTATATGTTAATATTTAATTTCTTATTTTTTAGACTTTTTAATATGTTTATACTTCTAAATTTTCTTGATTTTTGGAGTCTTTTGTTTTAAAAAACGTCAAATTTTTATTTGTATTTCAAAAATTACGAAAAAAAAACGGAATAGGCCTAGAATCAAGAAGAAGAAGAAGAAAATTCAATGAAATAATGTCGAAAAATAGACAAAAAGGATACTAAATATGTAATTGTTATTGAAAATTTAATAAAAGAACGCCTAAAAACAAAAATATACAAAAACAAAAAAAAGTAACGTGTAAGTCTTACATTAAACGGAGTCAAAGAAAAATATTTAACAGTGTAATATTTATTTTAAAAAATGGTAGTTTCGTTGTTGTTGAGTTCCAACCTAAAATTCATCACCTTGTATATGTTGGAAACGATAAAAAAATCAAAAATAATTGCTCATAATGGATAGAACAAATTTTTAGAAAAATATAGAAAACCAAACAAGTTTATCGGTTAAATAGTCACGCCCCGATTCACATCAATTTGCTTTGTACGTTTTTTTTGTTGACGTGAAATATTTTTGGTTCATGGTTCATGCGCGCTTTTTTGCATTTATTTTTTACGACCCTTTTTCAATTAGAGTTTATTGGTTCGTGTTTATGTATTCATCTTTTTATAGCGAGAGGAATAAACATGCATTTTTTGCAAATTGATCATCTTAATTTTGAATAATTAAAAATGTAATAACAAAACTCGTTTACATTTTTTCAACATAAGAAATCCAAAAATGATAATGTATAAATTAATATTAATATAGTTTCCGCGTCGTGATCAAACCCTGTATAACAGAGTTATTTGATAGATACTTGAGTTTCGTGATACGGCAACACTGATGTGATTATATGAAATCTGTCATTGTCATCATAAAGTTTGACATTTGTAATGGCGAACGTGTTGTTTACTACGATTTTCGACGTAGATTAAACTAATGTTGAAGAATTCGGTGATGAAACCCAATCTCGCGGACGTTGTTATGAACCCACGTTTCATCTATAACATAAAACGGTTTTATTTCTGTTAAACGCTCGATGGAAACATTTTCGCGTCGATGGTTTTGTTTCAATGTGCGCAAACGCGGCATCCGTCTTGTACTCAACTTTCTAATGTCAAAATTTTCAGTTAAAACACGATGTACATGTCGAGTATGTTTGCTATGAATGAACTGAACGATCCACGAGATTTCATAAAAGATAATCGTTTTCTTCTCACTTCTCATTTTGAAAACATCGCTATACATGGTTTTCCCTAGCTAGTATCTAAAAGATTCAAGAATGAATGTTACAACGGGACGTAAAAGTGCTTTTTACGACCCCCGATATTAAATAGAATCATATATTGCAGAATTCTACGTTTAAAAACTACACCAAGAAAAATGTTGAAAAACTCATCAATTTAATCGAAAGATATATTCGAAAGACTATGGTAGAAACGGTCTAGAAACAAACAAAACATCATAGAAAAGAAGAAAAGGAAGTTTCAAAACGCATCTAAATAGGAAAAGAAATGATCTTAAATCTGAATGGATATAATTATGGAGTAAACGGTTGATTGGATTGCATAGTGACAAATTGAAAAGTGTCGAATAAGCATTAAGAAAACGAATGACAACATCAATAGTGACAATTCCAAATCAGATAATACTTCGAATAGCTAATGAAGATGATGATAGAAAACAAAAGGGGAAAAGTGATGGTTATTTCATAAAATACGTGAGAACAATTTGTGTGCTGCATTTACTACTACTACCATCACACTCGCTATTACACTGTATGACGACTGTTTCGATGTTCTGTAGTTTTTATGTGTTTTGTACAAAACAAAGATATTACCGCGTACAATTTCATTTCAGATGATCGAATTAGTGACTCACTAAAGGCATTGAAAAAAATATGCAATTTGATCCATTTGGTCGAAAGATACAAAAAACTACAGGAAGAGGTGATTCATGAGATATCAACTGTTTGTTGTTATTTGTTATTTGTTATTTGTAATAACTGCAAATCATCAATGGATTATTTCTTGAAGGAAATACTAGCTATCATTACCCAGACTGAATTAGAACAACTTCCAAATTCAGTGGTAAGTTCAATAATTACTCATCTTGTACTGGATATTGTGAACAATTTGAAATTTTTGTATCTCTTAGATAAACCCCAACAAATTGGTATTGTGTGTTACATATTACACAATTTGATTTGAACTATACGACGATGTATTGATAACTTGGTAGCCTAGACTAGTTCCATGCATAAATAAAATATTGCGTTACCATAGCAACGAACAATAACTTATTAAATGTGTTAGTGTTAAGTTTCACGTCAAAAACTTAACACCAGAGTTATGCAATAAATTGAAAGAAAAAATATGTTCACCGAAATTGTGAAAATCGAAAAATTGGAGTATCGAGCCAAGTTCATCTACGATTTTTTTCTCGGGATTCTTGTCTTAATAAATACATCAAAAACAATTTGAGATAATTCCATAGAAACTCTATGTTTAGATAGATGTTTAAATGAGTGAATTTTGAAGTATATCTATTCTGTCGTAAGAGTTTTCATTCAGTGTCTTAGTTCTGTCTGAGAAACTTGAATAACTTTACCTTCAACTCCAAGTAGAGTACATGGATATGCACATAGCTTCTCAACTCGGATACAGAAAATTCAGGAAAAACGAGTCAACATTTGTCTGTACTTTTATCCACTACATGTGTTCAGTAAAAATTGAAAATCGTCTGCTCCCGATTTTTCCAAGTTGGTTTTCACATTTTCCCAGTCGAAATTTCGTCAATTTACTATCACCCTTCTATTATGATCAATATTAATTTTAGAAAATACATGTATAATACAACAACCAAATTTTTTTAGTTTAAGTAATTCTTCGCTCACTGCTGTTTTTGAGAGTCTCCAAAAATTTTCTATCTAGTCTTTTTACGATAAGCAATGATATTCTAAATCTATCTATCCTTTAGAATAAGCAATAATATTCTCCCCTAATTGTGACGGGAAAAAATGTTGAGAATCTTTCATTTGTGCATCGAGATTACGCGAAAAAAATTGCTATTTTCGGCTTGACAGTCAAAGAATAAATTTACGTCATATTTATGAAATTTCTGTGCCAAATGGAATTGACGAAAAGGGACACAAAAATGATTGGCAATGTGGTCAACGTGTTAATCATGGAATTACTCATATTTATGACGCTTTAAGACGATATAATTGAATTTTTATTTGGAAATTTAAGGAAAAGGCATGAAAATGATAAAATTTGGCATAAAAAATGATTTGCATGAAAATAATGGAAAAATAGGATTTTGAAACAAACTTTATTTGAGAAAATTAACAAATTTTTATCAAAAATTTGAACGGAAATTTGGATTCCCACAGAAAATTTTTTTAAAAATAGAAAACAAAATCGGGATAGTGAATCGAATAATAGAGGTAAAAAATTATTTAATTACAATAAATATATGTAAAAACTTATGGTATACATGTTGATTGGTTGATTGTACAATGAATCGACACTGAGGACATACAGACAGCTGCCGAAAATTTGTTGAATGAACATATCACAAAAGTAAAAGTCCTTGAAAAATACTATGAAGATAAGAAGAATATTCACATTGAGAAATCCAAGATATGTACTACTACTATTACCACACTCACTATTACACTGTCTGACGCCTGTTTCGATGTTCTTCGTTAGTCTCTATGTATTTTGTACAAAACAAAAATATATTACCGAGTATAATTGGATTTAAGATCGTCAATTGATTGAATTAGTAAACTCACTAAAGGCATTGAACAAAATATGTAATTTGATCCATTTGGACTATTTCTTGAAAGAAAGTCTATCATTACTCAGATTGAATTAGAACAACTTCCAAATTCAGTGGTAAGTTCAATAATTACTCAACATGTACTGGATACAGTGGACAATTTAAATTTTGGTATCTCTTAAATAAATCCCAACAAATCATGTGTTTTTATATGAAGCCCCGTAGTGATGAAAAAGCTACTTTCGAGTAGATAATCTCAAATATTTGAGATTCCTAAAAACCTCTTCGCTTTTCTTAGGTGATGGGATGTTAAAAAATGTTTTTAAAAAATTTAAATTCTAAAAATCTATCCCCACTTTCATGAATAAATTCAAGGCATTTTTTTTGTAAATTAGTTTTTCCTTGTCCTTGCAGAATGGAGTATCCAATAGATCCCTTGCTTCGGGTAATTCATCAGTGTTAATGTTTGTTTCCTGTTTTAATTTTTTTAGTGGAACCTCAATATCAGTGACATTATTAGAACATTTTTCTTATTGGTTATAAGAGAGTCTCACTCTTGGAAGCACTTAAAGTTTCAGATAAGTGTAATAATTCAATTTAGGAAAATTTAGATAAAACGGGTCTTTCAGACTGATGTAAAATACAGAATATGCAATAAATATGCATATTGATGAGTATGATTTACACAAGCTAAATTCTTTTAAAAGGTTGACAACATCTAATTCTAATGAATGAATCACGTCAAGAAATGCGGACTCCCTTATTTCTTCATTTCTCTTCCGATCGAGTATGTCCTGTTATTGATCTCAAAGGGACATGTGTGATATTCAGGATGTAGTAAGATGGGCAAGAAGCCATAGAAGAGAATGGCGAGACTATGTTGACAGAATGCCAAATGAACGGTTAGCAAAAATTGCAAAGGAAAAGAAACCAGACACATCTCGACCTCCTGGACGACCACCTAGAAGGTGGTATGAAAGCTGGTCCTCAGCATCTCAACTACTCCTGGCAAACCCTTTATGAAAATACAGGACCTAGTCCTAATGTAAGAAGAAGAAGAAGAAGAAATAAATGAATCTGTTAATGTAAAACGGTCGATTAAATTTAAATTCTGGTCCACATTTCTTAGAAGCACATTTTAAGCATTCTCCAAAGCAACCATGGCATCTTAAATTCATGCAGTCACAAAAATCCATTTCTAATTTATTTTCATAAGATGTTGACGGCATTGCCGCGTCAAACGGGATCGATGTTCCTCGTGGAAGAATGTCGTTATTTTTCTTCAATTTGTACACTAATGTCTCTGGATGGCGACAGATTTGCGGAACCATATCGAAATGGGTTTTTTTCATTTATTTCAATCGGTGTCTTATACTGATTCGATGTCGGTAAAATTGCGGAATATGTTCTTTCTTCTTGTATTTTAGTTTGTGAACCATTTTGACTAGATGTCAGTTTGTGGTTTAGTTGTAAGTGGATATAGATATGGAGGGCTAACGTTTTCACTGGATCCATTGGATATTAGCGGGATTGCGGAATTATACCGAGACATCTTAACTGGAAATAATTTTAACTTGGAGATTTATCGTTATTTTCCTCTTGCAGAATTAAATGGGATTGATGTTCCTCGTTGAAGGTTATCGTTATATTTCCCAATCTGCACAATAGTCTCTTCTCTATGGATGTTGTTGGCCTGGTAGCATCGAATCGAAACGGTCTTTCTTCATTTATTTCAGTTGCTGTCTCATTTTTACTCGATTTTAGTAAACTTGTGGTTTGACAGTAAACCTCAATGTTGTCAAATTTTACAATTAATGTTAATTATATGGACGCATGTTACGTTTCACAAATATTTATTTATAAATCGTAATATAATTAAAATCATGATGAATCTGGCTTTTGTTCTCACTAATTTTGGCCATTTTATCGCTTGCGATAAAATGGCTGCCTTTGTTTGACTATTTGGATATTTTTCAAGTGACATTTTAGTCTTATTTTTTTCATTCCATAGGGGAGTATCAGTGGAGTAACGCAACCTTATTTGTTAATAAATCGATTAACTTTTTACAATATAAAATAGTAGATTTCGTACGAAGGTAGAGCAAAGACAAAAGTAGCTAGATGCATTAAAATTACAGGAAAAAGATTTACCAGAAGAAGTTTATATTTGTGGATCTCATTTCAAAGTAGACAATTTACAATGGAGGAAAATCCTGAAAAAATATTTTTGTAAAAGAATGTGTGATTGATAAAAGAATTCGCTTATTTACAGAGAATATTGTTTTCGGGCAAAAAGTTATGTTAAATTTGGCGATATTAAAACAGGTACTTCTTGGCAGTGTTTAGACTCAACATCTGAAAGGTATTTATTGTCAGTTGGAAAAATGTTGTTAATGCATACTTATTGCTGATTTTGTATTTTACATCAGTCTGAAAGATCCGCTTCATCCAAATTTTCAGAAATTTAATTATTTCACTCACCTGGAACTTTAAGTGCTTCTGAACGTATGAATAACTCTTGTAACCAACAAGAAAAATGTTCTTGTTGGTTACAGCAACAGTTCAGTAGTTCTGATTTCGATACACTGATGAAGGTCAAGAAAAAATATGAGTATTCTGAAAAATAGAGTGACTCTTCAAAGAAAATCTCTCTTCAAATCAAATTCAAAATCTGTGAAAAAATAGGTTTTACGGAAATTATTGATAAATTTGCCACTCACAAAGCCAGAAATATTATTTTATAATTAGGTAATTATAATGATTAGGTTCCTAGTCTAGTTTGTTTTTTATTTTGATAAAGTATTTGGTTGATATTATATAAGCTGGCCAAAAAAATGAAGTTTTCAAATTTTATTTGCATTTTTTCTCATGAATCACTTCTTTACAACGATTGTGACGTAGGAATACGATAAAAATACATAAAAATACGTAACTATCTAATCTATTTTTTCCTAAAAACTGAAAAATGACAAAACTGCAACATAACTATCAATTTAAAGGCATGTGACCTTGAACAGAAAAAGAATTTAGCCATCGGCGCTTGATAATACAGTGAAGGTTGTAAATTTCATCAAGTCGCAGCCTAAGCAATCCCGACTTTTTGCCATTCTGTGCGATGAAATGAATGGAAGTGCTGTCAAAATTGTTTGGGCTTGTTAATGAATGTTTTTGTTGTAAATTGTAAATATTCTTCCACGAAGAACATCGATCCCGTTTGACGCCGTCAACATCTTATGAAAATAAATTAGAAATGGATTTTTGTGACTGCATGAATTTAAGATGCCATGGTTGCTTTGGAGAAAGCTTAAAATGAGCTTCCAAGAAATGCGGACCAGAATCTAAGTTTAATCGACATTTTACATTAACAGAATCATTTATTTACATTTTGAAAAGGTTATCACAAACCCTTTGATGAAGTAAAAATCTTAATTATGTTTTCTAATTGTTTTGAAGAAAAATGTTTACATATATGTTTGACATTGAGGTTATGTAGATTATTCTTTCATATAAGAAATACATGAATTTTCTATCGATCTGGCTTTGTAAATACTATTTGGGAAGAGGTGATTCATTCATTAGTATTGGATATTGCCAACCTCTTTATTGCAATTTCTGTATTTTACAACAATGTCTGAAAGAGCCGCTTCATCTAAATTTTCCTACATTGAATTACTACACTCATTTGAAATTTTAAGTGCTTCTAAGAGTAAGACTAACTCTTGTAACCAACAAGAAGAATGTTCTAATGATGTCACTGATATTGAAGTTCCAATGAAAAAGAAACAGGAAACAAACATGAATACTGATGAAATATCCGAAGCAAGGGACCTATTGTGAACTCCATTTTGAAAGGACATTTGGGTAGCAAAAAACTAATTTAAAAAAAATGCATCGAATTTATTCATGAAAGTGAAGACAGATTTTTCAAATTCATCAAAAACAGTTTTCAACTGTCATATGATTTAATTAGTTAGTAATTGCTTAGCTGCTTACAAAACTCTACAGAATGTTGTTATTGAGTAGAGATTGAGTTCACTAATTCAAACAACTGACGATCTTAACTCAAATTATACTCGATAATATTTTTTTTATTTGTACAAAATATATAGAAACTAACAGAGAACATAGAAACAGGAGTCAGACAGTGTAATAGTAAGTGTGGTAATAGTAGTAGTACATGTCTTGGATTTTTCAATGTGAATATTCTTCTTATCTTCATAGTATCTTTTGAGGACTTTTACTTTTGCGATATGTTCAATTAACAAATTTTTAGCAGCTGTGTGTATGTCCTCAGTGTCGATTCATTGTACAATCAACAAATCAACATGTATACCATAAGTTTTTACATATATTTATTGAAATTAAATATTTACCTCTATTATTCAATTCACTTCCCCCATTTTGTTTTCTATTAGCATCTTCATTAACCAATCGAGGTATTATCTAATGTGGAAATTTTCAATATTGCCATTCATTTCTTAAATGCTTCTTTGACACTTCTCAATTTGTCACTGTGCAATCAAATCAAAAATTCATTCCATAATTGTATCCATTCAGGTTTCAGTTTAATATTGTAGATATCTTCGGTTCCATTTTCCATTTCTTCATTCCTATACAATTCGAAATTATGTATGATTGTAACATTCAAGTTCAGTTCAAATGATAAGCATTCTCACCTCTTATTCGAACTTATTCTTAAAGTCACACTCAGTAGTGAAAACATCAATTTCTTGTGAGCAAAATAGACAAGCTCAATTGCATCATATAGCCTTTTCGAATTAATAGCTAAAAATAGAGCAGCTCACTCTGTAGGGTAGAATCTGAAGTTTCATTCACTGAAAAAGAAACAAAAAAAAATCGCTCAAATTCACAGTTACAGTTTTAAAACAAACTTTTCACATCAACTTGATGAATGTACTGAAGTTGCTTGCTAAGCTAATCTATTAGCCTTTGTTAGGTTTTGACCTCAATTAAAGCATAAAAGAAGAACTGCTTTTTTGCAAGTCTTTATCATCAAAACCACCAGGGGAAAAATTTTTAAGTATCTCAATGATTTAATTACATATAACGAAATAAAACAAAAAGATGGACGGACGACTGATGGTGCTCGTGCTATGAACTGAAGGTTGTAACTTTCATTAAGTCACGGCCTAAGCAATCCCGACTTTTTGCTATTCTGTGTGATAGAACGGGAAGTGAGCTCAAAGCATACCAGCTTCATTGTGAAGTAAGGTGGCTCTCAAGAGGTAAAGTGCTGTTAAGATTGTTCAAGCTTCTTGAGGAATTAATATTTTTCTTTTGCATATCCTTATTTCCTGTTCCTTGTTGTCCTAGATACTATTTTACACTTCTCACTTTGTTGTTTCTTGTTTTTTGTTTTCAACATCATTTTCCTCATCGTGGCTCTTCTTCACATTACTTTTATCTTGTTTTTGACTTATGGTTTCTTCATTATCTTTTAATATCGTAGTTATTTTTTTTTATATTTTGTATTTCAATTTTATTCCAGAACCGATATCCATTCGAGTATCCTATCACCTGAAGTTTTTTATTTTTCTTGTCAATTTTTGAGGTTTTTTCTAAATGTTTAGCATAAGCATCTAAGCCAAATATACTTAGATTACTTAGTGTCCGTCATTTACCCTCAATCCACTTTTCCATTAAGTTATGGAAAGTATGCTGGAGTTAATCAAGAATAATACCTCATTTTTTCATATATTCTTTCATTCGTTTACTTGTAGATTCTCCATCATTTCCGCTCTTACTTATGAACTTTTGTATCAAATTTAGTTTCAATCATTTTTATGTATTCTATTATCCAGTCTGACAATTAATTTTTGTGTTCCAGTGAAAATATTATAACATTCTGAAGAAAGCATTCATCAAAATGTATATTTCCAATGTTAATAATCCGTTACGGTTTTAGGTTGTCACTAGATTAAAACATCCTCCAAATAAAAGGTTTATTGATTTTTGGTCAAATATATAACACAACGTGGTGAGAGAAAAACTACTAGCTGACCTTACAATTAATACATCATGTCGCGCCAAAAGTGCTAATGAATGGATCATTGACAAACTGCATTGCTTAGGGTGGGGCACATTACAAGGATAGATCCGTCTTATGTGCCCCAGCAAAACCTCTCATTTAGAGGTTCTTTTTCCTTTCCCTTTTCCTATTTCTTTGGTACCGCAGTTATTGCATTTCACTCTATAACTTGTATAGTCTTCATGTAACCAGCCAGAACACTGCAAACATCGAATCCATTCGCTCTTCTTCTTGGTACGGTAGTAATTCTCGTGACATTCTACACATGTGTTTTCATTTTCATCAGAACATTCTTCGCTAGATTCACTAAGCTGCAACTCTACTTCACTTTCTGATGACGATGATAAATCCCTCACAACAGTCTTCTTACGTTTTTTCTCCTGTATTTTTTTTTGTCTTCAAACAGTTTACGAGTTGTCAAATGAATTTTTGATGTCAAAACCTTAACAGATTGCTTCCTTTTACTTACTTTTTGTTGTTAACTTGTATTCCGCTTTCGTCCATGTTGTAGATTCTTTCTGGTTTACTAATCAAATCGTTATCAGTCAATACCTTCAACAACATTTCAAAATATTTATCGACATCCTGTCTATTCATACCACTAGCTCTTGCCAATGACAGGCCTTCTGCTTTACGTTTACTCAGGTCTGGATGACGCTTCATAAATCCTTGAAACCAATCCCAGCCTGCTGACTGCTTCTCATTATTGAATCGATGTGGCAATCGAAGATTTTCAGCAAAGTCGTAAGCTATAGACTGCAGTCTCGATGGCTCCAAGGGAAATCCGATGGATTCAAGCTTTTTAATGTGAGCTACAAGTTTTAGTTCGTTCTCATATCCCAATTCAGAAGGTCTTCCAATTCTCTGCTTAGACCTCCAACCCTTGAGGATGTGTCTTCGCAATGTGCGCGAAAGTATTTCATATAAACGACTCGCTTCATTTACTCCCATTTTCTTATTTATTACATCCTCCACCGCCTTCTGCATATTTTTTTCCGTCCATTTTCTTGGATCAACAGCTTTAACCTTTCCCATTTCCTAAAAAAAAAAAAAATATTAAAAAGTAATCAAAATAAGAATTCAGGAATTATCTCCAAATGGGGCACATTAGCCGAAAAAAATCGGGGCGCATTAGACGATGTACAGTGTAATGTCTACATCTTTTAATTTTATTTGTTTCAGATAGTTAAATCATCGTAACTATAGCGGTTTTATTTCGTGATGTGCAACGCGAAAATACGTTTTTTTCTTATTTTTCATTTCCGATACGTAAAGATATCATTAATTGATGATTTCGATTGGTTAACGAGATAAACATTTGAAAGTGTTTGATTTCAAAAGTCAACAATTGTCAGAAATATTATTTCAATTGAATGAAAGTAAGACGGTTAATAAGTGTTTTTTGTGTATTAAAATTATATAAGTTTTTAAATGCCGTCGTCTTTGAGTAAAGATTTGTATTACAAACCAATTTGTATTACAAAAATTTGGTAGTGACAAAGTTCAATAACTGGTTGAAGTTGGTTAAGGAGAAGAAAAAACAAACTTATCAAAACCAAAACTCAACGGTATCATTCATCCAAGCTCCAAAGGAGGAAAAATATGCTAACGTTAAAAATATTATAGTGACTACTGCAGATAAGTTCGATTCGTCACCACCAATGAACTGAAGCGACGCCAATTCCAACGAGGTTCTAAACAGAAAAGATGTGAAGGAGGAGGAACATATGAACTTTTCGAAGGAGAGCTTTTAATCAATTGAAAGTGGAGAGTGGGAAATTTGTAAACTCATATACAGGTTTATTATTTTTTTATATTGAGTTTGTAAATTTTGATGGCTATATACAGTGTGATTAATCGACTTTTTTTCGTAATCTATCTTGATAAAATTCCTGAAACGACACAAGGTACTCGATAATGGAGTTAGTCAAACTGTGTATTGACGAGAAAGACGAAGCGACACAGATACGCGAGTGAGGATGGCGGCGGTAAACGGAAGAAACGTGAGAAGTTGTGTGATGAGACGGAATCTTCGGCGGATTTCAAGGAAAAATTTTCGTTCTAATTGTTGATAAAAAATTGTTAATTTTTCCAATAAAGTTTGTTAAAAAATCATCTTCATTAGCCATTCGAAGTATTATCCGATCTGGAAATGTTAGTATTGGTATTGCCATTCGTTTTCTCAATGCTCATTTGACCCTTCTTAATTTGCCACTATGCAATTCAATCAAACATTTATTGCACAATAGTATCCATTCCGGTTAAAGATCATTATTGGAGGTATCTTCCGCTCCATTTTCCAATTCTTCATACTTATACAATTCGAAATTATGTATGATTGTATCAATCAAATTCAGAAAGAAATCATTTTCATTTACGATTGAAAGATAAGCATTCTCACACCTTATTTCAACGTTTTAGCTAGTTATCATTATAATCTATAATTACTCAACCAAGTCACATACAATCAGAACTTTTGAGGACATTACTCGTTTAGTTCGATTTGCACATATAATGTTGAATTTGTACAAAGTGATTAGATTGGTTAAATGCTTGTGCCTTGAAAGTTCTTATTTAAAAACAAGTGATACGACAAAATTCATTTATCAATAATTTATAATAATAAACATCTCAATGCAAAACTTATTTCCATTAGGCTAGTTGAGAATTTTTAAAAGAAATCCCTAAGAAGGTAAAACCGAATCGTAAGAACATTGCTGATTATTTGAAATATGGTTTTTGTGGTTACTGGCACAGATGACGACCTGCTACTTCAGTGTGTTTTATGTTTCGAGGTATTTGCTGATGAGAGTATGAAACCTTCAAAACTGTAAAGACTTTTCACAAAAAAAAAAACATTCAACAAAAAAGAATTCTTAATGTCAAACTCGATAATGAAAACATTTTCTGGTGAGAAAAATAGACAAGCTACAATTGCATCAAATCGCCTATCCTTATTGATAGCTGAAAAAGGAACCCAACACTTTGTAGGGTAGAGTCTGAAGTTTCATTCACTGAAAAGGAAACAAATATCTCAATGATTTAATTACAGAAAACGAAATAAAACGGATAAAAATTATTGGACGGACGACTGATGGTGATGGTGCTGTGAAGTGAAGGTTGTAACTTTCAAGTCACGGCCTGAGCAATCCCGACTTTTAACATTCTGTGCGATAAAATGAATGAAAGCGCTGTCAAAATTGTTTGAGCTTCTTAATGAATTATGATTGTTTTTGTTGTAAAATGACGCAACCGGGCATAATTTACCCGTTTTTATTTCCTTATTTCTTGTTCCTTGTTGTCTTCATTTTACACTCTTGACTTTTCTGTTTCTTGTTTTATGTTTTCACCATCATTTTCCTCATCATGGCTCTTCTTCACTTCACTTTCGTCTTGTTTTTGACTTGAATTGACTAATAATTATAATAAATAAGCATATCCTCATTAAAATCCTAAATGTTTGCCTCATGAAGGCATGAAACGTTATATCGAAGATTTGTTGGTACATGTCTATAGTAAATTTGTATTCAAATAAAACTAGTATTTGATATTATTTCATCCAAACATTCTATGCTAGATAAAACAAAAGCATTAACGAATACAGTTACATAGCAATTTTACATAGCTTATATTTTTTCATAAACATTCTCGCCAAAATTATTTTCTTGATCTTTGTTTAGATCAATTGTGGGAAATATTGTGTATTAACCAAATTTAGTAAGAATTAGAGCCAGATTCTTATTGATTTTTAATAATATTACGATGTATAAATAAATATTTTTGAAACGTAACATGCATCCAGATAATAAACAAATAAATTGTAAAATTTGACAACATTGAGGTTTACTGTAAGTTGGCTTCAATTATATTCAAACATGCCAGCTGGGTTCATCCTTTTTATTTCAAGATCAAAGTAAACCAAAGTTTCAATCAAAGGAACTTCGTAATTCATTATAATGATAGGAACGGAAATGGTATCTAGTTGGAAAAATTACTTATGTTTAAGTTTTATACGTGAAGATTAGGTGAATATAGTTTAAGTAATGAAGTAAATTTTGACAAAAAAGGTATATATTTTTTAAATATTGATTCTTATAGTAGGTATGTACAATTATTTTTCACATTTTCTACACCTTTGATTGATGTCAGAGGTTTGAACTTAATATACCTATACGTACTTGTGTATTTTAAAGTGCTCACGTACACACCACAATGTTTTATTTTGATGAATATAATTTGAACAAGCTAAATGCTTTTAAGATGTTGGCAAGTATTTGATTATCTTTTTTAATAACAAGTATAAGCACTACACCAATACTGGAAGTAGTTTACAAATAATTTATTTTTAGTAAGTGAAGACTCACATAGTGAAGTAAAAAAGTAAATTGGTGAAATGAAAATAATATTTGGTGGAAAATTTCAGCTGAATAAGTCAGTTGTAGTAAATATATTAAGGTTAATAAAGTCGTTATTAATATTAAATTAATTAATTTCTATGGCCTTTTCGGTTCTGAATGGTAACCAACAAACTAATGTACCCAGAAGAGAAAATACTAAACATCCCAAATCCGTAAGTCACGAAATGATGTTTCCAATTCCGAATCGACTACTCTTCAAACCCAAGTAATCTCGCATGATTCAGAAGTACAAAGGAAGTGCCTTTTCAAAGGCGAAAATTCGGGTGTGACGTATGGAAATCATATCAGTTATTATTTTCAAGCCACGTAATTTTCCTTTAGGAACTTTGATCGGTAAAGTAGCGAAATTCCATATAGAAAAAAAAATTATTCAAAACGTCTGTGCGTCGTTTCCACTCGAGATTCTTTTTCTATTATTTTTTACGTTCCGTCTCGAGTGGTAAGTGTACATGGTCATTAAGTCTCGCCGAGGGTCGAAATATGATGAAGTAATTGATACTATACTTAACAAAATGGAAAAATGACAATTGAAAAATTATTAATGATATATGATGTTTCTAAATTAGTAATTATCAGAAATAAAGTGCGACAGTTTCTGTTATCTAAATTCAAAGACAAAGGTCTTAAAGAACTTGTCGTAACGAACTTTGGGTTAAAATTATAAAATGCGATGGACATCCTTCATATTAGAATCTAATTGAAGTCTTTAGTGTATTACCAGAATTTCACTTCTCAATCGAAATATTTTGATACAATTTATATCATATATAGATTTTTTTCGTATACGAAGTTTTATTGTCAATAACTTTATCATTATCGTTTGTAATTTTATAATTGATTTTCAAAACTATACAATGACAACGACGTTTGTCTCCTTTTGAATATACGAATAGGTCCTGTTAAGTGTATTTAGTGCACTAGCAGGGTACATGGATGTGCACATAGCTTCTCAACTCAGATACAGAATATTCAGTATACGAAGTTTTATTGTCAATAACTTTATCATTATCGTTTGTAATTTTATAATTGATTTTCAAAACTATACAATGACAACGACGTTTGTCTCCTTTTGAATATACGAATAGGTCCTGTTAAGTGTATTCAGTGCACTAGCAGGGTACATGGATGTGCACATAGCTTCTCAACTCAGATACAGAATATTCAGTATACGAAGTTTTATTGTCAATAACTTTATCATTATCGTTTGTAATTTTATAATTGATTTTCAAAACTATACAATGACAACGACGTTTGTCTCCTTTTGAATATACGAATAGGTCCTGTTAAGTGTATTTAGTGCACTAGCAGGGTACATGGATGTGCACATAGCTTCTCAACTCAGATACAGAAAATTCAGGAAAAACGAGTCAACATTTGTCCATCCTTTTTTTCTTGACATCTAGAACTTTTCTTGAAATAGGGTGTCCAGTAAAAATCGTCGTCTTGTGTTCTTAGTGTCTGTTTATGGAAAAAAACCTTGTTTGTCCCACCAAATCCTATATGTACCCAAAAAAGACTGTTCGTTTTTAGTATGGAACTAGAAAAATCTAGTCTTTCTGAACGCGTTAGACCTCTTACTACTGACTACTATCATCGAATAAATCAAATCTGGTTTCGTTCAAAAAAGGATAATTAGTTCAGATCTAAAATCTGGTGTTCGCGTTCTATAGCCAAGCTTCTGAGAAGTATCCTGGGTATATTTGATTGTGTCCTACATCGGTTCCATCAAGTTTAGGCGATTTGGATCATTATTTTTATAATACTATCCATTAATGGGTGTTTGCGTTGAAATTTTTTTATTATTTCGTCTGTATTAACAACTTTATATCGTGTAGGTAGGTCCGTTGTTTGATATTTTGCAACCGAGACATTTTTCTTTGAAAATAGATATTCTGGACACTTATTTTTATATATTCACCTGTATATATTCTGTACCCAAAAAAAGACTATTCCTCTTTAGTATGGAAAGACGTTTTTTGGAAAAATCTGGTCTTTCTGAACGCGTTAGACCTCTCCAAACTACTATCATCGAATAAAACAAATCTGGTTTCGTTCAAAAAAGGATAATTCGTTTAGAGCTATAATCCAATGTCTGTATTTTACAGGCAAGCTCCTGGGAAGTATCTTGGGAGTTAATGGTATCAATTAGGATAATGTTTAAGTCTTCTTGCTTTCCTAGTAAGGCGAGAAGACTTATCCTCAATGGATAACCATTATCAATATTATTGAAGATTTTTCAAAAGCCAAACATTGATGAAATCTATGCTATAATATCTGATGTTTGAATTTACGAAAATAGACGTTCGGTGGTCCGAGTAGTTTTAAAATTTGAGTTGTTTTCATGTGATAAACAAAAAAACTAACAGCGACATTTGCTGCATATACATCAAATAAATTATGTCTGCTTTTACATCCGTCTGCTCTTTGAAATGATATCGACTAAAGCACACGCTATTAATTAAAATGGTGTCATGCCGAATTTGAGATTAAAAGATATTCGCATAGTCTAATGACGTCCTCGACGCCGCCCGTCTCCGCCGCCGGAGAAGTCCCTAATTGTTTTTTTTTTCGTTTTAACCTAGACATCCGACTGTTGATTGTGCAAACGTGATTATTATACGAGGTTTCTTACAAAAGTTCTCATAGATATTTGGAGAATCGGAGGTTAAAAATTAAACTCGTAGATTGAATTATTTTACAATTTTCTTATTTTATTGTGCGGCCAGTAAAAACCACTTGGAAGCTTAATTCTGTAGAATAACCTAAAGTCTCGTAATATATGTCCATTCGGTCAGAAATACCGAGCTCGAGTCTACAACTGCTTTTCTATATTTAACAACGACCTCTGCCGTTTTTTATCCTTTTCCTTTTTGCCATCATTCTAGGTTATTATGGCCCATAAAACGTTAAACTCATTCTAAATAATCTCCATGTTTATTAGAGACGAAAAGCACAACGGGTGGTAGAGAGAGCTGTATAATCTCGACGTATTTATATATATTCCCTTAAGGGCTCACGGAGGTATTATCTTTATATTTTTCCGTATTTTGTGCTTTGCCATAACTTTTCTACGTCGGAATAGATGAATTAGTAGTTTAACAATGTTTGTATGTGTTTTTTTTTGGTTGTTTTTTACGATACAAGATGATCAATTAGATTACGTAAAATTTCTTTAACGAATTTTTCTAAAACTATTACTACTTGGAGCTAAAAATGTCATCGATAAATAAGTAACGAAAATGTTAGTCTCGTCAAATCCTAACAACGTCCACAAACTCCTTGTCTATAAAAGGAACAAAATTTTTCTATCTTTTTATTGGGGTGGTTTACTCCCCTTGTGGTTTTTGCTACAGTTTTTTTTTGGTTCTGTCTTCTCCTTCAATTCGATTTCTACAAGTATTTCCTCATCTGTCTTTGTTTCTTGCTCATAGACCATAGAGGTATCTATTATTCTTCTTACAAATTCTCATTATGTGTCTCGCCAAATTTAGTCTTTTCTATACCTCACATTTTCTCCTCCCAGTTCTTACTCTATTTCTTTATTTTTTTGCAATCTTCTTCTTCTTCTTTTTTATGTATGACGGTTGTTTCCACGGCGTACGAAATCTTAATAATTGTCAACAGCTTTTTGTTGCGACTAATGCGTCTTAGTACTTCGTCGTTGGTGATTCAGTCAGTCCAAGGTGTCTTCAAGATGCGTCTATAGAGCCGTGTCTCAAATTGTTTGATCGTTTGAGCTATCCAGGTGAAAATTTCTTTTTCTACAGAAGGACTGACCACAAATAACATTCCATGAATGTTTGCAAACATTGACAAATACTTTTCGAACCATTTGATCTTGATTTCTTCATCTACAGTTTCAAATGCGTATTTCAGTGTCCTTATACAATATACTGTTGGAGTATAGCAACGATGCGCACACTAAATATAATTGTGCCTGTGCGAAATAAAAATGCCAGGTAGACGGGAAACCAAGAGAGCCAAATTTTATTGCTCTTCCCCTTCCGTCTGAAGAGCCCCGAAGGATGACCCACCACAGACAGTCCGCCACCAGCCCACGCGACAGCCAGTCGCATTCAGCAGTTCACATCCAGTTATCAGTGTTTATACAAAAGTGTTTTTTACAGTCCATTCATTTATAATTAAACGAAAGACTTTTTCAAGTGCATTTTATATACTGCGTTATATACGTTTATTCATGTATTATTGTGCTTCATTTATGTATTATTAATAAAGTCAATCTAATAATACTTATTGTTTATTAACATTTAACAACATATACAGTACGATGTGATGTAATCAGAGAAACTGAAACTGCAGTTCTAGGACTTTAGGAAAGTAGGACTTATAAACTAGCGGGAAAAAAACGTAAAACAGGAAGTTGTTGAAGGAAATGATCGAGGATTTTAATGTAATTATAATATTGAAGATAGATTCGACGTTTATGTGTGGCTTTCGATTCAAATTTGTTTTTTTTTGTCTTCCAATTGTCTTTCTATTGGATATTGTTTGTTTTATTAGGGGTTCGTGATGTTTTTTTATGACTTCTTGAAATTTAAAATATCCGTTTTATACAGATTATTATACTGTTTATACGAAATGTAGAAGTTTATTTCGTGATAAAGAGTACTGCATGGGATTTATTCATAAAAAGCAGTGGCTATATAACCAAACAGACTGAATACATTGTTCACGCCGATATAGATTGACGCTCGTTTCGATAACCAATTTATATCATCTTCAGAAACTGAAGATAAACTGTGTATTCTAAGTGCATTTAAGCCCTCGAAAGCTCCTGCATAGATATCTGATTTTTCGAAAGCTTTGTCTGACTTTTGTATATGTTAATATTTAATTTCTTATTTTTTAGACCTTTTAATATGTTTATACTTCTAAATTTTCTTGATTTTTGGAGTCTTTTGTTTTAAAAAACGTCAAATTTTTATTTGTATTTCAGAAATTACGAAAAAAAAACGGAATAGGCCTAGAATCAAGAAGAAGAAGAAAATTCAATGAAATAATGTCGAAAAATAGACAAAAAGGATACTAAATATGTAATTGTTATTGAAAATTTAATAAAAGATAAAAAAAAAATGATAATGTATAAATTAATATTGATATAGTTTCCGCGTCCTGATCAAACCCTGTATAACAGAGTTATTTGATAGATACTTGAGTTTCGTGATACGGCAACACTGATGTGATTATATGAAATCTGTCATTGTCATCATAAAGTTTGACATTTGTAATGGCGAACGTGTTGTTTACTACGATTTTCGACGTAGATTAAACTAATGTTGAAGAATCCGGTGATGAAACCCAATCTCGCGGACGTTGTTATGAACCCACGTTTCATCTATAACATAAAACGGTTTTATTTCTGTTAAACGCTCGATGGAAACATTTTCGCGTCGATGGTTTTGTTTCAATGTCCGCAAACGTGGCGTCCATCTTGTACTCAACTTTCTAATGTCAAAATTTTCAGTTAAAACACGATGTACATGTCGAGTATGTTTGCTATGAATAAACTGAACGATCCACGAGATTTCAGAAAAAATAATCATTTTCTTCTCACTTCTCATTTTGAAAACATCGCTATACATGGTTTTCCCTAGCTAGTATCTAAAAGATTTAAGAATGAATGTTACAACGGGACGTAAAAGTGCTTTTTACGACCCCCGGTAATTTTTAATTTGTTACATGTTTCTCAGTGTACTTTTATATAAAACATGGAAATTCGTAATAAAAGTTGCAGACGGTGGTAAAATGAAGCTGTTAAAGTAACGACGATGTTCAGAAACTATAATTTTGTATAATGTTAAAAAATCAACAACTTATATATATTTAAATAAATTTATTCATACAATTTAACAAATTAAAGTTGAAAAAATGATTGTTAATAATAACAGTATGAGCTCTAATAGTAACTATTCCAAAATCATCTAAATTTTCGGGATCATTGTCTGGTTTTTCTTCACGATTAGAAGTATTGACAGCGTCTTAATCGAAAGCTACTTCTAGTTGAGGTATTATCGTATCTTCGTTATCGTTTTCAATAATAGTACCCAGTTTGAGATCTTGTTTAGAACTAGAAATTCGCTTAACATAATAGGTACCTTCAAATCTTCAACGCTTCTTTCAACTGAACTCACGAATCTTGGTGGTACTCGAGGTAATTTCTCCAAAAATACAATGGGGAATGTACATTCCGTTTGCGTGGAAGTATCGCTGGTTCTTCTTCTCAATATATTCATGTTCATTATTATAATAAACGATTCAGTAATTATGACAGATGTCAAAACAGATCGGTCAGTTTTGATATATAAACTGTCAATTATTGTTGTAGAACTAGGGGAAATGTGCCTATGATGGACCCCTTAAGGAAATATCATTACAACTTTCTTAGTTTTGGACTTATTAATTTTTTTCACATGAAATATATATACTTAGCTCGAAGTTTATTATAGTATAGGAAGATTTTTCTGCCAAATAATTTCCTGTTTAATAGCATAGCTATTTTTAAAAAAGTAGTCGTATTTTACAGGCAAGCTCCTGGGAAGTATCTTGGGAGTTAATGGTATCAATTAGGATAATGTTTAAGTCTTCTTGCTTTCCTAGTAAGGCGAGAAGACTTATCCTCAATGGATAACCATTATCAATATTATTGAAGATTTTTCAAAAGCCAAACATTGATGAAATCTATGCTATAATATCTGATGTTTGAATTTACGAAAATAGACGTTCGGTGGTCCGAGTAGTTTTAAAATTTGAGTTGTTTTCATGTGATAAACAAAAAAACTAACAGCGACATTTGCTGCATATACATCAAATAAATTATGTCTGCTTTTACATCCGTCTGCTCTTTGAAATGATATCGACTAAAGCACACGCTATTAATTAAAATGGTGTCATGCCGAATTTGAGATTAAAAGATATTCGCATAGTCTAATGACGTCCTCGACGCCGCCCGTCTCCGCCGCCGGAGAAGTCCCTAATTGTTTTTTTTTTCGTTTTAACCTAGACATCCGACTGTTGATTGTGCAAACGTGATTATTATACGAGGTTTCTTACAAAAGTTCTCATAGATATTTGGAGAATCGGAGGTTAAAAATTAAACTCGTAGATTGAATTATTTTACAATTTTCTTATTTTATTGTGCGGCCAGTAAAAACCACTTGGAAGCTTAATTCTGTAGAATAACCTAAAGTCTCGTAATATATGTCCATTCGGTCAGAAATACCGAGCTCGAGTCTACAACTGCTTTTCTATATTTAACAACGACCTCTGCCGTTTTTTATCCTTTTCCTTTTTGCCATCATTCTAGGTTATTATGGCCCATAAAACGTTAAACTCATTCTAAATAATCTCCATGTTTATTAGAGACGAAAAGCACAACGGGTGGTAGAGAGAGCTGTATAATCTCGACGTATTTATATATATTCCCTTAAGGGCTCACGGAGGTATTATCTTTATATTTTTCCGTATTTTGTGCTTTGCCATAACTTTTCTACGTCGGAATAGATGAATTAGTAGTTTAACAATGTTTGTATGTGTTTTTTTTTGGTTGTTTTTTACGATACAAGATGATCAATTAGATTACGTAAAATTTCTTTAACGAATTTTTCTAAAACTATTACTACTTGGAGCTAAAAATGTCATCGATAAATAAGTAACGAAAATGTTAGTCTCGTCAAATCCTAACAACGTCCACAAACTCCTTGTCTATAAAAGGAACAAAATTTTTCTATCTTTTTATTGGGGTGGTTTACTCCCCTTGTGGTTTTTGCTACAGTTTTTTTTTGGTTCTGTCTTCTCCTTCAATTCGATTTCTACAAGTATTTCCTCATCTGTCTTTGTTTCTTGCTCATAGACCATAGAGGTATCTATTATTCTTCTTACAAATTCTCATTATGTGTCTCGCCAAATTTAGTCTTTTCTATACCTCACATTTTCTCCTCCCAGTTCTTACTCTATTTCTTTATTTTTTTGCAATCTTCTTCTTCTTCTTTTTTATGTATGACGGTTGTTTCCACGGCGTACGAAATCTTAATAATTGTCAACAGCTTTTTGTTGCGACTAATGCGTCTTAGTACTTCGTCGTTGGTGATTCAGTCAGTCCAAGGTGTCTTCAAGATGCGTCTATAGAGCCGTGTCTCAAATTGTTTGATCGTTTGAGCTATCCAGGTGAAAATTTCTTTTTCTACAGAAGGACTGACCACAAATAACATTCCATGAATGTTTGCAAACATTGACAAATACTTTTCGAACCATTTGATCTTGATTTCTTCATCTACAGTTTCAAATGCGTATTTCAGTGTCCTTATACAATATACTGTTGGAGTATAGCAACGATGCGCACACTAAATATAATTGTGCCTGTGCGAAATAAAAATGCCAGGTAGACGGGAAACCAAGAGAGCCAAATTTTATTGCTCTTCCCCTTCCGTCTGAAGAGCCCCGAAGGATGACCCACCACAGACAGTCCGCCACCAGCCCACGCGACAGCCAGTCGCATTCAGCAGTTCACATCCAGTTATCAGTGTTTATACAAAAGTGTTTTTTACAGTCCATTCATTTATAATTAAACGAAAGACTTTTTCAAGTGCATTTTATATACTGCGTTATATACGTTTATTCATGTATTATTGTGCTTCATTTATGTATTATTAATAAAGTCAATCTAATAATACTTATTGTTTATTAACATTTAACAACATATACAGTACGATGTGATGTAATCAGAGAAACTGAAACTGCAGTTCTAGGACTTTAGGAAAGTAGGACTTATAAACTAGCGGGAAAAAAACGTAAAACAGGAAGTTGTTGAAGGAAATGATCGAGGATTTTAATGTAATTATAATATTGAAGATAGATTCGACGTTTATGTGTGGCTTTCGATTCAAATTTGTTTTTTTTTGTC